>NW_017728947.1:46149965-46182225 GCF_001723895.1 Crocodylus porosus | reverse complement strand
GGGGAAGGAATTGAGGCCCACATAGGGAGGGAGGGATTTGGGCAGGGCTGGGGCCACTGCCCAACTGGGTGGTGCATGGGGCTTGGGGCTGTAACTGCTTTAAAATTGTAAATATACCAATAAAATATTGTGTTCAGTTAATACCTATATACAGTGGCCTTTCATTTTAATCACGGATTTGGGGGGTTTTATCAGAGAATTTGTGATTTTTTTTTTTTTATTATTAGGGAAAACCTGGATTCCTGGTGACAAACTAGGGGTTTTGGTCGTATCTCAACAATCCGTGTTTTAAGCCCAATAATTTAACACTCTAAACACCCATGTTTCTTGCTTTGTTTTTTAAGTCGTGGAATTTGAGACTCCTGGCAACCAAAAAGCTCAGTTTGGCTAGGTACAGACGTTCAAAAAGCCTGAGGCGGGATGAATCTAAGTTACGTGGTTTTCTGTAGGCGGCATAGTTTAGATCAGTAGTGAACAGAACGTACATTTGGCCTTTGGCTGGGGGTGAGTGTGCAAATTTTACATCAGGTTCTGCCATGGTGTAAACCAGTCCATGTGTGCCAAACTTCTGTTCTGTTATGGATATCGACCGGTTTCCAGTCGCTTATACCGGTAAAAGTGTAACGTCTGTACCTGGCCTTTATGATTAAAAGCAATATTCTGGCCTCTGTCATTGAGCATTTAATAAATTTTCAGGTGAACTGATTCTATGGGCTCAAATCTTCCCCACCTCACAGATTATTTTTAAAAAATGCAGTCTTAAACTAGTTTCTTCACTCAGTAACAGGGCTGACAGCTTTCAGAAGAGGAAAGTCTTCTTTTGAAGTTTAGCAAAAGTGTCAGATCTTAAATTGATTTATCCAGTAGATAGAAAAAATAGGACACATTCACAGGGTTTTGTTGTTGTTGTTTTTTTTAAAGAGAGAATGCTGGGGGAAGTGAGTTCTGCTATAGAGCCATTTGATTAGGGTTTAGTGTTATGAAAAGAAAATTATGATCTGGAGAGCAATTGTATTAGTAGCTGAATACTGATTTCCTATGGGCAACTACAGACCTGAGGGTCACACAATTAAATGTGAAACAAAGTTTTTGAGTTTTGCAACATGTCAAATCTGATGTGACCTCTAGGTCACGCTAATTCCAGTATTAACCATGCTTCACAGAACCACCATCCATATTTTTGTTAACATCTTTTGTTTTTCCACTTGTAGTTTGCCAATTTGAAACAAGTTGTTACTATAGCAAAAGAACGCCAAGGCAGAACAGTGCAGTCTTTGTTACATTTACACAGCCCTGTCTAGGGCAACCCCCCAGCCTGCAGTCTGAAAATCTGGTAGCACAGGAGCAGTTGCACTACTTCACTGCTGCTAAATTTCCAGACTTATGGGGTGTCCCAAGCCCAATGTGCTAGACTGGGGGTACAATCCCAGCATGTGGGGCCAGGTGGGGATAGCACTGGGCCACAGAGCTTAATCCCAGCCTGCGAAGGCAATGCCAGGCTCCCAGGACCCAATCGCAACACACAGGGGTGGTGCCAGGCCCCCAAGGCCCAATCCTGGCATACACAGGTGGGAGGGGGTAGCACTGGGTCCCAGGGCCCAATCCCAGTGCACAGGGTTGTGAGGAGGTGGCACCAGGCTCCCAGGGCCTAATCCCAGTGAATGGGACAGGAATAGGGTGTTGTCAGGTCCCAGGGGCTTATTCTAGTGTGCAGAGCTCAGTCTGGCCTGTGGATCAGCCCCCATGCGACTCACCTGGTGCATGGGCCCAAAAAGTTGAGCACCACTGGTCTAGGGGGCTCATCAGTATGGTATTGGAATACTTTGGTGAACCAGTACTATAAGAGCAAGAGAGACACTTTGCCAGTGGATTTCATATGTACTTGCTGACAGCAAGGAACAGTGAAGTGCAAGAATCTTGGGTTCCACTCAAGACATAGGAGGGATTTGTCCTAATGGGTATAAACTTCTGTCCACTTCATTCCAAGATCAACTTGTTGACCCCATTCCTGTCCCAGTCCCATCTCTTCCTTATTCTTGGCTCTCTATCTCAGTTCTTTTCTCCTTGCCAATTCAATCCCAATGTCAGCCTGGGGTTTTTCCTACTAGTTTTTGTCTCCTTTGCCTAATTGGTCTCATTTTTCATCTGCTCAATTTCCTCTTTGGAATCCCAAGATTCCAAAGAGCTAATCCCAGTTTCTCATCTCCCTGCACCTTGCCATTTCTCTTTTCTCACAATACCTTGTCCAAATTTCCTTATCAGCCAGTCTGAGTTTTACCCCTACACTGACTCCTTTTCAGGATGGTCTCTCCTTCCCCTATTCCTTCCCACTGTTTCCTAGTCTGTTTCCTTGTCCAGCTAAATCTCAGTCCATCTCTAGTGCTGTGTCCAGTGTCAAGTAACATCATGTTCCTCAGCCCCTTCCCAATCTACGCTCTTTCAACCTCAGCCAGCTCTTCCATATAGCTCAGTGTACTTGCCTAGCTAGTCCCACGGTCCCCTTCCAACTGCCAGTCAGTTTTTCTCTGCTCCCCTCCAGTACCAGTGTAGATTCCTTAAGGGGATGATAAAAGATAATAATCTTTTTAAATAATATCTTATCTTTTATAATATAATATAGTATCTTTTAATAATATTACAATATTGTAATAATATTGTAACCAAGAGAAGTTGGTGCTGGTCCCTACCCTGGGGGTCTTTAAGAGGAGGTTAGATGAACACCTTGCTGGGGTCATTTGACCTCAGTAATCTTTCCTGCCATGGCAGGGGGTCGGACTAGATGATCTACTCAGGTCCCTTCCGACCCTAGAAACTATGAAATATGTAATTAATATGTAATTAATATATTATTAATTGTGATATTTTAATAGTAATGTTAATAACATTTAAAAATAACCTTAAGGGGATAATAAAAGACATCACATCTACCCAAAGAACTTGGCCTGCTTAAGGGGAAGAAGCATGGGTCATTAAGGATGAGATCTTTACAGACTTTAGCTGTTAAATTCTAGCAAATCTCTGCTAAGCAGGTGTGAACTACTGTTTTTCAAAGACTAATACATTTGGCCATGTTTGGGTGATGTTTAGATATGGGGAAGCCTTGGCCCAAATTTCATCCCTTGCCAAATTTCAAGTCCTTAGTACATAAATATAAGAGCCCGACAGCATTCTGAATTTGCACATAAGCCAGATATTTTTGCTCATCTCCTTCTAACAGTTGAGCCATCTGGGTTGAAATGAAAATTTAAAAAAAAGAAGACAAACAGTTGAAGCAATCAGCCAGCATGGAAAATTTAAGCCCAAGCAATTAAAGTCTTGCAAAGTTATAAATCTCTGTTTTCACAACACAAGAGTATTGGATAAGATTCATAATGGGCAGTGTCCCTAGCTTCACCTGTAATTAAATATTAATAAAGTGCCCAAAGGTCCCAGTGCAGACTGAAGTCTCATTGAATTACATGCTTTACAAACTAGACAGGGAAATAATCCTTCCTCATCTGGCACTATTTTAATTGAAGTCAAAATTAAGGTTACTGCACTCTGCTTAAAACTGGATACAGTGAAATAGCAGCATCTGAAATACAGGGGCTGCTTATGTAGAGAGTGTTTGAAATAGAGCAATTTGTCATCTGAAAGGAATAAGAATAAGGACATGATCTTACTTTATAAACTGTAAAATAAACCTTTGCTGTATCCTTCTAGTTAAAGTCTGGGATGTGTGTGAAATTTAGTGAGCTCACCCTTAAAAGATGAGAGAGAGAGAGCTAGAAGTGGGTAAAACCCTGTGGGAGGTCATTATTCTAGTCCAGTGGTGTTCAACCTTTTTGCCAAGTGGGCCAGATGGGCACTGCTTGATCTCTCTGAGGGCCTAATCCAGATAGTGGTCCTGACACAGTGCTCAGGTCAGGCATGGCAGGGCCCCATTCAGCCACACAAAAGGGGGAAGAAGGCAGTCCAGCCTCAATCCTGCTGCATAGAGGGAGGGAACGCCCCAGTCTAATTGCCTGGGGGGGTGGGGCACAGAAGGGTAGGGCACAGCCCAGTCCCAATCCAGCCACATGGGGGGCTGGCAGGGGTGGAAGGCATGTGGCCTGGCTTAGAAATTTGGCAGTGGGGGAGGGGTGGCAGTATTAATTGTCACTGCTCTCCCAATGCCAAATTCCCCTACCTGCTGGTAGCTCCAGGGGTCAATGTCATAGTTTCACAGTGTGGAGACTGAGGAACCCTTGTTCCAGCCCTGCAGATCTGTTCCTCTTAAAGCCTGGCTACTGGAGTGTCAGATGCTCTAATCGCCATTGCACTGCCAGCAAAAAGAAAGCTTCTAATTTGTTAGTACATTACATCAGAGATACCATCCTACAGTAGGGGTGCACCAATAGAGATTCTGGGGACTGATACCGATAGCTGATTTTTAAGGAGGCATACTGGCTTATGCCAATCGGATTTCCAACACAGCTGTTGTGGTGGAAAGGGAGGAGGAAGAGAAGGGTCATGGGGGCAGATCAATGCTGTCCTGCGTTGAAGGAGGGAGTGGGGCTGGGGTAGGCGCTGCCCAGATGGGGCAGGGTGGGACAGAGCTTCGGCTTATCCAGGGGGCACAGGGGCACGGAGGCTCCCACCACTGTGTGCTCCCTGGGAGGGCACAGGGGTGGGCTGCTCCTGGATCTGCGTGGGGTGGGATGCAGCTGTGGGATGAGCCTGGGGGCCACATCGGGCTCTTCCCAGAAGGGGCAGGGGGGGCGCCGTGTTGCACTGGGGGCAGGTGGTAGCAGCACTGGGAGGGGTGGTACAGGGGGGTTGCAGTCACCCCAAATTTTGCTGTAGCCCCCTATAACCTCTCTCCCAGCACTGCTGCCTGCACCAAGTGCAGCATGGCCCCAGTCCCAGCCTGCAGCTGCAGCCCACCCTGCCCCACCCCATGCAAATCCAGGGGCACACCTGCGACCACCCTGTGCCCTCCCAGAGAGCATGCAGCAGTGGGAGCTGCCCTCCCTCCCCTGCATTTCCCAGTCGCAGCTCTGTCCTGCACCCTACCCAACCTGGGCATTGCCTCTCCCAGCCCCAGCCCCACTCCCTTCCTCACTGCAGGGTCCTTCATCTGCCCCCCCCCCCCTGCCCCCTCCTTTCCCCATCCCCATCCCCATCCACCACAACAGACTTACCAGCTGCATGCAGCTCTCCAAGCTTCCGAGCTATGCTCCTCGCTGCCTGTGTGCTGCATTGTGGCCATGTGCACGTACGAACATTTATTGGCCAAATTATTGGCCACATCAGACTGATTTCTGATATAGTCAATTTTCTTTATATAGGTGCCAATCAGATATCAGACTGATGTATCGGTGCACCGCTATCCTACAGATGTACACTTCAGCAAGAAAATCTGAACAGCTCAAAATATATAAGTGTAACAGATAAATTTTGGAGTGAGATATGATGTGATGGGCTATATATTATAAAGCTTCCCAAATATTTCTAACTGAAAAAAAGCACCTGGTAATTTAGAAACAGTTTTCGTGTAACAAGAAATAAACTTATTAAGGCAGGATTTTATTTCCAATGCAAAAGTGTGAAGAAAACCTGGAAGAAAGTTAGCCTTGACAATGTGAGAGTAAACTACAGGACTAGTTAACTAGGACCAAAAGTTGCAACTCTTGCCTGCAAAATCTGAGCTATATCCAAAAAGTGTTTAATGTTTGACTTCTATTGAAACAAAAATTGGTTGATGTGTGATATACCACGTGCTCATTGTTTTGAATGGTCAGGCTCAGAGCACAGAAAGGATCAGGCCAGCAACAGCAACCCATAGATACTGAATGAGTTCAACTGCCCAAATAACAAAGCAGTTATTACGTGGGCATTTCCTAGATACATTCTGCAGGAAGCTTTGACCAACTGGAAGAAGAACAGTTCGAGGTACAAGACAAACTTTACACCTTTGTATGCTAAAATCAAACAACTCCAAATGTATGTTTTAAGAATTAGAGGTAGTTAAGCATGGAAAAAAAAAATGTATTTGCCAAAGGTCTCTTAAAAGCTAGGAACAAGAAACAAATCTTAAATTTCTGCCACAGATGGAAAAAAATATTTAAAATGTTACTGTATTTTTACTTTCTTCAACTTTTGCTTGAGATTGCAGTTTGAATTTAAGTGCTTATTTCCACTAAGATATGATGAAAAGTTTGTCTTTTAGTGCTGCTCTTCCCTTAAGATTAGTTCAATATTGTCAGTAGTCTAACAGTATTTTTATATAAAGGAGTATTTTCCCCATTAACTTGTACTTTTTACCTACCTAGTATTTTCACAGTATAATGAGGACTTTCCAGAATGACTCCTTCTTCTGTGTCAAACATAGGATTATCTATTCCAGTTTTGGGAGGAATTTGCGCTAGTTTCTTAAGCCTCATTGAAGCAGTAAGGTCCAGTTCTTGTTTCTTTCCTTCTTCTTCCCGTCTGCGCCTCATATCCTCCTGCTGCTGGCGAATCCGCTCTAGCTGTGTGCTTCGTCGTACTGGCATCATCCTGGAGCCCAAATCCCCAGGACAATCAACAGCCATCTCTCTGTGCTTCTGTGACTCCTCAGAAGATGTAAGATCCACATTTTTTGCTTCACCATCAGAATCCTCTGTTACGTGTCCATTCATGTGAGAAGTTGTCATGTTATATGTAATAAACTGTATTAATTCTCACACACAAATTCTGTGACAGGGCCAGTTTGCTTTATGCTGCCACTTAAAATCCATTATAACGTCAAAAAATATTTCCCCTCCATTAGACAAAGTTGAAGAACTATCCAGCAAGGAAATCTAATGGGAAGAAGATTACAAAAAGTTACCAACTAACTAAATTAGTAAGAAAGCCAGTTAGTTTCATAATGCCAGGAACGAGATATCTCTCTACATCTATCATGCACATATTCCCTATTTAAGAACAGTTTACTACAGCAGCCTCAAGAATCTAATTAACACATTTTAGTAACCCTCATATGTAAGTGTTCAAAAAATTAAATTTATAACTGTTAAAAAACGTAGCATTTAATATTTTTCAGATCAAGCAATAGTGATTTTTCACTTAAATGTACAAGGCTGAAAACTGGCATTTTTCTGAAAATTTCTATTCACATTTTTAATTAAATTTATCCTTCCATTCTAAAAGACTTCAATAAAACTATGCCTCAAGTTTTACAAATACTTGAATGTGTGAATAACTTTATACAGAAATGTAATCACCTGGATTTTAAAAGAAACTACTTGCAGAACCAGGGCCTATCCACACAAGCACCTTTTCACTAGTAGCAAACATCTCTGGGGTAGGACAGCTACTATTTAATAGGATACTTATTTAAAACTGCTGTAATTAAGGGTATTTATACATTTGAAAAGCAGGAATTAAAGTATAAAGAAAGTCAGTAACTAGATTTGGAATGTGTAAACTACTAAATAATTATTTATATGAAAAGCATCTTGAGATACAGAACCAGTTATGACCTCAATTTCAGACCTTAGGTAAAATTCTTTACCAATCAGATACAGATTCTTATAGTACCTTCACCACTATGTTATCTTAATCTTTTCCAGTGCTGCACCAAGTAAGTAATGTTACAAACATCTGTCATTTGCTGTTTGTTCTCTCAGCCTTTGCGAAGGGGAGAAATGTGCAGGTTAAAAAAAAGAGAAGTAACGTTTATAGGGCAGATTTGTCACACCAGATGAGTGGTGCAGGGCCAGTCCACAGGTTGGCTTAATGGCATGTGGCTGGCCCCATGGTCCAGACAGAGCCCATGGACCCCCATCCCCGCTCCCCAACAGAGCTTGCTCCAGCCATTCCAGGACCATGCCGCATGTGATACCCATTCTGGCCAATCTGGGACTTGTACTGCCTGCATTGTCTGTCTAGGAGCAGCAATGCATGCAGCAGTCATCTCAGACTGGCTGAAATGGGCACCATGTGCAGTGTACATCCCATGCCAGCTGGGCAGGTACCACATGCCAGGAATGTCTTGGATGAGCCGGGATGGGTGCCACATGTAATGCATGTCCCAGACAAGCTGGAGAGGGTGTCAAATGCAGCAGGGGTCCTGGGCCTTGCATGCAGGGCCACAGGTACATGGAGCCAGTCCGGTGCACAGCATGTGCATCAACTCCAGACCCAAGGGTAACATCTAGGGCTAGACTTGGCTTGCAGGCCATTTCTTTGACACCTCTGTTAGGTTTTCATACATATACTGTTGCCTGATTATTATTACATAAGGCAAGCTGAAGAGCATCCTTGAACAGAAGGTGACCAGGTTGCAATGATCTTTTTATTCTGGGGGAGTTTGTTCTTTTGTCTCAGAACAGCACCTAAGAAAACTGTACAGAAAAGATTGGTTGAGGTGACCATAGTTACATTTTAAGTCCTTTTATCCCTTCAATTCCAGTTTAAAACTTGGCAATTTCTATTACTGTTGTAATTAAAAACTAAGTCATGACATTTCTTGTAGGTTTTTTTTTTTTTTTAAACATAGTTTGGCCTCAGATTGAAACTCCTGTTATTGTGTTTTTTCCCTTTATTTTTAAGGAATGTTTTCATCTGGAGGAGGCTGCTGTAGTTTTAAATAATACTGAAAACTAAATATAAATGGGAAGGTAATGGAGAAGCTCTAGTAACTCCTACACAAGTTTCTGCCAGCTTGCAATTCAAAGAGTGAAATGATGTTTTTTATTTTATAAAGCAAAGCAAAGGGTATATACAACCTGCCTAGAAAAATTACTCCATCTCCTCTACCTAACCACTGTTGCTAAAGTTACTGAAACCATTCAAGCAAGCTGACGGTACATGCCACAGGGGTTTAATTTGGTTTGGTTTTCCCTAAATTGAAATGGTGGGTTTTTAAAAGCACTGCTTCAATTTAGCAAGAATTAAACTAAAGTAAACCCCTGTGGCATATACACAAGGGTGGCGGCCTGATCCTTAAGTGCCTCTGGTGGCAGGGATGGGGTGGGGAGAAGGGGAGGTATGAGCTGCTGATGAGCTGAGCGGTCCCTGAGCTGTGTGGGGGTCCCCCAGGCAGCAACTGCCTGCTGGCACTGGACTATCCCAGGGGGCACTGCAGTCACGGAGGAAACCACCAGGCCCCCGTACAGCTCAGGGAGGCAGACAGGCTCCGGGAAGGGGGGGAAAAGCAAAAGATTAGGTCTGGCACTTCCTTTTTTTTTTTCTTCAGCGGAGCCTGCCTGCATGGGCTGCTGCTGGGTCCCACAGCCCGCGAGCTGTGCAGTGCCTGCCAAGCCCTGAGCACATCAGGTTCCAGAGCCCCGTGCACTATTGCATTTTGTTAACAAACTAAAACACCTCGGAGGTGTTTTATCTTGCTATGTACCAAAGTCATTTAAAGCGGAATACACCACCAAAAGTACAAAGAGCAACGCCACTGAAGTGGAGTATGCTGCCAAATGTGCAAAGAGCAATGCCATTAAAGCGGTGCAATAAGGCATTTAAGCTGCTTTAAAGGCCAATTTTGTGGCATGTAGAAAGGCCTGTAAGTACTATTTAAACACATATAGTAGCAGAGTTTCAGTATTTGTTTTTTGAAATTCCACAGTTGCCTTTTAGTAAGCAAAGAGGAGAATGTTATGTGAAGTCGAATTGCATGGAAGAACAAAAAAAAAAAAAAATCACCCTTCACCATTATGTACTACAAACTTAATTAACGTTCTTGAACTTTCTGGGCAGAAAGGCTCCCTAAAGAGTAAAAATTGACCACCAAAAAAATGAGAATCTAATGCTTCAGAAAGGCCGGGATAATACGTTAAAACTTTCACAGAGGTCTTCTTCCAAATTCAAGGAAGAGAAGGCAAAAATCCTGCAAAATTATCTTTATAGATAGAATTACAAAGTAACTTTCTCTTCTCTAAAGGCATCCTATATACTCCTCAAAAGGAAGCAGTTCAAGAATTGTCCCAGAATAAAAGGAACACTGCAAAACACAGACAAGGCTACTGCCAAGGTAACATGATCTAAGTTACTTGGAAATTCTATTTCTTAGAAGACGTAACAAAGGATTTTCACTCTAGTTTATGCATCCACTGCAAACTGGGCAAAACTGCCAAAGCATTAAGCATTTGGAAAGCTAAATGTCATCTGCTTGTATCTCCATTTTCCCATACATTTTCAGAGGCGAAACATTCATATCCCCCTCAGTTAGTAGTTTGTACCATTCAGATACTCTCAAAATTTCAGCTTCATTTTTGAAAAAATGGTTGATGTTCACTTTAATGACAAACCACCACCCCTGCAAAACAGCAGACCCTAAAACCAGAAGTGGGTGGGTAGGAGAATATTTAAATCAGGGCTGTTGAACTGGCAACCTGTGGACTCCTACCTGGCTGCCACTCTTCCCATTGCTTTGGGGAAGATGGCTGGGATCTCCAGACTCCCCCACCCTCCTCCAGGTTCTGGTTTCTGCCTGTGCTCCTGGGTGCAGGGCAGGTACTATGCACACAGCAGGGGAGGCTAAGGAGAAAGCTAGATTGTGTCTGAAGCATGCTGCAGGTGGGCTTCTTGCATGAGATGTGTACACAGTGAGGGAGTTTCAGGTGCTGCACATGTGGCAGGAGAGGGGAGCCGGGCTATGTGCACATTGGAGAAAGAACTTAGTGCAGGGAAGGAGTGGCCCCTGCAGTTGTTCAGCCCCCAGACGCCCAGACATTGGACAGCCCTGAGTAAGCTATTTAACTTTCTTTAAACATTCTACCACAGCAATCCTACACATATACACCAAGTAGATTGAGATATCCAATTGAATAAAAACAATAATTCACACTATGAAGAGCAAAAGAGTTAAAAATCAGCCAGTGTTTGATAACTAGCCAGAAAGACTGTAAAAAGATGGACCAGGCATTTCCATAAAAGTTTTGGATGGGTTTAAAACAAAACAAAACAAAACAAAAAAAAACAGCCTCAAAGATGCTCTGATGAGAAAACTTTCATATTTGACTGAGTTAGAGATGTGCCAAAAGCAACAAATCTCCATAGAGGAGGTGGGCTTTGCAGGTCTGAAAGGCCAGAGTATAGTCCATTCCCAGAATGGAACACCAGTATTGTTACTTTGAAATGTATGCCGTAAGGGACAAAACACCCAGGATCTTTGTTGTAGCAAATGTTCTTGTTCAAATAGCACAAGATCAAACTGTAAGGAATCTTGGGCCCCTGCCAGATGTTGCATTTAAGATGTGATTAATTGATTAATCAATGAATCACACCTTTACTTTAATGTCTGTCAGGGACCTAGGTCATATGAGTAAGAACCTGAAAGCTATGCCCTGCAATAGAATTCTCTTGCATTGACAATAACCTCCATGGAACTGGAGTTGGACACAAATTTGAATGGACTTCAGACATTGTTCTAAATGCAATAATTTCGAGAGTTAGGCTGGAGAGGTGACAAGTCTTTTCTTAGACAAGACAATGAAATAGTGAAGGCAAGGGAATCTATCTTTGAAAATCCAAAGCAAGATATTGGTAGCTAATGAGATCAGAAAACTGGTGACCAAGCAGAATGTATATTTACTACAATATAACAAAGAAAACCCTGAATACTAGCTCATTACAAACTAGGTAAGAGCTGCTCAAGATCAGTATAAAAACTCAAAAAGGACAAAATTAAAAGGGGGTTTAATACAGAAGCCCCTTTCCCTCCCTCCCCACGATAAACAAAAATGACCACAACAAACAATACTGCATTAACAGTATTGTTAATTTGTTCCTAAATCTTAGATAAACCCAAACAGTCCATAAACAAATGCTATTTTTCTGAAAACCAATTAGTTAAAAGGAAAAAAAATGTGAGTGATTTTTGTATGTGGCATTTAAAAGGAGGCCACAGAAGCTAAAAACAACACAATAAATCTTTTTTAGTCATATAATTAATCCATCTGGAAAACTACTCTCACAGAACCAGAAAGATTTGAAACGCCTGCTTAGAAATGTCAAGGTTCTGTCACTTAACCCTGCCAAGAGGTGAATATTCCTGGGTTAAAGAGTGAACATCTATATTTGCTGATGGATCCAGCCCAGTTTGGGAAATGAATGGCAGGTCTATTAATTCTCTGATTGTGACTTTCTTATTGATTAAAATGAAAAAAAGAAAAACAACACAATGAATTCTCATCTGGGTCAGCAGAGCTGAAACTCTGATTCAAAGCACATAACTCAATCAGGCAAGCTAATGGAATAGCTGGTAGCAATAGTAAGCTCCTGTCTTCCATGTACGGTGTCTTAAAGAGGACCTCCCTTCTGCAAATAGTTAGGAATCCTGTTGCCAGACAGCACAGAAATGCTGAAACTCAGGCCCCTGACAAAAGTTCATTTAATTGTACAATTGGGATATGATGAATTTTATCATGGATTTGAAAAACTGCACATCCTGCCACGCCACACATACATGGCAGATCATGGAATTTTTGGGATCCAGAACATGATTTGTCAGATGCCAATCACATGAGAAACAGGTGGGGAGTCCAACACTGGGGACTCAGTCCCTGATGATGGGCTCCCAGCCTGTCCATATGTACAAAGGGGCCATGGAAAGCATGGCATCAGGGACTGATCCATGCCATGTAGAGCTTCACCATGCAGTTTTCAGAGAGCCAACACACAGGGTTTTCAGAGTGCCTGCATGGGGTTGCACTGTGTGGCTGTCAGCATGCTGATCTGCTCCCAGCACTCTGAAAAATATGGTATCAGCTGGTGAGCTCTGCACCCTCTGACACCCAGCACTCTCCCATGGCCACCTGCCAGCGCCACAGACCTGGGAAGCAGACAGCTGGGGATTAGGGTACCGTGCTAGCTGGTAATCTTAAAGCCTAGCCACATAGACAGCATGGCAGGACTTCACCCCACCACACATTCGAATTTAAAGCAAGATAGAAACCAACTACAAAAATGTTTCACATATAATGGAACACATGGATCATTTTCGTGGCTGGTTTCTCATGTTATTGCACCATTAATTGCCTGAATATGTGGCAGAGTTACTGTTTATGGTGTGGTTAATATATTAATTGCATCATAGCTAATGTCTACCAGGAGCCTAGAATCCCTATCTGGCTTCCACATTCTGAAGTCATGTGTATGGTAGGCCTTTGGCGCACATCCTTTAATAGAGAAATGGGATCTGATCCTTGATCCCAATCACACTTTCTCTATTTGCAGTGCAGGGCAAACCCAGGATCATGATCCAGGTTCCCCTTTACTAACAGGTTGAAAACTGGGTGCCTGTACCCTAGCTTGTAGGGCTGACACCCAATTGGTTGTCAGTCCCAGCCTTTACAGCCCAGACTCCTGTATGAGACTTGAGGCTGTTGGGACCTGGGCTGACAACCAGCTGATTGTCACCTTTGGTCCCAGACAGCCCTGAGTGGTGCTCAGGAACCCAGGCTGTCACAAGGCTAGGTCAACATCAGCTGATTGTTGGGCCCAGTCCCAGGACAGTCCTGGATTGGCTCCCGACTCTTGCAAAAGCAGCAGCATGACTGTTAGTTCGTTACTGTAAATAGCTCTTTATAAAAAAAAGTTCCTGCAAATAAAGTGTTGCTTTCACACCACAAGCCACATCAAGAGATTACCTGCAGCTCATTTTCTGCATCAGGCACAAGCTACAGTGCTCTACCAATAGTTATGGGTATGGGAAGGTTAACATAGGACTCTGCCATCTTGGCAGCTGCATGGCATACACAGTGTCTCCACATGTGCTGCTTTTCCAGAGAAGAAAATGCTTCCCTGCTTAAAACAGATAACCCAACTGAGGAGCTGATTTGCAGGGGAGAAGGTGCATTGCATGTTGTGAAAAAATATAGTATCTAAACAATATAGAAATAAAACCCTATAAATCACAGAGGTAAAAAGCACCGAAACAATTCTCACTTAGGATACATAACATCTTGAGCAATGTTTTATTGACAACATTTAGATCGGGGTGGGCAAAATGTGGCCCGCAGGACGGATGCGGCCCACCAAGCCATTCTATCTGGCCTGCGGGGCCCCTAAAAAATTTAGAGAAGTAATATTAATCTGCTCTGGGTTGCCTGTCATGCGGCCCTGGCTTGCCAAAACTCAGTAAGCAGCCATCAGCCCAAAATAATTTCCCACCTCTGATTTAGATGAATCGCGAGTATTAAGTAGTTTGGACATTACCTAAATATAAGAGAACAAAATGTATACAAATCCTCATCCTTCAAAGGGTGCAAAACTAACTCCTAATAAATAAGGAGAAAGAAGAAGTGTCCACCATGGTACCAATTATAAAATAAGTTTCTATGTGGTGTTTCTTGTACTTTTCTCCAAGGCATCTTGTACAGGTCACTAACAGGCAGGATACGGGAGCAAACAACTAAATATTAAATATAGTACAGCAGTCCTGACATTTCTAACTATCAGAGCTTACAATATACAGCTTTACACAATGTATTTTTACCCTGATTTCAAAAGCTTCCTAACAAGGAATAAGAGAATGCAAAACAGAAAGAAAAAAAGTAAGTTTAAGACAGAAGAATTAAAAATCAAATTAGAATCTACTCAGATATTCTACCTAATTTGCTTTATAATTAGAAGAATATTTGTAACAGAAAAGGTTTCTTCCCTTTTCCAGGTGATTAACCGCTTCAAACCACTATTCATTACAAAATATGCTACGCACCATCAGTTTAAGCATGGAGATTTCAAAGTCTTTTCAGACATGCTAAAAGGTGTTAATTTAGCACAGATCTCGTAAATTTAACTGAGAATGGATCTAGAGTATGAGAACTGAAAACTGTTATCTCCTAAGAAAAGGAATGTTGTGCTGCTGCTTTAAGCTTTGTATGGGAGAGATTCAAAAATGGTAACTGGTCATGTGACAAATTTCAGGACTTCCATGAAATTTGAAACATTGTATCTTTATAAAAACTAGGGCTAGACTCTGATCTTTGATATGTGAGCATCGCTTGGTGTGCAAGTATAGTGCTGCAAGAGATGTACATTAGCATGTATTTCAAGGATCACAGAGCAGAAGAGAAACCAGAGTGCTTGAAAATTTAGAACTTACCTTAAAACACTATTCAGCAACTTTCAGGCTTAAGAACAGTGATAGAACTCAAATCTTATCAGTAGGTACAATGCCAGTAGCTAAAAATGCAACTGCTAAATATAGCTAAATCTTCACTGGCTACATTAAAAGACCCTACAGGACCACAGCTTATTAGCTGAATGCAACGTAAGGTAACATTTAGTATGGAAGCGTGGCTCATTAAGATTAAAGGCCCTATCAAGTAATGGTCATGATACTAAGAAGCACAAAGAGCTATTTGTGGCATGATCTGCTTCCCTGGGCCACATGCTTCTGCAATAAAGAAGCACACAAGAAACATTTACTGCTCCATCAAAGGCTCCATTTTGCTCACAGGTAACAACAGTGCATCCTGACATGTTTTATTGTAGAACTGGAAGCACAAGTTGCTTTATGAAGTGTATCCAGTGGTTAAAATTAAGTAATTTTCCATTTGAAATCACATGCCACTTGTTTTAAAAGCCATTAAACAGAGGGCACTATCAAAGGCTGATAAAACAGCCTGCAACAGTTTTAACTTGGTTCCCCAACTTGAGAAAGAAGAGACTTGACATGAGACATTTTCAGTTTCCTGAAATGACAGCAGCAATGGAAGACTTATAATTATTATAAACTACAACAAGAAGATCAGTAACATGTCTGGCAAGAATTTGAAATGATATCAGAACAGATCAGACGCACTTGTCTGGAATACTGCGAGTTGTTTATTTCCCCTTGTTACTCCCTCTTTTACGACTCCCTTTGGTCAGCAGCTGGAACTCCTCATTTAGATCAGATTAGCATTCCATTGACATTCTCTGGAGCTGGACTGTTTGCCTCCATAGCAACAGCTTTGTCAGCTAGCATGAGGTTCATGCAAAGAGCTGAGGAACTTACATCATACAATCAAAAATGTCTTTTTCCTCTGTCCACTTGCTCAACTTCTTCTCCTCTGATTTTTAAGCAGTAACAATCTTCTAAGCCTGTTAGACAGAAAATTAGATGATTACTCAAATGCAGAGTTGTAAAACACCTTTCCGCAAATTGTATGAGGCTCAGTCGGCAGATGGCTAAAACCTCACAGTAAGTAGCAGTAATGATGTCAATAAACCTCTGAAGAACAGCACTTAAACTATCTGTTCTACTTACGTCAATCATTTGAGTAACACTTAAAGCTGAATGACTCAGGTGAATGAAATCAGCTTAAAAGCTATATAGGATACACAACAGTAGATTACTTTTAAGAAAATACTTCAGCTCCATTAAATTCAAATACGAAAACTAATACTTTACAGAAATGGAATAATAAAAATGATGAAACTGCATTTAAAAACAAGAGTAAAAATTACAAATCATTCATGCAACAAGGGAAGACCACAACTAAGACCTATATCCACTTATAGATTATACTGGGGGTATCAAACTGGCCCCAGGCCAGATCTGAACCATGGGGGCTCCTCCCAGGGCAGATTTGCAAGACCAGTGGCAGCTGTATTTTCAATGCCCTCACTTGCCAAGGCCACTGATGGCCATGTCCACCAGGAACTCAAATTCTGTGACAGGCCATGCCCCTTTCTTCCTACAACACACAATTTGACACCCCTGATCAAACAATTACAGATAATTCAAATATGATCTAGTGGTAGTCTCCCCTTCTTATAAGAAATATATATAATAATTTTTAAAGGTAATCCCAATAGTGGGACTAACAATAGGGTCTGGTATGCAAGAGGAAACTGAAACTTCTCTGACAAGGATGGTCAGTCTGCCCCCTGAACTGGAATAGAAGAGTTTAAATGACACAAGGAAAACCAAAACCTAAAGCATTCACTCATTCTCAGCAAGTCTCAACTTTCCAGTGCTGCTATGAATAGTTTTGTCCTGGTTACACTAGCAAACAAACTGTTTTCAAGGGTAGTTCAGTGGGCACTACAGCTGTCAATATTAGCAATGAGTTTGTGTGGATTCAATCCTTTAATTTAAGTTTGCTTATTCTAAATGATTTATCTGGGAATTCTTAAGCAGCACATAAAAGGTGCATTTGGGAGGGAAGATGTGCAGTTTTTTGACTTCTCTTAGAATTCTAGCTTAAAAGGGAAAATTTTACAAGCTTCACAGTTGCTGAAAATATTCTTGAAATTTTGTTACTAAAATTCACCATTAATCTACACTAGTCTCAGTGTCACCAAGGTAAACTCATGAATTTAACTACAGGCTCCTTGCTTTTTGTTTGCCTTTTGTCATACTGTGCTTTCATCAGTACAGCTCCATACTTCAGCCTTTGATACAGGCTTCCATATCTCACTACCTATTACACAGCTAGTGCTCACAAAGATAACTAAATCTTGTATTAACTGAATAAACAGTATGGCAGAGACCAACCACCACAGTAATTTAAGAAAGGAAATGAAAAGAAAAGTTTGGGCTGGAGATTCAGATGAATGGCAAAGAAGTGTGTGTTCAGATTTGAAATTTGGACAATATGACTCATGAACCAAATGAGAAGCACAGAAGTGACAGCATTACAGCTTATAAAAGAGCTTTATACCCCAACTTAGTTCATACGTCCACAGCCTTCGGAGCTACAACTAAATTTTCAGCCTTAAGCCAACTCTGCTATAGCAACCCCTTGCTCCACTACAGATATATGTAGAGGGCAGTGGATAAAATGGACACTTTAAACACACAAAAGAAAATAAAATTGCTGAATCAGTTAAACTGTATTTCCTTTCCCCACCCCTCTATTATAGCATTGACCCTAAACATTTGGAAAACCTTAAGGCAGAAGGATGCATATTAAAGAAATTCCTAAAATTCCAGGTCAATGTTAACAGATATCAAAGGAGAGTCCAGAGGCTTGATAAGAAATAAGTGGCTTGTTATTAATCATTCATCCACAGACTTCAAATGTCATTGTCTGAGAAAGTAAACAGGCCTGTCTAGTTTCAAACTGTGATTTCATTCTCTCAGTGAAATTAAAATGAAATATTGTTGCTGTTCTGGTTCTGCACTGTTTTTCTGTTTTGTATTATTGTACCTGGATCTCACATTTATTCCTCTATTATTAAATGTCTAAATCAAGTGATCTGAAGTTTGTCCTTGCTTTAAAATTA
Source organism: Crocodylus porosus (assembly GCF_001723895.1). NCBI lineage: Eukaryota > Metazoa > Chordata > Crocodylia > Crocodylidae > Crocodylus > Crocodylus porosus. Next base: position 46,164,051 of record NW_017728947.1, on the reverse strand, counting down.
ATTTAAGTAATTTAAAATGTGATAGCTGCACCAATCTGAGACTATCTGTGTAAAGTTGAAGAGGAGAAAAGTGAATTTATATTGCATCACTGTCAATCCAATGTTTCAAGGTATTAAAAACATGCAAAGGGTGGTTGCTGTAGCCTGGTGAATCTGACACCCAAGGGGTGCTTTAAAAACAGTTTTTCTGGTCCTTTGCTCACAAAGGCAGAACTTTTTACTACTTCAAATTTGCAATCCCTGAGGAGGTTGAGACACAAGGGGTCAAAATCGTTTTTACCCTCTGCAAAATCCACCATAGCATTTTTAGCTTTTTCTTTGATTACCGTTGAGAGGTTTTGCCAGAAACCTTACTCACAATGGCAATTACTTATTTCATGAAATATGTACCTACAGTTCTACATGCTTTGATCTCAGTGAAACTGCCCATATCAGGATTTGGCTCTCAAACTTCATTTCTGCAATATTTTCTGTGTGCGATGGCAAAGAAACCAGTTTTTATCATTGTCTTCTGTGCTTTGGTCTGACTTGTAACCAACCCCATCTTCATATAACTCACAGATGTCTTAAATAAAAATCTGCAAAAATTTCCACCATCTTTTGGAATTTGAAGAGAATATTTTCAAAACAAATTCAAGCTTTTTAAAATATAGATAACTTCTAAAATCCACAATAGAAAGCTTATGGTTCTATGGCTGATACAGGGCACAAGATGAGGAGCATCTCATCCAAATATGGCCTTAGCACACTTAACCCCCCCTACTCCACCCCATAAAAAAAATCACCGTGTTCATTTCTACACCACCTACATATTGACCAGATTTTCAGTTCTGTTGTTTTGATGCCCACAACAGTTTTTTCCCCATAAAATGATCAGCTATTTCAGATTCCAGCTTTATAATGTCCAAAAACAGACTTTCCCTGCCTAAACAAACCTGATGCATTGCAACTCTTGCTCAATGGATCCATCATTAAGTCTCAAATCTAACTTTATGTCTGAATAGTGCTGTTTTGTCAGTCATGCTCCAGGGATAAAAGAAGCAGGATACCTGTTATTCAACCAACTTGCATAGTTGAGAGAGAGAAGAAATAAGATTTTGGACCTGATGAAGGGCACACAAAGCCCAAAAGTCTGTCTCTGTCCCTTCTCATTACAGGAGTTGGTCCATTATTAATTCAGTATAAAATCTTAGATACTCTCTTATGAAGGCTTTCACTTCCCAGGTGTAAACAGATTCTGAACCAAGATTAATGCTATCTTTAGTCTGTAAATTGTGGGTGGTATTTTGAAATTTCAAAAAGTGAAATATTTAGCTACCACATATATACCATCAAGGTGATAGAAGCTAAGATCAAAACTGGTTCTATTTTATGGAGCAATCTTGTGCTAAAAGCTTTTGTATGCAAAGGACAAGATTTTGTGTTGCATGTTATATTATAGCGTTTTGAAAGCACTTAAGAATGGGTTTACTGATCTGCAAGGAAAAACACTGCATACCATACATCCCCAAATAAGACACATGCCTTGTTTTGGAAGGCAGAATGTAGGAAAAAAAGATTTTTCCAGTCACAACCTAGATTTAGCTTTTGCATGGAGAAGCAGTGTTGCAAGACAGCTGCCAGCTTCTCTCTCAAGCAACAAGCAAGACGGGTAGCATCCAGTGTTAATTTTTTCTTAGACACTCTCAAGTATGAAACAGGTTTTGGCTGGGTAAGAGTTAACGTTGGACAGCATAATTGCTGCTTGCTGCCAGAGAGAGAAGCTGGAGGCCATCCTGTAGCATTACCTTTCCATGCTTCTATTCTAGGGAAGGAAAATGAGCTTCCACACTTAAGACATACATCCCAATACTGAAGGGTAATTTTCTGGAAAAACAGTATGTATGGTAAACACAGTACTTGTTCCAAGTCTGCTAACGTACTGGAGGACTAGCGAATAGTAAATGTTGAAACTTTAATTTTGAGAAGGTACAAGAGCAAATCAGGAAATTACCAATAGAAAGCCATACTCTACTCTCGTTGACACAGTGAGACTCAGAACACATATATCACAATGCAAGGTCTAACCAATATAGCTAATGCATAACAAAATACTGACAAATGAGAATACCACTTGACTGCCACAAAAACAAGAGAAAGATATAAAGTCTTCAAGCAAATAAAAAGAGCCATATAATCAGGCAACCAGTGGTGCACAGGACTGTGTACAAGGACAAAGATTAGAAAGTTAACACTTGACAATATTTCCTTGTAGATGTTTGTAATGTACGTCAATGTTTGTGCCACAGGTTTGCTGGAAGGAGTTTCAGATAACAACTACCTTGTCTATCAGAGATGGAATTATAGGTTAAGACCAGTGGTGCTTAACGTTTTGACTCTATGGGACACAAGTTGGATGGAGTGGGGTTGGTCCATTGGCTGGATTGAGCCCTGGCCTCAGCACCACCCCTTCCTTGCCCTGAGTGGGCCCTGTGGCCAAGCACCACCTCCTCCTGCCCCCATGTGCCTGGATTGGTCTTCAGGGGCCCAGTGCCATCCTCTACCACCAGAATTGGTTCCCACAGGCCTGGCACAGGCCCCTCCCATTCCAGCTTGCTGAGGGCCTAGTGACCCCTGGTCCCTGAAGGCATGCAGAGATTGGGCCCTGGAGCCCAATGTCATTCCCACCCAGCCCTATGCATTAGGATTGAGTGCTGATCTACGCTAGGGACTGACACTCAAAAGCCTGAGCCTCAACTGATTCAATCTTTGCAGGTTAGTCTAACTTGCCTAGGTCAAATCAGTTTGTAAGCATACAGACATCCTCTCTGGCTTGAAGAAATGCAGACACATGCCTGCAGTGGCTCAGGCTGAAGCCAGGGGGCACTAGAGCAGTCCTCCCTTCTGTTCCACAGCACTGAGATGAAGGGGGCATGGCCAACCCTAGCAGGATGCTCTGATTAGGGAGGGAGTCCCTCTCTCCTTGATAACAGAGTATTTGTCAGCTCTGTTATCAGCATTGAGCACCCTAACAGAAAACAAAGCCTCTCTCATTAGCTCAAACTCTTCATAAACAACTTTTTCCAAGGAAGGAACAGAGGGACATGACCAGCTACCTGTTGATTAGTTCCAAAAAGCCCTAGGCAGACACCGTTCTGTCTGCCTTTGTCCTGTCTGCCTTACACAGACACCTCTCAGCTTTAGCTAGCATACCACATGCTGGCTACAGTCCATGCTGTGGGAGAGAGGAGGGAGGGATCTCAGCCTGAGCAGCGAAGGGGAGGAGGGGGCAGGGGAAGCCACACAGATGCTGCTGTGCCTGCAAGTATCTGCTAGAGCTCCAGCCAGGGAGCAGAGGGGAGGGGCCAGCCCAGCTTTCTGGAACACAAAGCCCTGCCTAGCCCAGAGAATATGCCAGGATGCTGATGGACTCTGACATAACTTAGACTACCAAGGGGTCTGGGACAGGCATTCCATAAACCAGTATGCCCCAAATTAGTTAAGTCTGATACTACATTCAACCGGGTTTATCTCAAACGGGTTTCAGTCATTTTCAAATGGGTTTATGTGCACTGAACATCTATTCTGTTACACGTTTAAACCAGCTTCTGATCACTTAAACCAGTTTATGTGCAATGTCAGTCCCTAGTCCTAGAGCACAGGACCTGGGGCTCTCCATGGGTCTGGAATTTGATGGTGAAGGAGCAGTGCCACCACTCTCCTGCCACTAAATTTCTGGACCCATGGGGAGCCCCACAGGCCAGATGTCACAGCACCATGGCCTGGATCCGGCCTGTGGGCCAGAGGTCAAGTATCCCTGGTTTAGACTAGTGCATCTCAACCTTTCAGAGCACTGGACTGAGTGTTAGCAACCTGGCTGGAGGAGGAAGTGAGTAAAAGAAGAGGGAAATGGTTGGCAGTATCAGAGGGAGGGGAGGGAGAGAGGAAGAGAACAAAACGTGAAGGGCTGTGGAAGGGGTCAGAGAAAGGGACCCACTGGGCAAAGCTGGTTACCATGCTGTGAGCTGGATCTGGTCACTTCAAGATCTGAATCCAGCCCATGGGCTACACAATTGAACACCACACTTGTTCAGACTCTAAAGTTATACCAGGAATAGCATCTTTTTCATTATATTTGTATTGCCAGCTACATAACTATGCTATGTGGTTCAAAAGCAGATCTGGAGACTCGAGACCCAGAACTATTACCCTTCCAAATATCCAAGAGGGATATTTATGGTATCATGGGGCAATTCTGTGGGCATTTATTATTTAATTAATATAACTACTTTTAAACTATGCTCTAAGTCATGATTAATTGTTTTTGATATTACTGTCAAAGAGTAGGTAGATGTATATATCTCAATCAGAACTCACAGAACTAGCTGTAAAGTAAAGCAAATATAAATACATCTGTACATAGTATTTTAACTTCAATTATTTGGTCTACAAAAATCAGCTCAACTGATAGGTGCTGGAAACAAAGGGGAAAAACTCATGCATACATCAGTATATTAGGGAAGTGCCACTGGATTAAAAATCAGCATGGCTCAAACAAGGAAGAGGCTGGTAGGAACCAAACATGACTGGATCAGACATAAAAATAGTGTTTTTTTGACAATGCTTTGTTTTGGTTTGGTTCCATATGGATGCTAAAATTGAATGTTGAATTTTTGTAATATTCAAGTGTTCTACAAACAAAGAGGAAGACATCACTGTAAGCAAACATGACAAAGTCAGTTCAATTAGAATGACAAGGTTCATTACAGTAAAAGCCTATGATGCAATTAAACACTGCAGTGTTACTTTATTGCTCAAGCACTGATCAAAAATACAATTTAAAAATGAACCTATAAAAGGAAAAAGATGGATTTGCATGTGTGGTTCTAGTAGCATTTTTTTCCCTTGGAATCCATGCAGTAGGCCTCTTTAAATGGCAGATCAGTACTAGTGGATGTTGTAGGGCTGGGCATTCAAATTGCCCTGTCCAACTCCTGAGGGTGTGGACTCCCGGTTTGCCTGTTTGTAACCCTGCCATGAAGGTAGCTGTCAGGTGCAGAGCCCCCAGGATCAGATAAGATGTACTGACCTTTGTGCAAAATTCAGGGAACTTATGTATCCAGGACAGAAAATGTCTGCAGATGCTGCATTTGTCTTTTTAAAGTCCTTTGTTCAAACGAGGCAAGTTAAATGCCATGACTAGAAACACATTACTGGCCTGAAGGAGGAAGATTATTTGAAGTCTGGACACATCTGAATACTTATTACTTTTAAGGAAAAGGCACCAGACAAGCTATTTCAGACAACTTGACTAATTATAACTACTCAACATTAGGTACTAACCATTTACAATGTAGTGGAAATACACTAACTAAGAAACTGTGACTCAAACAGGGAGCTCTGACTCTTGCTACAGACAAAAATCAGAAGGAATCAGATCAACCACACCCTTTACAAACTTGATTGCAAGCATGAAGACAAAGGGGCATGTACTGGCCCAACAGCACCATTAGCAAAGGACTTGCACTCAAGTGCACTGAGCATGCATCCCCAGAGTGATAAAGGTATGCCTGTAAAAAAAAAATCTGTTGGAAAAAGGGAGTAAATCAGGGGTGTAACTTCAAACAAAATCTTTAACATCAATGACTTGCCAACACTACCAGAAAATGAACAAACTCAGGACTCAAAGGTGCATCCCATAAACTGCTGACTCCCTCTGCTACCCAGGTTTTCCCTCAAGTATACTCTTCCCATAGAGCATCAAATACATTCAACTAAGGCTGCCTCTTTTCAGCAGGAAAGACAGATAGACAAGTAATGTCATGATACATTCATAAACTAAGACTTCCTGAAAAATTTGCTGTCAAATGGTTAAATTAGGGCTGAGTGGAAAGGAGTCAATCAAATCTCTTATTTTTACCACAGATACAGCTTTCCACGTGGTACCACGCTTAAGCAGATCTTATCTGCTCCAAGACTATTTTTATATTATATACTAATGAGAAAGAGGCAGGGAGGAATATCTTGAAATGGGGAATGCAGGATGTTTGCATTTTAACAGCTCAACGTTCACCTCCATTTTGTGCAAAGGAGAAGAAATCTAAAAGCTATTTTATTGAGCAACATGTTATACAATACTCAAATATATATCAAAGCTCTACAAAACAAACACTTGATGTACAAATAAGTTTGTACAAGTTTGCACATGCCAGAGATACTAACGCAAACACATTTTCGTTGAGACAATGTAGCTGATTAGTTTCTTTTTACAGTGCAGTTCATATGATTTACAGTAATACTTACAATTTATAGTCTTGGGTGCTCCAGAGATGAAAACCGAGCCCTTGTACAGTTTTCCAAAAATAATCTTATTAATGTAAACCTAAAATAATGCTGACATATGGCCACACCCATTTTATTAATCATTGTTTAGTTTTAGTTTCATTCTAAAAGAATGAAACTAAATATAGCTAGGAGTTTAAGCATCCTAAGGCAGATTGATGCCATCCACCTGACGATAAATGCCTATTAAATCCAAAACTTCAGAGACAAAATTCCCCACAATTGAGTTTATTTAATGTATTATTATTTATGTGGTAGTTGTATTTGAGAGTACTGAGTAAAACTTTTGGATAAGTGATATTTCAAATATTACTACCTCTATCTTTTAAGAAAAAGAGCCTTTGGATTAGCTTAAAGAAAAAGAATTTTACATTCTACAGTTCAAGGTGTACTGTTTCAGTATATAAAGCAGATCATGATTGAATTGTGCTTTACTGGATCTCATGCATCCAGCACGAAGTGCAGACTGGTCTGCTTTGCACTAACATCAAGACCCAAAAAAGAAAATGTAGTCAGTATTATTGGAGGAGACCAAATCAACATAACCAGACAACTGAGCACTGTTATATCATACCAATGTCCTTTACATTGTACGTGTGACAGCAAAAATACACCATACACATATCATCTCCTAGAAACTGTAATGAAGTCATGAAGGTACTGATAAGCAAAAATACAATAAAACATGCCTTGGGCTCTGATGTTCAGCATCACAATAGATGCTGGTATGGATACGGAACAGGCTTAAACATTTTCTCATGAAAACAAGCAGCAAGTTCCAAAATCTCAATAGAACATGCAAATTATTTTTCCAAGAGGCACAGTGTAACAGTGTAATTTGTTGGCTACTTGAAGCACAATACACATTTAACGTAATAGCAAATTTTGTAAATGTCCCACTTAAGCACATTATATTAATACTAGAAGCTAGAAAGGTAAAACTTTTAGTTTGTATTAGTGGAGTTTTTTCCTCTGCCCTTGCAACCTAGAACTAGAATTTTTCATACTCAGTCACTCCCTTCCTGCAAACAGCCAGTTTTCCCAGCTGAAATCTTCCAACAGTTGGAAAAAACATTAGTTAGCTTGCTGTGCCTTATGGAACAGGACTACTAAGCATACAAACTAGTGATACCCAAGTCAGACCATACCATTACAGGAAGGAGAAATGTGCTTATATGGTTAGGGAGATATTATGATGATAAAGCACAAAAAAGGAAATGAAAATTGTAAAAAGCTCCAAGAAGCCTGGAAGAACGATATGGGAGGAGAAACCTGTCAGCACCTTTGCATTCAGCTGTTTCCTTCTTACCTCAGGAAGCAAAACGAAAGGTGTTTGGTTTCAGCATTCCTATAATACTTTTTGCTTAACACATCCATGAGTTACCTGACAAAAAAGAAGACTAAGATAACAAGATGGGCATTAAGTCCTGGGTAACTACCTAAGACAGCTGAAACCTACACAGGAAACTACCTAAGACAGCTGAAATACCAACTTTTCAACACACTAGCCAGGAAGTTCCTATCAAACTGAAGTTTTTCAGGACATAAAGAAAGTCTGAGTAGGAAAGTAGTCTCTCTTACTAGGGGCAAATAGACCAGTTCAAGATCACTCTTAAGGAGGAGTGCATGTGATTCCAGGATGCAAGTCAGAAAGGAAGAAAATAACAAAGCACTTCTTGGTTCCTGGCAATTTTATCATTTGTCTGACAGCACTAACTGGCATCTTGATTATCTTCTCGTGTATCAGCCAGGGACAGGAATCTTGAGTTCCATTTACAGAAGACGGAGTTTGGATTCTGCCTGGGGGCAAGAGCTAGGAAGTCAACTAGCATAAGACATCCTTTGGAGCAAACTATAATTGGACAATTCTGCTACTTCCCACCATTTGTTTGCATTTCATCTTCTTAGCAGTTCTCTTCCCTCTTTTGTTCAAAGCTATTTGCCACTAACTTTTATGATGCTTCAAAAGCAATGGCAAACCTAGGCATCATTCCACAAATAAAGTAAGCTATTCTAGAGCAATTATATTTGATCCAATTATAGGAATATGGAGGAAATGCCTGTATTTTTGTTCTGCAAAAAAGGAGGTACTCACTTACCTTGTTACAGTTTTGGAGGCAGATTCTTTGAGAAAACTATTGAGTAGGTGGAGTTTCAGTATGGTCCCTTGCTGAAACTAAAGAGAAAATAAATATCAGTCAGTGGTGTACCTTCACCTGGATAAAGTACACTTCTGCTTATTCTATTATAAGAGACAGGAGAGGATCCAGAGCATAACAATGAAGGGCAAAGGTGATATGATAAGGCTGCCTCATGAAGAGGCTACAGTGTGAAAAAGGGGATGAAAGATAAGATAACTTTCCTATACTCCATTAACTCATGTACTCTGACTAGTTTTTATTATTGTATTCAATGCAAAAAAAATGAAAAATGAGCTTTACTTTTGTTGTTCTCCTTCCCTCCAAACACCTGCATACGTAATTTATAGAACCCATTACTTCATGGTATCATTGAGGCCAAGAGTTTTATAATATTCCAACATATAGAGAATGGGTACATTTATAGTTAACACGGGAAAACATATAAACCCTCGTGTTTCAGGCCACAAGCTAACCATTAAGTGCTGGGTGCTGAAAATCATACCCCCAAACAGCCTATTCCATAATTTTTGCACCATCTTAAAGATTTTGTACCAGCTCATATTAGTCAGGAAACTAGAGCAGATGGACACCAGCCTACTCTAGAGAGAAATCTTTTGCCATTCTACTTCTCTTAAAATACCTCACAGAATTAATGCTCCTCAAATCTTGTCCACCCATTATGAGTCATGGAAACTCTCCTCTATCTAATGTTTAGGAGTTTTTTTTAAACCTAAAGGCCTCTCCTGCATTGCCCAGGAATGTTTTGCCAGTTCTTTTTCAAAGCAGGAAATGAGCTCCACCAATATCCAAAACCAAAAACATACAAAATAATGTATCCCTCCCCACCTGTTTTTAACAAAATAGTTATTCTAGAGAAGGAACAGACTCCCTACAGATGGAGATCACAATCATACCACAAAACCTTAAAGAAGGTAGGTATTTGAGCAAAGTTCTGCAAAGAAGCAGTATTACAGTGCAAATAATTTTCTCTGCTCTATGCCACCTATGCTGGTTTGTTTCCAGCAGTGATAATCTAGAATTCCTAAAGAAAGTAGAAGCAACAGTTACTGAAAAAAAGCATAACACTAAATTAAATAGCACTGAGGAACCATGAAATTTCTGGATGTGGCCAAAAAACTCCAGAACAGAGAATGACTTGGTTTTATGCTACTGATGCAAGATTAAGGCTGTGACTAGAACACTGCCTAAAAATGTAATACAAGCATTAGAACTTAAAAAATATTTAGAACATGACTATTTAGTTTATACATAAAATGCATCAGAAGTGGAAAAAAAAATTTAACCAGTCTGTCATGCAGTAACGTTATATAAACCAATGCTGTCAGATGCAAAGGTTTTGTGTGGGGGGGAATGCCCCACAAACACGTGGACAGTCACAGGACCTTAGATAACTAAGAATCTTCATACTGATGAGTAAGAGGCTCCAACTGAGTAGGCATGTGGACATGTTTAAGGGGACTATTACAACTACAGGATCAATTAAAATGCCAGAAGTCCATTTTCCTAAGTTACCAATACTTTGTGAAAATGTGCACAACAATCCCCCCTACTATCCTAACTAATTGACAATTAACTCTGGTCAAATGGATATGGGTTTCCATTGTTACTATGAATGGATTCATTTATCCCCAACCGGGCCTAATATATGGACCTTAATATTTGAAGAAAGAAAATTCAGGTAAGGAAAGGAAACTTGACTATTCTTTATGATAAAGGTCCACATATATAATACAACAGAATGGTCACAGCTCTCTGTCTCTCAGGTGGCAATCAGGCTCATCCTATAGATGTGGACTTCCAAACAAAATATTTGTATCTGACTTCTCTTCCACCTTGCATGGGATACTAATGTATGGAGAAGATAATCTGCTCAAGAAAAGGAAACTGCTAGAACTGAAGGGCTGTGTATAATTTAGTGCACCTATGTTATGAGTGCCAGGTCTTTAATTTACAGATCTGAATACAGAGGGCACACTTACTCTGTCCTGAAGATACTACTTTGCTTAACACTTCTTCCTTTTGCTTAACCATCAAAATCAGAATACCTTGCATTTATTCACAGGAGAGCTTTAAGAGCAGTGAGGAGTCTACACCCTCTGTCCTACAGCCAGGAGCACTATTACAAAGAATGAGTTCCACATACCAAAATTCCAGAAGTGAAGCATTGAGTGCACTTCACAACTGCACTTAATGAGCGTCAATAAGCACTTCTGAGATAGCCAACCTAAGAGGGCTAGTAAGGGTGCGGACAGACATGAGACTTGAACCATTCCAAGAATATTACTGATTGGGAACTGGTTTACAATTTCCCTGGACAGAAGTATCCACACACACTGCTAAGTAGAACCCTCACGTTTCAGAGATTACTGTTAACAATCACCAGGGGGTGGTAGAGTACCCAGATCATCATGCCCTCTAGGGAAGAATGAAGAAGTTGCTGGGTGCTGGGAGTCTGTGTAGCTGCCTACCTGTGATTTCCAGGGGGTTGCACTAATCCTTCAGGGCAGTAACATGTTTCTAGTCATGGCACTCTACTTACCTCTTCTTTGAACAAATGACTTTAAAATGACACATACAGCATATGCAGACCTTTTCTGTCTTGGATACCTTAAGCTCCATGAATTTTGCACAAAGGTCAGTACATCTTATCTGATCCTGGGGGCTCTGCATCTGACAGCTATCTCCATGGCAGGGGTAGGGATAGAAGTCCAGGATTGCCCCCCCCCCCGAAGTTGGACAGAGCAATTTGAATGCCCTGCCCCACAACATCCACTAGTACTGAATTGCCATTTAAAGGGGTCTTAGTGCATGGATTCTAAGGGAAAAAAAATGCTATTTAAACCACATGTAGATCCACCTTTTTTCCTTTCATAGGTCCATTTTTTTAAATTGTATTTTGTTCTCAGCAGCATGCCCCCTCTCCTTCCATTCCCACTCTTCCCCACTGTTCCTGTCCCAGCTGTCCCCAGCTGATGGGAGTGGAGCTCCAGAGCCATTCCTACCCTGTTCCAGCTAGGGACAACAGCAGTGGCAGACAGGTTCCCCCTAGCCACACTTGCTCCTGAGTTGCCAAGGAATACCTGGGGGACCAGGCGAAGAGAAGAAACCTGCCTATTGCTGCTGAGTGGGAGGGAGGGGGAAGGAGGTAGAAGCTGGAAGTGGACGTTTGGACTGTAGAGTCTTGGCAGTGTTCTAGAGCAGCCCCTTGCCATGCATGTGTTCAAAGGGGTGGGAGGAGCAGTGCAATTTGGTATACCTGGAGGATTGACCAGACACTAAGCATGGCGTGCTCTGTGTCCCTGCATAACTTTGAGACGGCTCACAGAGGAACAGCTCAAAACAATACCCCATTTTTCCAGCTGTGCGTTTGAAATGCTTCAGGAACTTAAACCAGTCTCAAGTGGCATGCCCATCTAGACTCTTGAGGCATAAAGCATAGTTAGACCATCCTACATGTTAAGTCTAACCACATCCTGAGTACACATTCAGCACTATTTTAAGGCAGCTTTATTGCCTCACTTTATGGACTTGCATGCATGAAGTGGGCATGCTTCATATCTTCCAAGGCACACCAGAGGCAGCACAGGCATGCCTTCTATCTCCAAATTAAAAGGTACAATCCCAGGTAGTTAGAACAAATTCCCAATTTTCAATAAAAATAATTCCTTTGATTGAAGATAGCAGCTGGCAGGAGGCCTAGTCATTGATAAAAATATAACGAACCCCCCAAGAGGTGGTGTCAATCTGAGCAATACTGAAAAGAGAAAATTACATTTAAGATTATGCTTTATGGACTTTCTGGAGTTGGAATAAAGTGGATCTAAGAAAGCATTTAATACTGGAATTTGTACATGATTTCCTTCCCTTGAAAAAGGCAAAAAATATCACAGAAACTTAACTAATTTGAGAAATGCCAGAAGCAGCAGGAAGGGTCTCTGTCTCCTTGATATTAGGGGTGCACAAAGTAGGCAGTATTCTATTTGGATTCAGATTTGGCCTGATTCAGGGGACAATAGTTCAGTTTGTTGATTTGGATCACTGTCCCGATTCGATTCGGCCGAATCTGAAGATTTGATTCCAATTTGGAGAATCAGCAATTCAGCCACAGACACAGCCTCATATGTTTTTTCTACATACCTTTAGGTACCAGGTGCAGCTTGTGAACGCTGAGATGGCGGGGCAAATGGAGTGTCCCATGGGAGTGTGTGGGGACCCACCCCATACCTCCTGGTCTTGGCAATCAGCCACGTGGGGGACCCCCCCAGACCCAGGAGGCACTAGCATCGGTGGTGTGCGTGTCCCTGCGCACTTGGCAGCAGACCCAGAAGTGGATTGGAAGTACTTCTGGTCCACTTCCAGGTCTGCCCCCAAGCACGCAGGGGACCCATGCTCTTGTGGGATGCTCCATCCCCCCACCATCTCGGCATTTGTGAGCCACACCTGGTACCTCAAGGTACATAGAAAAAACATAAAGCTGTGTCTATGGATGAATCGCCGAATTTCTCCGAATTGAATTGGAGGCATTCAGTTCGGCGAGACTAATGCATCTCCTGATTTGATTCAGATTCAGAGATTTGGTTGCTGAATCAGGCTGAATCTACTCTGAATTGAATCAGTGACCCAAGCTTCACACAGCCCTACTAGATATACCTTTCTCTCCAGCATGGAAGCAAAGCTTCTCCCCCAAAGCCTAATGCAGACTGCTTAAACAGAAACCTCAGAAAGGAAAGAACTAAAGGGACAACCAGACAGACACATCAGCAGTACACTAAACATCACTGAACTGAACTCTCAGAGATTTGAAATTTTAAAAAATTCCCTCAAAAAGCTATGCAACAGGGACACCCAGTTGGGCTGCTACCTAACTTCTCAGTTGGTTCCATCAAACAGTAGCTCTCCACTGGCAGCCTGCAGGGGCTGCAGATCTGGCACTATTGTGATCTCCAAAGTCAACTGATGCAGCCCATGCTCAGGCTGAGCTCACTGCCACTACCAGGTTCACAGAAAAAGGTGATTTTCTCCTTTAAAGGAAAAAACCATGGGAAGCCGCAGCTTTCTCCTTGGAGACTGACAGTGTTCTGGGCTGCTTAGGGTTGAAGGGAATGGGAGGAAGCCAATACGGCAAGGGGCAGCACATGCACACATGTTCACACATACATGCACGTGGCAGCCAGGCAGCAGTTGAGAGCAGCTCCCCGCAGGTAAGCTGGGGCGGAGGTATGGGCAATGTATTGGGGGGCATAGGTGATGTTTTGGAGGGGGTGAGAAGGCATGTGCACCACCCCAATTCCTCCACCCACAGTGAGAATGGGGCTGCAGCTTGGCCAAACCACTCAGCAGAACCTGGCACAGGAATGCAGAGCAGAGTACCAACACTCATTGTGCTGCCACTGCCAGGACCCCCACACTAGCTGTGCTGCCAGCAGCAGAGGTAACGGACGGGGGAGACCCCATGCTGCCCTCACCTCCTCCTGCTGCCAGAGGGGAGGGAAGGTGGGGGGGGAGCACGGGTGGCCTTTGGAGAGAGGTGGCAGCCAGGCCATGCTGCACCCCTGCCCCAACCCCTGTTGTGGGTTGGGAGTGAGAGGCTGGCAGGGCCAGGG
>NW_017728947.1:46140338-46149865 GCF_001723895.1 Crocodylus porosus | reverse complement strand
CTATCAAGGGGGCAGCCTCAAGCTGAAAAAGGTTGAGAACAATTGCCATAAAAGATATTACAAAAAAAAACCTTTGCTGACCACTGGGGAGCAGCAAAATAGAGGAAACTTCAGGAGGTAGGCTTTGCCCTCTTGCTATAGAACAGACTGGATCACCTACAGTACTGAATCTATGTGCATTTCTGAAACTTAGTACAAATCAGCAAGTATTAATATTTTATATAATAAAGTCTGGCACTTCGTGGAAGCCTGTACATTATTTCTAGGGTGTATACATTCTGTAATACTTTGCTGTAATGTCAAAAAGCACAACTTCCAGGTTAGGAAGTAAGCAAATGTTAAAACCTCTTTCCTACCATCCCACCCCATACATGTTCTTAGAAATCACTTTGTTGTAGCTAGTAACAAACAAGGAAGCTACAAAGCAATTATTACTCATGAGATGTAATTACAAAGGGACATATCAATGATCCTGGCATTTTTAAAATAAGGATAGATATGCCATTACTTTCTAAAAGAACCTTTCAGATTTTACGGCATGCAAATATTTGCTAAGGATTAAGGAGCGAGTCCTTTTAAACATTTCAATCACCTACTGTTTTCTTTTAATAAAGAAAAGTGTCTTTAGAATGCTGTAGCCACAATATTACTTTTGGAATACTGTTTCTAACATACACCTACCAGACACATACTTAAAGTTTAGCTATTCTAAAAAGACAAAGAAAACTCCAGATTGAGACCAACAGGTAATTTATTACTTATAAAAAGACTTTGTTGGAATGGGACAGAGATAAGTATCAAAGAAACCATGATCACTAGCATTACAAAGTGACAGAATCTAACTTGTTCACACTTGCCACCATTTCTAAAGTTTATAATTGCTTCTTATAAGCAACATCTTGCTAGGAAACTGCAACAGATTGTTTTGGATGCAGACCTTTCTACTGTGCATGATCTTTGTGTTTGACCCTTCAAACTGAGTTGAAATCTACATGGGATTATACCTTAAACCAGTCTGGAAACTTGATGGTTCACAAATCAGCAGGCTTCAAACAGTGCTAAGCAGTAGCAAATGACAAACCAGTGGGGAGTCCATTACTTGCAGTGGCTGTTTTTTGTTTTCTAGATTAAATTTAAAGGGCATTGTTTTACACAATTAAACTCTAAATAGTTTCAAACCTTCTTCCCTGCAAAACTTCTCTTTTGCCTTTTGCAACAGATTCTGTGTTTAATGGAGGTGCTCAAATTATATTTCCCTTTAATTAAAAAAAAAAAAAAGGTTGGGGGAAAACTAATGGTGGAGCACTTTGTGAGGGGCTCCCAAAGGAACAAAGTTCCAAAGTATTCTAGTCCAAAATAGCCTAGATTCGCTGACCATCAAAACTTCTATTTGCAGAACTCACAGCTGAATGTGACTAAATAAGGAGAGACAGGGCTGTCTAACTTTGCTTTTTTAAAGTCTTCAGCAGGTGTGTGTAGCACACTTCTCACAGGACAATCACTTCTCCATTCTCTCAGTTCTAATCCTCAAAGAGAATTTACAAAACACATTTGTAGATAAGCCTACAAATTTCATTTCATAAATCTTCTGGATACAAAAAATCATGGACTCACTATAGACATTGGATTTATGACACATTACAACCTGTCTGACGTGATTCACCAGGTACCTGCCAGACCTGACCTCTTACACTTCTCTTTCCCCCCTTCCTCTCTGCCCTTTCTCTTCCTAATTTCCAGCTATTTACTTTGTCAGTCAGCCTCTTTTCTACCTTGAAAATCTACTACTGTAGAATCTCCCTTACTCACCTTAGGCTTCCCCTCCACCCCTTCCCTGATCTACCTTTTGTTTTCCTAATTTCCACCTCTTTACATTGTCACTGACATCCTGTCACACCTTTAGCTTCTTTTGTTCCTTGAAGTCTCAGAACAGCATAGACTTCTTATACTTGAAGGGTGATTGTGCCCAAAAGCTTGCAAAGAACTTTTCCTCAACTACTCAGTTGGTCTCAAAAAAGATATCATATCACACCTACCTAAAGAACCTTGCCTAGCATTAAATAAACACTTCTCTTTAATTTTGGAAAGCAATGTAAAGTACTGTAAGCTTTGAGGAAAGACCAAGATAAAAACCTCTCCTGGAAGATTGCAAAATAGGTATTGCTTCTTAGAATTTAAGAGTTCTTTCTGAGTGTTCCCTAAAAATTGTGCTTGTGTGTGTGTGCGTGCGCGCACACATTAGAGACACAAACACCCATAATAAAGTTTCAAAATTAGGTAATTTCCCTCACAATTCTATTTTCAGGCACTTGCCTTACTATGGAGGCAGACAGACAAAGAGAAACAAAGGAAAAAAGAGCTGTGACCTAACATAGCAGGATCTACTCCTTCCTCCCAGAACTATTTGCCACATCTGAAGTCAAACATTCAGATCTCAAATTTAAAAGCTGGTAGGCCTGGAAACTGGAGCATGATGCGAGTGCATATCCAAGGTCCAAGTCACTTTTGAAAGTGGGACTTAGAGGGTAACATTTTAAAGCTGCCCTTTTTTGTTCATAATGTTTTTGTTGCTATTAGGAAAGTATATACATTAGTTTCAGGATAAATTCCACATAAGAATTAAAAAGCGAATTAAAAACAAGACAGAAAATATTCACAGTATATATAAATCAATGGTAAGTCTATAGCTTGAATACTGAATGCAGTTTGGGACCTCCTGCTACCTCCAAAAGGAAATAGTAAAAGAGAGCAATAACAATGATTGGAAATATGGAGTGCTTGCCATATGAGAAAAGGGTAGATAAACTAGGACTTTTCAGCCTACAAAAAAAATGATTAAGGGGAACTATGATAGAGATCTATAAAATAATGGCTGGTATGGACAAAGTAAATAGGGATTTTTACTATTTATTCTCTCATAGATTAGAATTTGGGGATATAAGGAAATTAGGAAGCAGATTTAGAAGAAACAGTTTTTTTCACATAGCGTGCAATTAAACTTGTAGAACTTATTGCTACAAGATGCTCTGGGAGGCTTATAATTCAATCAAGTTCAAAACAGGATTGCACAAATTCATGCAGGATAGGTCCATCAGCAAGTATTAAACATGTTAGTAGAGCTGTGGCCTCCATTTACGATGTCCTAAGCCTCTAAATGCTGGAAACTTTACAAGGGTTTTCAATCGGCAGTATGCATACCCCTGGGGGTACTTTGGAAAGCCCCAGGAGGCACACGGCAGTGGCGCAGAGAAGCTGGCAGCACTTCTACCTTGGCTGCTGTGCGGAGCCCCCGCTTGTTGACCAGCCGCTGGGGACCCCCAGCCTGTCAACCAGCTGCCAGAGGTACCCCAACCAAAAAAGGTTGAAAACCCCTGCTTTAAGAGAAGGCCAAGGGACACATCAACCTAGATACCCCTGAATAAATACTCTCCTCTTTGCTATTGAGCAGAGAGAGATAGCTATATTAGTCTGTAGTCAGGCAGAAAGGAAGTTATTGAGAGATATAGGACAGTAGGCTAAATATATCCAGTGTGGGCCAACCTAGATAGTCTAACCCCAGTACAGCTAGTCTTATGTCCTACCAAATGAGAGAAACTTAGACATATAAAGACTGATTAAAAGATGCATAATACAAACTGTAAGATATGCAGAAGCTAGGAATTTTGGGGGTGATATCTTTTATTGGAACAACTGCATGGTTGGGATGAAGTTATACAAGCTTTCAAATATAAAGCATTCTTCATCAGGTTTCTAATGAAAAACTACATTCACTTTTTTCATGAAAAGTGGGTATTTTTTTATAACAATAGAAGTTTAAAAGATTGGACAGACATTATTTACTTCACTATATCCTGTTATGCTTGCACAATCAACTTCACTACTTGATTTCTCAAAGCTACATTAATACTTGTTTATTTATGAGATTTTGTTTAATTAGTCCATACCCTGCCAAATGTATAAGCAATACTAAAAAATACAGCATTTAACATTCTAATTGAGACTATTAAGATTGTTAAATATACTTTAGACATAAGGGAATATTTCTGTTCTCTCTTCTTGGTACATGTCTGCATTAAAGAAAGATCAGCCAGGCATCTGGGTATGCAGTTGTGCTCATTATCAACATGTTGCAATTCACTTCTATACAAATATTTAGCAGGAAAGGTTACATTATGTGCTTGTGGCTGAAAGTCAGGAACTGGTTTAATGGAAAGTTTACGAAAGAAAAAACAAGTGTCCAGCTCTAAAGTTGTTAAATTTGAAATTTCTTTTTTGCAAGCTTAATACCTCAGCACTGAGAGATGGAATTTATTCTGACATTAAAATACATACTGTAAGTTAAAATACATACTATAAAATGTATTTCAAAGAATGTCTCATCCACCAGGACACAAAAATATTCTTAAAATATAACAGGTACACTTTCTATAAGACAGACATCATGTCTCACAACAAGGATTTCAAACTTATGGCCAACAGGTATTTTAGAGAGGCTGGGAAAACAGGGGCAGGGCTCACTCAAAGCTCTGGGTACTGGCACGTTACTCCACTATGTTCAGATCCAGTCTGTGAGAAACCCCACAGTTCAGATCCAGTGAGCAGGATGAGTTTGAGATGACTCAGTTGCTGAGCAGCTATGGCAGAGCAAGTAGCAATTTCTTTTGAGCACACATCAGCTTCTGCTAAATCTGTATTCATGTTTTGGATTCCCCACCCTGCCTGCCCTCCCCCATCTTGGTCTCCAGCCCTTAGAGTTTCTAGGAAAATCTCTTAAGTGAAAAAAATATAAACCAGTGGTGCCCCAGATTTTTGGCCTGCAGGCTAGATGAGTGGTGCCAGGTCTATCCATGGACCAGATCCAGTCTGTGGGCCCAATGCAACTGTGCAAGAATGGTCCACCTGGGCCTCCCCCTCTCCTCCCAATGCAGCTGCCTTAGGTCTTGCCAGGCCATTTGTTCGTGACTGGATCAGGCCTCAATCTCTTTGAACAGGACTGAGCCTGCTGGGGCTGATACAGCTACATAGGGCTTGGAAATTTGGTGAGGGGGAGAAGTGGGGAGTGGTGGCAGTGTTAATTGTGACCACTCCCCCACTGCCATATTTCCAGACCTGTGGGGAGACCCACAGGCAAAATTACATAGCTCCATGGGCCATATCTGGTCCACAGGCCAGGAGTTGAACACCCTGGTATAAAACAAAAGGTGTATTGTCTTCCTAGGTCTGCCATTATGGCAACTAGTAGGTCCCAGAAACGCTCAAGAAGGTTTTGTATATATGGTCTACCTGTCAAACCTGACCTACCACAGCAAAAAGTAGTAAAGAGTTCCTGCTACCCTAGATGAAGACTGTGTTATGCCACCCCAAAAAAGGGGTGGGTTCACGTGGGAGCCATCACTGACAAAAGTCCTCAAACAGGGGGGCAAATAGAGGCCTCTACTTCTCACTCTGCTTAAGTGAAGCCTACTTCAGGAGAAAAAATATGAGAAACTCCCACCTCAGCAAAGACTGCATGTTCTCTTCCTATTCCAGGTGATGATTTTTTGGGAAGTAACAGTTAATTTATTATTTATGGGGACATACAGCATTCATGTAGGGGGAAGCTATCATGTTACTTGGTATTAACTTTGTGGGGGATAGATTTCAGTAAGCAAGAAATCAGTTTTCAGGACAAGAACAATATTCTTTCTTCAGATTGTCTGAAGTCCCATTTTAAAAGCGCTGTGTTCATCACGTTATTGAAACTAAGAATCTGCCCCATGACATTAAATTTCACAAAACTTGGTTATTTTGCCATATACATCTTTAACAACAACTTCTGCATTCTGAACATTTGTCAGTGGGAACCCTACTTCCCATGCAGTTAGTGACACCAAACCCACCTACTGAAGCTAGGTAGTAGAAACAATATCTGTTTTAAGTCAGCAGTTGCAGGGACAAGCAGTAGAGATGCAGTAGTACTTCTGTTTCAGTGGGAATCATTGGTGAGGCCCATCTCTCATTGTGGCCTCAATAAGAGGCCAGGAAAGTTTGGGAAGGACCAAAAGAACTGAGAATGTAGTAGCAGAGGGGAAAAAATGTTGTATACAAGCATTCATTTTAAAAGCTTTTACCTTTACAGACGAGACCAGTATTCATATGGAAGGTGATCATACGATGAGCAAGAGAGACAGTAACTTGTCATATAGCATGGTGCAGCAAAAACACAGGCTTATGGATAGACTAGTGGTCTGGAATCACTAGACCTGGGTTCCCATGCCTGTTTGGCTGCTGTTCTACAATGGGATCTTGGGCATATATTTCTTCTGTTTCCCACCCACTTTTTCAAGGTAACACTAGCACAGACAAGTAAAGGTGGGAGAGGTAAGCATTTCTTAGGGTCATATCTTTTATTTCTCTACTGAAAATAGTCCAAACATTTGAAAGAGCTATCCAAACATTAAAAAGTAACCTGCTACAAACAGAAAGAAACCCCCTGTGACTGAACACACTGGTCATTACCTTCCACCCCATACTGGAATGGATCAGAAGAACCCCTAAACAATTATAGCCTATACTTAACAAAGATCAGTCCCGGAGAAAAATATTCCCAGTTCTCCTGGCTTTCAAACAGTCTCCTAACCTTGCTCAACTCACCAAAAGTAAACTTTCTACTGCTCAGTCAAAGTGGAACACAGCCTTGCCTCGGCAAGAAATGCTTAACTTGTCAGCACATCTCCACTGCCACCACTATCAACACCCCCTCCATAAAGAAGCCACCCGAATCCATGCCTTTCCCAAAATGTGACATACTTGATCCAATGCACCAAATGCCCTTATGGCAACTATGTGGGTGAAACAGCAACTATGCAAGAGATTGAATTCTCACAGAAAAATATAGAAGACAGATGTACACTCACCAGTAGAAGCATCTTATTCACAGAACAACCACCCACTAGTCTCTGACTTCACTATGCTTGCGCTGAAGGAAAATCTACCTAACTAACCCCTTTAAAAGGCACTTGGGAACAGGGCAGGCACGAGTCTTTGAGTAGATGTGATATCTTTTATTAGAGCAACTGAGTTACTTGGGAACAAAAATTCATAAGCTGGTTGACCACTAAGAACCAAGGACTAATACTGATATTGGATTTATTGTCCATTATAATTTATCCAACTCCTGAATTCTTTCAAAACCAGGAAGGTGAGCTAGATTCCCACCCCCCATACCCTCTTGCAGGCCTTGATCTCTCATTATGCAGCTTCTTTACTTCTGCTAATTGCTTGTTTGCTACCCCTGAGAATCTCTCAACCCCTCCTCTATGCTAGCTTTTGGAAATCAGAGACCAGACTAAGAAAGTCTTATATTCAAAAGTTTGCCCAAATTTATCCCAACTATACAGATGGTCTAATAAAAGATATCACCCTACACAATCCTTCCCTCTCACATAATTTCTGGACTATCACAGCTACAACATTACTTTTACACTAAGTAAAGGTGGGACTTGTTTGTGAGAAGACAGAATAGGAGTAAATGTGTTACAGGGTAAAAGGCAAGAATGGGATATATCTTAGCTATGACTGAGAGAACGAGGGCTTACTTGGTTTAATGTCCACTTACTATAGGATAGGAGGATGCACACATCAGGAAAGATGAAAAATCCTTTCCCCTTTAATCTCTCAGTATGTAGTCTGTTGGTCCATATACATAGTCAAAAAAAATTCTTTGGCACAGAATTAATGTTTTCCAACGTTTTGTGTCCTTCTGTGACAATGAATTCAACAAGACTCGGATCCAACAAGCCAAATACATTTAACTCATATACTCTGTCTGTGAAGATACCACAGTACACTCAGAATATAGTACCAAAGAGCATCTTTAATTTTGTTTTCTCCTTGACAAGGCAAAACTTGAGCTTAGATGAACAGTACTCAGTGGGAACTACCAAACCTGTCCTAATCACACAAAATCTACAAAAATGTCTTGAATTTTCTTGGATAGCTGAGTTACATTTTGCTGATCCACGAAGACCTCTGAGTATGGCTTCATCCAAAGTTTCATCAGTAATAGGCAAGTCACTGGTGATTTGATGAAACCAAGATAGGCAAGGATGACCATAAGATCTTGATCATGTCAGTGATGAACATCTGCCCAATCTGATGCCTCTAACAAGCTATATGGATGGGTATGCATCCAAATGTTAGACACGTCTGAAAAGGTTCAGTCAACATCTAATCAACACTTCAGCATCCTGTATCATATACAGTCATACCACATTAATTCCAAGCAAGTGACATCAGCAACCTATATGAATGAAGTGCCTCAAGCCACCTTCAGTAATGTCCATGTTTCAGATCTACATAATAGCACAGGTAGACCATAGGCATAGTAATCCTGATTTCTAAGCTACATCACAGTTTATATACCTCCTCCATATACACAGTGAACCTACTGAAGACGTGGCTAGAACAATTATCACAGCATGTTTAGCAGAAACCTGCTTGACAAAACACTAGGAATTTAGCTGCTCCTGACAGGTGATCCAACAAGCCACTTAAGAGTTTTCTTCAATCACCAGTGTTCCTTTCTGCTGCAGATTTCAATTATTGCTACATAAAGCCAGTAACATGGGTTGGTTGGTCACATTTTTTCCTTTATGCTAAAGAAAAACTCTTATGGCCACTATGTCAGTGCAAAATACATACTACCTTTAGTGACAGTTTTTGAAAACCATGCTGTTCCTAAATTAAAATCAGCAAAACAAACATGGTCAGAGTGAAGGTGCCGCATGTGGTGCCTGCTCTGGCCACTTTGGAGGCACACTACAAGTGGCACTTGCTTTAGCCACTCCAGGACACAGACTGGATCCAGCAGGAGGCAGGGTAGATCTGCACCTTATAGACTACCTAAATCATTAATGCATAAGCTTTTCTAAGTAACTGCTTACTTGATCAGATGCTTAGAAGCATCTATCTATGTCCCTGCATGTGATAAAGATATTGTAAAGGTGCAAGTCTACCCTGAATTCTACCTGCCTTCAAACTAACAGTATTACCTACCTCTCTCTAGACAGGTAATAGACAAATTGATTAACTGCTTGATCCAAATGCCAATACAGTTAATGTAAATCTTCCCACTGAGGTCAGAGAAAAATAATTCCTAAGACACCAATTGAGTTAAATTCCCAAACAGAGAGATGCAACTCAATATCCCCTTACTGCTAAGTAGTGATTAAATAGTACATATTACCTTGTTATCTAAATACACCTGCCAGAAAAAATATATTGTGACAAAGAATATTAAAAGATATTTGACATATAAAAAACTAGAACTCTTGGTTCCAAAATGATACTTTTTATTAGACCAACTGGGAAATATCAAGACAACTGTCCTTTTCTGCAAGGTTTCGAAATCAAAGTCCCTTAATCAGGCTCTGGGAAAAGTAGAGATGGTAGAAGATGGTGAAAAGTCCCCATAGGTAGGAAATATACTTCATTTTTGCAGAGAGGGAGCTAAAGATGGAAAGCTGTCCCTCTGGGTCCATGAAAGT
>NW_017728947.1:46139102-46140097 GCF_001723895.1 Crocodylus porosus | reverse complement strand
TTTCTTGTTGGTCTGCAATGAAGTTTAAAACCCAAAAATCGGCTAAAATTTGGCACCTTCCATGTTTCAGGAGTATACTTGTTAGCCAAGACAGCTACCAGGTACACCCCTGAAAAGATATCTGAAGCACTTTGCATAATGGACTACTCCACCATAAAATGTAATCCCTATGTCATAAAATGTAGTCCCTATGTTTAAAAAAAAATCTATAACTACCCAAAAATAGCAGCTGTCTTACGCTATGTACTAAACAGATTTAACTGAAAACAGTATTCCATGATATGTCGAAGGAACAATTTAAAAGAGAACAGCAGTACTGTTATCTATACAAGAACAAGTTTCTGAGGGTAAGTGTCTATTGTTTATGGCACAGACCATGATTCCTCACTTCTGTTTACAATTCTGCTTCACATTTAGGCGTGGTCTACACTTAAACATTTCATCAGTATAGCTATGATAGTACAGTGAGTGTGTGAGAGAGCATGAGAGTGCAAAAGAGTGCATATGAGTTTCCCATCACTTCCTTAAGAGATATAATTAAGCTAGTAGAATTGTGCAATACACAAAATTGTTGGAGGGAGATATGCTGGTGAAAGAACCCCTAACTGATTTTGTTCATGGAACTAACATAAAATTATACAACACAACTTACTGTGATGATAAAAGCCATGTTTTCACTGGCAGGGTCTGCCAGTATAGCAAACCTTCTACTGTAGGCAATGCTTCATTATATGACTGTATAACAAGTCACTCCAACTCCCTGTACAGGTTTCCCTTGCTTTTATGCTGTACACGTGTTCCTGGAAAATGGCACATAACTCAAATTTGCATAAAGGGAACCCACTTTATAATGTAACAAAACATTCCAAGTCCTTGAGTGTACTGACCTCCAGGCCCATTTCTACCATTTTTACAAGACAATTTTGGTACTCAGTTTTGGCTATGGGGGACGACCTAGTGATCGATGGGAAGCTGGGTGACAGTGACCACAAGCT
>NW_017728947.1:46130627-46139002 GCF_001723895.1 Crocodylus porosus | reverse complement strand
CTTGCTGGGATCCTATGACCCCAGCTGATTTCCTGCCCTTTGGGCAGGGGGCTGGACTCGATGATCTCCCGAGGTCCCTTCTAGCCCTGATGTCTATGAAATCAACAGGACACAGTACATACAAACACAGGGCACTATCACAATGGGGATGGCAACTACAGAAGTACATGTCTCAGAATGAGTGAGGAGCACAGATCCACACAGAAGAATATACTTTGATGCGTGTCACTCCCACAATGCACCACACAAAGTAACTGACTGTGGGCTTCTACCACATCAATCACATAAGAATGAATTTACCTTGCATATACGAATTTTTGCTATTAAAAGGGTCATAGCATAAGAGTGAATATACACATACAGAACCCACATAAATTGAGGGAAACCTGTAGTTCACTTTGGTATTGTTATATGAAACTTACAAATGGACAATTTATTTCAAATGCAAGGTGGGAGGGGGAGGGGTGAAAATAAAGATATAAAAAAGTAGGGGCGCACTGATAAAGATTTTCTGGGCTAATATCAAAAGCCAATTATTAACCATTCATATTGGCTGATACCAATCCGATAACTGATTTACAGGAATGCAGCCAGGCAGTGTGAAGAGCAGCTCCTGCAAGTAAGTCTATGGAGGAAAAGGGGAGTGGTGGAGAGGAGGGAAGAGGCATGGTAGGGACAGATCAAGGTCCCCACGACGAGGGAGGGAGTGAGGCAGGGGTGGGGGCCGCTACCCAGTCACGGTGGTAAATGAGACCTGAGACCAGAGTGGGAAGTGGAACAAGTTTGCTGATGACACTAAGATGTAGGGCGAGGTAGACACACTTGAAGGGAGAAAGAGGCTGCAACTAGATTTAGACAGACTACAGCAGTGGGCAGATAGAACAGGATGGGGTTCAACGTAGACAAATGCAGGGTGCTGCACCTTGAGAGAAGGAATCCACAGCATACATACAGGCTGGGGAGTTCCCCTCTTGAAAGCACACAGGCAGAATGGAATCTTGGAGTCATTACTGACTCCAAGATGAACATGAGCAGCCAGTGCCAGCAAGGCCAGCCATATCTTGTCATGCATCCAAAGATGCATCTCAAGCCGGTCCAGAGAGGTGATACTCCCCCTCTATGCAACACTGGTCAGGCCACAATTGGAGTACTGCATCCAGTACTGGGCGCCGCACTTTAAAAAGGATGTGGCCAGCCTGGAGAGGGTTCAGACGAGGGCCACGCATTCGGTGAGGGCAGCAGGACAGGCCCTATGAGGAGAGACTGAGGGACCTGAACCTGTTCAGTCTCAGCAAGAGAAGGCTGAGGAGGGAACCTGGTGGCTGCCTACAAACTCATCAGGGGCTATCATCAGCAAATAGCAAGAGCCCTATTCTCCCCAGCACCACGTGGGGTGACAAGGAACAATGGTAATAAGCTGACGGAGAACAGGTTTAGGTTAGAGATCAGGAGGCAGTATTTTACAGTCAGGGGGTCCAGAATCTGGAACCAACTTCCTAGGGAAGTGGTCCTCGCCCCTACCTTGCGTAAATTTAAAAAGAGGTTAGATGATCACCTGTCTGGGGTCTTGTGAACCCGGCATTCATTCCTGCCTGTGACAGGGGGTTAGGCTAGATGATCCGGTCAGGTTCCTCTTGACCCTAGCTACTATGAAACTATGAAACAGAGCCACAGGCAGCTTGTCAAGGGCATCAGCATCAAATGAGCTCTAGTTCAAGTGCCACCACCACTTTTAAATGCAGGAACACTTTTGCCTGGAGCGGAGCTGAGCAGGGCCAGGGTGGATATGGGCTGCCTGCTGTGGGCTCATGGCTCTCTGCTCTGCTGCCTTTCTGTCAGGAGCCCAATGCTTGCTGTGCACCCCCTTCCCACCCAGCAGCGGGAAGCATAACTCACTGCCTCCACTACTGCCAGGTGGGCAGGGGATGTACAGCTGGTGTTGGGCTCCTGAGGGGAAGGCAGAAGAGCCCTGAGCCCACAGAGAGCAGCCCACATCCGTCCCACGCACAAATATGGAGGGGCACATGGCCCCCATGTCTCCCCCAGGGGGTGTGTAAAGCTGCCCTCCCTCCCCATCTCCACCCTGCACCCCCTGGATGAGCTGCCTGACATTGTATCCTGCTCCCCGCCCCGATACTGGGTCCCATTCACTGCCCTGGCTGGGCAGCACGCCCAGTCTGTGTCCCTGCCCCACTCCCTCCCTCACCATGGGGGCCTTAATCTGCGCCCCCATACCTGTTTCCTCCCCCATGTCCCTTTCCCTCCACAGACTTACCTGAAGGGCACTGCTCTCCACGCTGCCTGGCTACACTCCTGCCCAAGTGCATGTGTTTGGCTGTGCACATGAATGCGGCATCTGAGGCCCCCAGTCAGAAGGCATATAGTATTTACTGGTGACATTATCAGCCAAAAAAAGCCTATAGCGGATAACGTTAATTTTCCTTTTATCAGTGCTGATCTGATATGCAACTGATATACTGGTGCACCTCTAAAAAAAAAAAAAAAAAAGTGATACTCCTTGGCTTAGAGGCCGCATAGATTCACAAATGTAGGGTCGGAAGGGACCTAAGTAGATCTTCAAGTCAACCCCCTGCCCTGGGCAGGAGAGAATACTGGGCTCATATGACCCCAGCTCGGTAATTATCAAGCCTCCTCTTAAAGACCCCTAAGGTAGGAGCCAGCACCACTTCACTTGGAAGCTGGTTCCAGATCCTAGCCACCCTGACTGTGAAGTAGTGTCTTCTAACGTCCAGCCTGAACCTACTCTCAAACAACTTATGGCTGTTATTCTTTGTTACTCTGAGAGGTGCTCGGGGGAACAGGGTCTCTCCCATTCCCTGCTGGTCCCCCCTGATAAGTTTGTAGACGGCCAGCAGGTCCCCTCTCAGCCTTCTCTTATGGAGGCTGAACAGGTTCAGGTCCAGCAGCCTCTCTTCGTAGGGTCTCCCCTGCTGTTGTTCCCAGATCATGCGAGTGGCCCTCCTCTGGACCCTCTCGATGCTGGCCACATCCCTCCTTAGGTGCAACGCCCAGAACTGGATGCAGTACTCCAACTGCAGCCTGACCAGTGTCGCATAGAGGGGAAGGATCACCTCCTTGGTCCTGCTTGTGATGCATCTGTGGATGCATGACAAAGTGTGGCTGGCTTTACTGATTGTGTCCTCACATTGGCAGCCCATGTTCATTTTGGAATTGATAATGACTCCAAGATCTCTAACTCTTGAGTTCAGATAACTTGGGGTTGCTCAGGAACTTGACTGAAGGCCATATTTTCCCTCATGCAGGGGGAACAAGACTCCCTTGCTAACTGATGGCAACTGGAAGAAAAATTTCAGCTTGTAGTTTTATTCTGTGAATTCCTTTTTTTTTGCAAAGCCACTGTGCTTTTGAGAAGGGAGTTCCCCAGCCTATATGTATGCTGCTGGTTCTTACTGCCCAAGTGCAGTACCCTGCACTTGTCAATATTGAATCCCATCCTATTCTCATTCTCCCACCCCTGTAACCTGTCCAGGTCCAGCTGTATCCTGTCCCTCCCTTCTAGCATGCCCACCTAACCCCAAATCTTAGTGCCGTCTGTGAATTTGAACAGGGTGCTTTTCACCCCCTTGTCCAAGTCGCTAATAAAGAAATTGAACAATGCGGGCTTGAGGACCGAGCCCTGGGAGACTCCACTGCTCACTTCCCTTCAAGTCAAATATGACCAGTCCACCACCACTCTCTGGGTGTGGACCCTCAGCCAATTTGCAACCCATCTGACTGTGTAGGCATCAATGCCACAGTCACCTAGCTTTTTAATGAGAATGGGGTGGGAGACAGTGTCAAAGGCCTTCCTGAAGTCCAGAAAGACTACATCCACCGCGATACCTGTGTCCAATGATTTTGTGACCCAAATGTAGAAGGCAATTAGGTTGGTCTGACAGGACCTGCCCCTAATGAACCCATGCTGGTTGCCCCTGAGCATCATCTCCCCTGCTGGTCCTTCAAAGATATACTCCCATGGAAGCTCTTCTCAAAGAGCTTCCCCAGGACTGAAATAAGACTAACGGGCCTATAGTTGCCCAGGTCCTCCCTCCTCCCTTTTTTGAAAATGGGGACCACATTGGCCTTCTTCTAGTCATCTGGCACCTGGCCAGAGCACCATGAGCGCTTGTAAAGCCATGTCAGAAGTCCCTCAATAACCCCTGCCAATTCCCTCAGAACCCAGGGGAGGAGAGCATCTGGACCTGCTGATTTGAACACGTCCAGCCCCTCCAGAAGTTCCCTAACTCAGTCCTCCCTGACCCTAGGCCTGGCAGGGTCTCTCCTGAGTCCGTCCTGAATCTCGGTGGGGGAGTCCCGGTCCCTGCACAAAAAAATGGACATGAGCAGCCAGTGTTAACCAAAGAGGCACTATAACATCTACAACCCTAAATGAACTGAATCAAACACAATTCAGTTAAAATTAAAAAATCCCAACACAAACGCGCACAACACAGTCAGTCAGTCACTCTCCCTTCCTCCCCCAGCATGTATTTACATTTGGCTGCATTATTCATGACTGCAGAAAGACAAACTCAATGTGTATAGTAAAAAACATATACTTTCTAACAAACAGCCACATCTAATAAGTTGATGAGTCATTTATGAATCATTAATACTCTGTCTTCTTCCCCAAGTGACAAGATCTTCCTAGGTTCTTTTTGATGAAAAGCCCCAAACTGACTATTTCATAATACTGCCATAATACCAAACCAAGCCTTGAAAAGCTTTAGGTTTGAGATTCATGCCCCCACCACCTACATAAAGAAAGTCATTTAAAGGATGATCAGCTTATGCAACAGTTTATAAGCAAAACCTAAAAACAGCAGAGAATCCTTATACCTGAAGAAGGGTGACAGTGCCCAAAAGCTTGCTAAGAACTTTTTTCCACCTACTCAGTTGGTCTAATAAAAGGTATCATATCTACTCAAAGAATCTTGCCTACCTGCATCCTTAGATCAACATGGCTACAATCAAAAATCTAGTAAACAAAACCTAAGAATTCTTCAACACTGCATACCCGCCCCCCAATCTGCATAAAACTCTGTACGCTAGCAACATCAAGATCAATGTGCAAACATTTAATTATAAGGCTTCAGAATTCCAAAGAAGAGCATGCCATTTTCACAAGACCATGACCTCTGGTTAAACAGAAGTGCAGACTGTCTCAGCTACCCAGACTTAAGTGGGTTAAAAGTACTTTAAAAATGTTACCAAGTCTTCACAAATGATCTGTACAGTAGACCTTATTCCCATACCAAATTTCAACAACTAGATCTCACATACTGAAGCCTTAATCTGTGGTAAATGATTCAATACAGTTATTTAATTTAATGAAATACTTTTAACTATCAAACATACACATTAAATCCAGATTGCATTAAGTGTGCCAAGGGCTAGTCAGAAAGTAATGTCCCCTAATTTTTCTCCCCTAAATAGGCCATAGACATGGAGAGTGTTCTGGCTGACTACTTGCCTAAGGGAGCCATAGTAAACTCAAAAGTCTATATCAAGATCCTGAAGACCCTGAAACAGCCTGCAAAGAGCCCAACAGAAACATGTCTGAAGCGATGCCTGCACAACAGTGCTCACCCACACACCAGCCTGCACATAACAGAGACGATCTCATTGTTTGGGTGGACTGTGTTACCCCATCCAACAGCCCAGAGGATGAAGACTACGAGGGCAATATTTTCAGGATGCCAGCCAAGTGATGGAGGCCGTGTGACAGTTGCTATGCAACAAGGATTTTTACAATGCCATGATACATACCATTCTTCACTAGTGGTAAGAGGCCACTGGCAGAGAATACTACTAGCCTAAAAAAACACCTGCATGTTCAGCGATGATATACGAATTTTCCATGCAAGGAAACTTTACTTTCTTACTGCCCCTGGATATGCACATACACTATTGTACAAATTCTAAACTTTACATTGTGTTCTTTAAAATTAGTTTTATAGCACATATTGTTCTATTAATGAACAATACGGCCTTCCCTATGGCCTAACACCTATACATTCCAAGGAGAATTTCAGGGTTGCTGGTTGTAGCCATTTTGGTCTAAGCACATATGCAGGCAAGGTTCTTTGGGTAAATGTGCTATCTTTTATTAGACCAACTAAACAGTAGGAATAAAGTTCTTTCCAAGCTTTTGGGCACAAACACCTTTCTTCAGGCATAGGGAGAGTTTGTTGGTGTTTGTGCACTCTCCTGGGTATTACTTCTCATACATTTCCTGGAGCAACACAGCCACAACACTACTCCAATCCTAGACCCCTGACTGACAGCCATTTCTGATTCTTTAGTTAAGTCAAAAATAAACAAACAAATAAACAAATATTAGTAATCACATACAAAAAGAAACACTACGTTAGATACAGCAGCTCATTCAAAAGAGATGTGAAATCTAAAAAGGAGTTTTAGAAAAGAGAAGTAACTGATCATATTACAACAAACAATAAAAAGGAATAAGCTTTACCATTCATCTATTCATAAATCCACTGGAATGCTGAATACAAGGCCCTGATGTTGGACCATCTCTACAGCCAACTATGGATTAAAATGAGAGTTTAAGTATGTATGTTTGCATACCAAAATAATTTGGCTTTTTGTTGGTAGTTGTACAAATACAATGCGACACAACCCCACCTCCCCCCTGTATTATGCAATAGAGATGCAGTACAGCCCTAAATAAATAACTTTAAATTTACGTGTGTCATGTCCTAGCTTGAGGTAGCCAGAAATAAGAGTAGCTTTTAATTACAAAATGAGATTTTTAAGAATGGAAGAAAAAGAAAAAATCAGGAAGGTCAAAAATTTTAGGAGTGACTCAGTTTTGGGTGGCCAACATGTCACCTTAGAACATCAGATTCTTAGGAAGCCAGTAAGAATTTATTTTTAAAAGATGCAGCCCTTCTAGAGTATTTGAAATTGAACATGAAACCAGCCACACACACGCACACACAACAGGATCACTATGAGAACATCATCTACCACATAGAAGATCGGTACATAAGTATACTATGAAGGATTGTAGTTATGTATTGCATTGAATGCTTTTTTACTTCCACATGTAATTCAGCTCCTACTGTCCAAAGCTCTACATAATGCAACTCAAAAAGCAAAGCCAATAAACAGAAATGGTGTTCTGTCAAATTAATTATTGTTCCGTTTTGGAAAAGATTTACAGCTGGACAAGCAGCATAGGAAATGCACCCAATTATCATAGATGGAGACAGTTACCTGCAAAGCCACCACAGCGAAAAACTAAAATCAAGACCCTTAGAAACTGCCAGTTGGAAAACAAACTTTAAAGATCCTGGGCTGCTATTCGCTCTTCTCATTCCAGCAGGCCTCTCTCTCTTGGCAAAAGGTTTTCCAGGGCAATGTTACACAGTAATAAGGCAACTATCACAGACACCTGCTTTTATTTCAAAGTCCCAACTGAGTGGTGACAAACGCTGTTTAAAACCAAACTACTGGAGCACAAGAGGAGACCCGAATTGTCAGCAGCTCTCAGCCCTTCTGACCAGCTGACTCCTAAACCTAAAATCCTGCAGCTCTAAACACAACCTGCTTTTATTTCTGGTACCTTTTGCAATCAATTTACTAAAATCTAGGCCCCTACAGCCATAGCCTCTTACATGGCCAGTTCAGAACTAAAGATTTGGCAGCAAGACTTCATTAATAACTACAAAGCAGCTATTATAAAAACAACAAAAACAAACCAGAAATCCCTTAACCCCTGATTAGGCAAGGCTTCCTCAGGCAATATTTTCTAATGGACCAACTACTTCACTGGGATAAAGCGAGACAAGCTTTTGAATGCAAGGCACTTCCTCAGGAAGCTGATCTAGGTCTATCCCAGCTACACACTCGGTCCCATGAAAAGCCCCCCCTGCAGAAAGCCTTGCCTCTCACATCACTTCTGGACCATCACAGCTACAACATCACTCCGACACTACCTTAACCCCCCCAATTTACGTATTTTAAAAACCGAGTGGCATTAAACAGCCTATGTTTCACTGGCACCCTGGATGCGAGACGGGACCAGTGCGGGATTGGGGTCTAATCGGACAACACCCCCCAAAAGTCTGGAGTTTAAGGAGGCAAAGCAATTCAAAACGACTGGCTCTTCTCAGCCTTTCTGCTCATGGAGCTAGGTGGGGGTTTTGGGAGGGGGGGTTGTTGGGATTTTTTTTGTTTTTTTAATATTCCCGCTGCTGGAGTTTTTGAAGGGAAACTCAGGCGCAGGCACGCAGGACGTCGAGGAGGGCTCCCCCGCCGCCCCAGCCACTGCGGGCGCGAGGCCGTGCGCGGCTCGGCCGGGACCCAGCGCACGCAACAGGTCCCCG
>NW_017728947.1:46090330-46130498 GCF_001723895.1 Crocodylus porosus | reverse complement strand
ACGGGGCGGTTGCGCCTCCAGGGAGCCGGCGTTGCGCGGCGCCGATGATGATTGCGATCGTGTTCCTGCCATCACGTCAGCCCTGGTAATAATAGTAAAAGCGGTCAAAACGTGCCGTGATGTTTTGAGGCAGCTCGTGGATGCAGCAGCACGTGCAAATCACTGCCAAGGAGCTTTAGCTGAGTGTCGGGCTCGCTCTCAGCACTTGATCACTGCTTGCCTCAAAACAATGCCTCCGCGGTGATGATGCTCTAGGTCTTGTTCACTCTGGCAGTGGCACCGACCCGTGTAAAGCCAACTGGACTTAGCTGCAGCCTTATTTGCACGGGTTTTTTTCCCACTGTGTGGTGGCTTTTCTGCAAGTAGAAACATTTGGAGCTCCTGATACAGTAATTTCATTTTTAAGACCTGGCAATGCTGCCTGAGGGGGAGGTTGCACTTGCCTCTGGACCCACCCTGCAGCTTGGTAAAGCCAGGCCTCTCCCCACCTGCCCCGGGGGAGACCAAATCGATGGCCCTGGCTTTACTAATGTCCTGTGGCGCCAAACTGAGCTAAGCAGCACTTGCAGCTGCTCCCCGGCTCCTTGAGGTGGCACGTCACATACCCCCTGGTTTGCTCCCTGCCCTCCCTCCTCACCTTCTGGGTACCAGAGCTTCAACCATCCTCTCCTTTAGCATCACTTCCTCCCGAATTCCTTTTCTCAACCACCATCTCCTTCAGCATCGCCCTCTGTCTGTGGCCAAGGCTTCCCCCCTGATCTCACTGCCCCAAAATTGTTCGTTATGTATCTAGCAGAGGCTTAGAGTTTTCTGGGTGAGCCCAGGTCCATTGCTTTAGGGTTACCTTACACCTGGGTTTTCCCAGACAATGTCCTCTTTTCAGACCCTCCAATCTCCATCTGGGTGTTTTGTGAAATCTGAACCAGTATCCTGGATTTTGCTTTACTCCACTGGTGGGAGTAGCAGGGAGGGCAATTGGAGGCAGCAGATGCACGTGTGCATATGTGTGCATGCGCATGCGTGTGAGGTGATAGGTGTGTGAGGGGGCAGGTGCCTGCTGGTGCTGGGGGAAGTTGTCCGGGTGCCAGGGCTGTGGCAGGGCAGACAGGGTAGGGGGCAGGCACCTGCCCCTCCAGTAGGGGATGGGGGTAGGGAGAGATTTTGAGGGCAGTGGGGAGGCCTGTGACTGGGCAGGTGGCACCAGGTCCATGCGTTTGCTCGCGGGGGGCCGGGCTGGCCAGGAGACGCTGCCTGTGGAGGTCATGGCTAGGCTGCCTGATGTGGTGCTGGAGTCCCAGCCCAGGGTGGGGAGTGCCACAGGCATCTCCTCTTTCCTCCTGCCTGTGCCTCCACCGCCACTGGCACAAATTGGAGTTGCTGCGCTCCGGCCTGGTTGGGGGCAGCTGGGGGCCCTCTATGGCAGGGTTGGGGGGAGCAGGGAGCTGTGGATCAGGAGTGAGGGGTACCTGCATGACTTGGAGGGCTGAGGGACTGTGGGTTGGGAGTGAGGGACACTGGCAGGGCCAAGGAGCTGTGGGTTGGGAGTGAGGGACACCAGAAGGGACAGGGGGCTGCGGGTCGGGAGTGACGGGCACTAACATAGCCTGGGGGGTGAGGGACTGTGGGTAAGGAATGAGGGGCACTGGCAGGGCCAGGAGTCTGTGAGTTGGGAGTGAAGGGCACTGGCAAGGCCAGGGGGCTGTGGGTGGGGAGTGAGGTGTTCCCCTATCAGGTGTCCTCTTTTTTGGAACTAGAAATATGGTAACCCTTCACTATGCCCTACATAAGAGAAAGGCCTGGCTGATCTTGGTCCCCTCCTAGGCAGGGCCCACTATCAAACTGTTCCACCCTCAGCAGACAGTTGAGCTGTGACGTGGGATGGTGGTAGATTAAGGGGTGCATCGTCTCAGAGCATTCTCTGTGTTTCAGAAGGCAAGATAGTGGGTAGAAGGTGCTAGAATCAAGGGTGATCAGCAATACAGTAGGGGTGTGTGAAGCAGGCCCTTTTGGATTTGGATTTGGCCCGTATTGGCTTGAGAGACAGTAATTTGATTTGTTGATTGGGATCACTGTCCCTGATTCAATTCAGCCGAATCCAAATCTGAAGATTTGATGCTGATTCAGAGAATCAGCGATTCGGCCATAGACACAGCTTTACATGTTTTTTCTACATACCTCGAGGTACCAGTGTCCCACAAGAGTGAGGGGCAATGTTCCCTCTAAGGAGCAGTGGTCCGTGAGCGTGCCACCTCGGTCTGTGAGCATGCTGCCTCAGTCTAGCGTAGGACACTTACCGAAGGGGGCTGGGGGCTGGGGGCTGGAGGCTCGGGCCAGGAGCTGGGGGCCAGAGGCTGGAGCTGGGGGCCTGGGGCTGGGAGCCAGGAGCCAGAGGCTGGAGCTGGGAGCTGGGGGCCAGAGGAGGGGGCTAGAGCTGGGGGCCAGGGCCTGGGGCTGGGAGCCAGAGGCTGGAGCTGGGAGCTGGGGGCCAGGGGCTGGGGCTGGGAGCCAGGAGCCAGAGGCTGGAGCTGGGAGCTGGAGGCCAGGGACTGGAGGCTGGGGCCGATGGCTGAGCCAGAAGCCAGGGGCTGGGGCTAGGGGCTGGAGCCAGGGACCAGAGGCTGGAGCTGGAGCCTGGCACAGGCTCCCCAGCTCTGGGGGAGTGCTCTGCTCCCCTGCATCAGGCTGGGGAGTGAAGCACTTCCCTGGAGCCAGGGGAACCTGCGCCAGCTGCCTGCACCAGCTTCCATCCCTGCTTTGCCTCACCTCGGGTAGGAGCCGCCGCCTGCCCCAGTGAAGCTCTGCTGGCTCCGGGACACTGCTCCACTCCCCCGCAACACCTTGGGGAATGAGGATGCATGTGGCATCAGACCGGGGAGCAGAGCAGTGTCCCAGAGCTGGTGAAGCCTTGCTGGGGCAGGCAGTGGATCCTCCCCAAGGTGAGGCAAGGCAGGGATGGAGGCTGGGGTGGGGCGCTGGCGTGGGCTCCGGGGAAGTGCTCCACTCTCCGGCCCTGATGCAGGGGAGCAGAGCACTTCCCTGGAGCC
Organism: Crocodylus porosus; assembly: GCF_001723895.1. Lineage (NCBI taxonomy): Eukaryota > Metazoa > Chordata > Crocodylia > Crocodylidae > Crocodylus > Crocodylus porosus. Next base: position 46,127,454 of record NW_017728947.1, on the reverse strand, counting down.
AGCGGAGCCCGCACCAGGCTCCCTCCTCAGCCTCTCCTAGTGTGCAGCATTGAAAAGGCTGTGCGCAGCCACACTTTGAGTTGTGCGCGGCCGCACATGCACGCACCTTAGAGGGAACGTTGATGAGGGGGGGCCCTCCGTGTGCTCGGTGGCGAACCCAGAAGCGGACTGGAAGTAGTTCCAGTGCACTTCTGAGTCCGCCAGGGAACACGCTGGCCCCCCGTCTCCCCACCCCTCCATCTTGGTGATTGGCTATGGGGGGACCCTGTGTGGTCACCGAGCCAGGGGTGGGCTGTGCACTTCCCAGCGGACCCAGAAGTGGAACGGAAGTGCTTCTGGTCCACTACCAGGTCTGCTGTCAAGCACATTGGGGAGCCCCCCTTCTTTCTGCAGGACACTCCATGTGCCCCAACATCACAGCATTCATGAGCCCCTGCTACCTAGAGCTATGTAGAAAAATAATTTAAAGCTGTGTCTATGTCTGAATAGCCAAATTTTTCCGAATCTCTCTGAATCGATTCAGAGGGTTCCGATTCGATTTGGAGAGATTAAAGGTCCTCTGATTCGATTTGGATTTGGAGATTTGGCCACTGAATTGAGCCAAATCTCCACTGAATCAAATCAAGGACCAAAGCTTCGTACAGCCCTGCAATACCATGGTAGCAAATTTTTATTGGACCACCAAAACAGTGAAGAGCTGCCTCCTTTAATCTTTGTCTCCCAATGTAGGTCCATGACATACTCCATGTACTTTTCTATAAGAGTATTCAACCATTGTTTATCATCTGACCTATGATGACCATTCATGTTCTTCTTTGTATTATGTCTTCTCTCAAGCCTGTGCATTTGCTCCAGTTCTCTTTGAGGTTCAGCAAAGAGATCCTTTGGTTTTTCTTTTCTTGGCATGTTAATTGGCCAACTGATCCTCCATTCCTGTGGATCTTTCTTGTCCAGCTACTCTCATGCATTCCCACGTGAGAATTAAACTGTTCCAATGTCTAACTTTTTCACATATTGTTTTATACTGCTTTTTAAAAAATCGCTTCCACACCATTTGTTTGGCTCCCTCCTCTTTATTATCATTATTATTTTTCTTCAGCAGCATGCTATAACTGTGCATGACAAGCCAAGAATTTGTGACATTGGTAAAAAAGGTCCATCTGGTAAATTCAGTAGAGGAGAAAGAAGACTAGGAAGTAACAGAGAATCTGAATTTAGGGTGATTTCAGAAAGACCCAGCTGGGGTCCAGGGAAGGCCAGCAATAGGACCCAGCCATTGTTACTCATCGCTGCTGCTTTTGCTGCCCATCTTTGACCTGGCATGGATGAAGCCCTCCTGCTACTGAATGGCACTGACACCTGAGCTCTGCAGGCTGCCAGGGGCTGGATCTGGCCTGGGGGCCATATGTTGCTGACCACTGCTGTAGATGAGAAGGGGAGAGGAAATAGCAGTAAGAGTGTTTAATGAGGGTAGAACAGGAACAGAGGTGGACCGTTCTCCTTTTAAGTTAAATGCATTTTTACAAACATTAATAGCAATTAATGAGGACCCAAATATTCCTTCCTCAAGCCTTATGCTTGCATAAAAATCACAAGGGCTACAATAGCTGGCTAAGTGTAGCCATACAATGCCATGTACTGGGTGCAAAAAGTCCAAATACAAGTCCAAATAAAATGCCATTTACTGGATGCAAAAATGACCTTTAGTAAACTTTAACTAGACTGTCACTAAATCTGCCATCCTCTCTATACCCCAGATTGGCCCAAATAGGCCCTATAAGACCACAAGCTTTGAATTCAAGCTTTCTCTTGTTTTCCCAGATCATAGTGTCTTTCCCTTCTTTTTCACTGGGAACCCACAGTCCCTAGGGTTTGCATGCTGCCTACGATCAAGTTATTGGGTTGAGCGAAAGTATCTTGTACAATTATCAGCAGTATCTTCTGCAATTCTTCATAAAGAAGACAAGTGTGTACAGTGGCTCTAAACTTTCTGTTTCTGTCCTTTGCTCTCTGATAGTTTTATTTGATGGTTTTGATCTTACGTCAGCATGGGTCATGAGGTCAGGTTAATGCTGAGCTTGACAGATTTCTTGGATATCTAACATACTTGAAGATCTTTTTGTTTCACTGGTAATTAATTACCTCCTTCCAGATATCAGGCTTGCTCCACAACCCTGATGGAGTATGAATATTGGCCTTTGGCCAGCTGGCAGCCTATTCAGAATATGCTTGGTTGAAAGATACTTATTAATTAAGAATCATACTAAAAATGAAGAGGTCGATTAAGAGGTCTCTTCTGAACATATCTCACAACAGAGACTAGTGTTAGCAACACTGTTTTTACAGGTGTTTGGTTACAAGTCAAGTTTATCCCTGCATATTGTAGTATAGAAAGAAGATGAGAGATATTATTACCACTGCAAGTTATTTCTACAAGCTGTATCTAGCAGTGGGAAAAGCATTCATACTTAATAACAGCAAAATAGAGAACATGCCCCCATTATAGACCTCAAATGATTAACAGAATGACTGAGACTACATTTTGTTTTAATCCACAGAAAATAAATAGTCTGGGACATTATTTAATACCATTAATAACTATCTGAAATTATTTTTGTATAAACTAAGAATGATAAGTAGGAAGAAATTGGTGTATTATCCATTATAGACAACTCCATGTACAGTACACCCAGGAATATATCCTCCCATTTCAAATTAGAGAAGTACAAAAATATATAATATTCCCCTGCTTGGTGCTATCCTACATATTGACTAAGGGTTAAAATATATTTTCCATATTAAATTGTTCAAATGTTGCAGTTAGTCATTTTTTATTCCTTTCAAACTGATAAACATATTACCTTTTTTGATAGCATTTGTTCAAGCCCCTATCATCCTAACTACTACACATTTTACCAGTCTTAATTATGGCAATATTGCTTCCCAGAGATGTGTTCAAAACTCTGGTGTCAAAATTATAACATCCAGTGCTCTTCCTGCACTGCTAAGCCTATTACTTTTTCGTAGAAGGCAATCAGATTGGTTGAGCAAGATTTGCTTTTGAGAAATCCAGCTTGATCACCTTGTTATCTCCATTGCCCTTAGAAATAGATTCCACAATGATATATATGCTCCATAACCTTGCCTGTTATTGAAGTTAAACTGATAGGTCTATAATTCCCTGGATCCCCCTTCCTCCTTTTTGTTTTTAAAGATGGGCACTATATTTGTTCTTTTCCAGTCATCTGAGACCTCGTACAAACTCTGTAAGTTTTCAGACATAATAGCCCATGATTCTACAGTTACTTCCGATATGAACCTGGCCAGGTCCTGCTGACTTAAAAACATCCAGCTTGTCTCATCTGTACTTTCCCTGCTCCAGGTTGATTATCTCCTCCCCTATCCTTGCTGCCAACTGTGTTTGTTATCTGATAGCTGACCTCATTTGGGAAGACTCAAGTAAAAAGGTATTAAATACTACAACCTTCTCAGCATCATCCATTACTAGATTGTGCTCCCCATTCAGTAAGGGACCTAGGTCATCTTCTTATTTTTAACAAACTTTTAAAATGTTTTTGTTGCCTTTTATTCCCCTCGCTAGCTGAATTTCAACCATGCCTTGACCTTCTCCCATGATGCACTTTCATGTTCATTCTTACTAATATGGCCAAATTTCACATTCTTAAAAAATTCCTTTTTTTAAGCTTCAAGTCCCCAATGAGTTTGCTATTTAACCAGCAAATGTTCTGGACCCTGTGTACCTGAGGAATCAACATCTGGCTTATGCCCCAAAGTGATCTCTGAGGTCGGCCAAGGACAAGTGCCATGAATGTGCCAAGTTCACTTGGTGAAAACGTAGGAGGTAGTTCTTGGTATTTGCTTCTCAGCTCTGGTACTCCTTCCCCCTTGAGGCCATCTAAAGCCCAAGTCTGGACATCTTCTAGAAGCTCTGTAAAATGTTCCTATTTGGGAAAAGGTGGCATATAATTCTAATAAATAAATAAGCCAAGCCATTCTCTTGCTGCACTTCCTATCCTCCTTTCATATTGGGATACCCTGCTCTTGTGCCCTTAGTGTTGTCACTTTAAGGTGTAACTAGCTCTCCTAGACTCCTTTCCCCTTTATACTTGTTTCCCATGGGATCCTGTTCACAGTACCCTGAGTTTAGTAAAATCTGCTTTTTTGAAGTCCGGTGTTTTTATTCGGTTACTCTCCCTCCTTTCTTTCCTTAAGACCTTGAAAGCTATTATTTTATGATCACTGATGCCTTCTACCTTCAGACTCTCAACCATTTCCTCCCTATGCATGAGCAACACATAGAAAAAAACCTTCCTGTGTACTCAGTTTCTCCACCATCTATACCAAAAAGTTATTCCCAACAGACTCCAAAACCTGAACAAATTATACCCTTCCATCCATGACAGTATTCCACTCATGAACTATCCCAAAAAGTCAGTTATCGGAATTACATGGTACATCATATGAGGATTTCCAGTTCGTTTTTATTATTTCCCATGCTTCTTGCATTAGTGTATAAACATCCAAACCGGGGTAGGCAGCCCCAGCAAGGGTGCCTGAGTGTGGCACATGAAGGCATTTTACTTGGCATGCACACTTTGGGACAGAAGGTGGGGAAAGGGCTGGGGCTGCGCTGCCACAACAAAGATTAGGTCCCTTGCAGCCCCCCTGCCATATGCCCTGGCACGTCAACATCTTAAAAGTCGAGGTTGGTGTTTTTGGCACTCTGCCCAAATACGCTGCCAACCCTGTCCTAGACATAGAAACCTCTAGCCAACTGTCCTGTTAATTACCCTCTGACATTATTATTAAGACTCCCAATATTGCTTTCCCTTACCTGGCCTTTATTTAGGTCACCTTACTCCTTACTTACCTGTTGTTTTTTTTTCTCCATCCCCAATTAAATTTAATTTAAACCCCTCCTCATTAGCTTAACATTTGGACCATTAAAGTTACCAGTTAGTAAACTTTTTTTTATTGCTGATGAATTCTGTCAACAAGCATTTCTTCTTTTATTGATTAAGTAGATATAATTACAAATAAATGTTTATATTTAATAAACATATTTGTATGTAAATAAGTGACTGTTTGGTCTCTGGCAAGCTGCCAGTATAGCCTTTGATGTCTCTGAATCAATCTAACGAAAATCTATGCAAAAGGGGAAAAGCTCCAGAAAGTGCATTGATTTGTATGACTAACAGGACAAAATATTTTCTTTGAAACCATTGCCCTCTGGAGGGAGAATTACAAATCACAGAATGATTAAGGTAAAAATAACAGACAGTGAATCATTACTTTTGAGGCTTTTTTATGAACCATGGCAAAAGTGGGTGTGCTGGGTTGTCACTATCACAATGGAGGCACTGTCAATGTCAGCATTGTTGGAGGGGATTAATTCCCATCTGTCTGCCCCATAATTCCCCCTTCCCCTTTATCTCTAAATTGAACAATTGAACAATCTACAACAGATGCACTTTCTCTTCCAATGTCATCTTGGATCCCTTCCAATTTGGCTTTAGCCCTCTCATCTGCTGAAATTACTTTCACGTCTCAGTGTCTATTCTAATCCTCCACTTCTTCCTCTTTACTGATCTTTCTGTTATTTTTTACACTGTTGATTATTACCTCCTACCTCATTATTCTCACTGGACTTTTGAGATACTGTCCACTGCTCAGTGGTGATGGTGAGCTATTTATGGAAGACACAAAGCAGGCTGAGCTGCTTGGTGACTGTTTTGCCTCGTTCTTCACAAAGAAGAAAAAAAAAAGTGTGGCCAGACAATGAACAAAATTACTATGAACAAAGAAGGTCTATGGATCACAATAATAAGAATGTGTCAGAGAGCTTTTGATAGCTTTGAATTAATTTAAATCAGTAAAACCTGAGGAAATTAATCTCAGGGTGCTGAAGAAACTAGCTGAGGAACCTCAAAGTCAATAATATTTGCTAAGTCATGGGTGATAGGTGAGGTCCCAAAGGACCAGAGAAGGGTTAATGTAATACCCATCTTTAAAAAGAAGTAGAATCCAGAGAATTATACACCAGTCAGCCTGACTTCAATACCTGAGAAGTTACTAGAGTGAATTATAGAAAAGTAAATGTTTAAACACCTGAAGGAAGAAGTGGTAATCACAGCAGCCAACATGGTTTTGTTAATAACAAATCACACTCAACCAGCTTGGTTTCCTTCTTTGACAGGGTAACTAGACAAGCATAACTTACCCTGGGCTTCAGTAAGGCTTTTGATGCAGTCCCACATGGCATTCTTACTAGTAAACTGGAGAAATGTGGGCTAGATAGAATGGATATATAATTGGTTGTAAATGCTAGCCAAGGGTCACTATAGATGGATCAATGTGACTATGAGAAGGTGACTCAAGTGAGGTTCTTCAGAGATCTGTTCTTGGTCCAGTGATGTTTAATACTTTAACTAACAACTTAGATCACTGCTTCCCAATCTTTTCCTCAGCATGACCCCATTTATGGCCCCATTTCCTCAGCATGGACCTTCACTCCCAACCCACAGCCCCCACCCCTGCGACCCAATCCACTGATGTTGTGACCCCATTTGAGGTTGTGACCCACAGTTCGGGAACCACTGACTTGGTTGCAAGGTTAAAGAGCTTCCTGATCAAGTTTGCAAATGATACAAAACTGGGAGAGGTAACAAGCACTTGAAAGATAGGATTAGAATGAAAAGGAATCCGATAAATTGGAAAAATGTGCTATATCCACCAACAAAAGTACATTTAGCAAAGACAAGTGTGAGGTGTTGTATGTAGATTGAAAACCATAGAGGGGATGACTGACTAGGTAGTAGCACTGCTGAGAAACATGGTTTTTATAGTAAACTGCAAACTCAGTGTGAGTTAGAAGTGGGACTCTTAAAAAATGCAATTCTGGTTTGCATTAAAAGAAGCATTAAGTGCAAGGCATTGGAGGTGATGGTACCATTCTGGTTAGCACTAGGTAGGCCTTAGTTATAGAACTGTGTCCAGTTTGGGACACTGCATTTTCAGAAGTATGTAGAGAAGTTGGTGGGGATACAAAAGTGAGAGACAAAAAGTTACCCAAGAAGCTCTACAATGTGGAAGAGGCTTCCCATGTCTACTTCCCTCTGCTCCTCACCTCAGGTTGGAGAATTGCAAGCAAAGGCCAAGGCTCAGGGTTTAAGACTAGCCTCTGTGCCTACAGGACATCCTCAGAAACTGCCTTCTTTTCTTCATGCTCTCTTGGAATTTAAACCAAAGGCCCTGACCTTCAGCCCTGACACCCTGTAGCATAGTAGTTAGTCCAGTGGTTCTCAAGCTTTTTAGACTCAAGATACCCCCATTAGATTCAAAGCACCCTTCAGAAAATGCCAGCTCTTAGCTTTCACACATTTTCTGACTGTGGAAAAATAATAGAGTATTTCCTCTACTCTAGATAACTTAGAAAGACAGAAAATTTTTGACATTGTGGATTTCTAATTGAAACCTCTGGCTACTGGGACAACTAGCAGTGACACGCCGTGTGCCACCACTAGTTGTCCCTGGGGAAAGTCTGTGCCACACGCCCTCTAATGTGTGGCAGGTTACCCCGAGTGGAGTAGAGGAGGCTGGGGCCAGAACTGGGCTGGCCCAGCAGCCTTACCTGGGGTCCTGGAGGCCTCCTGGGACTGCAGCAGCAGCAATCTTGCCACTTGGAGCCTTGCCAGCAGCCAAAGTGTGGCAGCCAGGCTCTGGTTTTGAGCAGCACACACTGCCCCCATGTGCGCCGCTCCACTTTTATTTGCCTGGGTTTTTTTGACCCCTAAATATCCCTTGCAGCATGGAGAACAACTGACTGTGCACTATGTGGCTCTGCAAATGTCTGCAGCGCCACATACTGCGTGGTCGTGCTCATCTTGACGCAACCTCTGGGTTTATTCTTTGAATCATTTGGAAGTGTTTGCACACTCAACAGTGTTAGCACCCATGCAGCACCCTTAAAAGGATCTCACAAGACTACAGGTGCTGTGGCACCCTGGTTGAGAATCACTGAGCTAGCCTGTGCACATAGGAGAGGTAGCCTCTACTTTTGCATCTCATGGTATTGGATGAGCTAGGCTTCTTGGCAGCTGTATTACGAGCTGGGCCAGGGAGCCGCTCTTCCCCCTCCTGCTACCCACTCGAACATACCTCAGACCAGCTCACAAGTTTGCTTGACTACAGGCACCTGTCCAAAGTGCAGAGTTGTGGGGCCTGGTTTCCAATCTCAGACCCCTGGTGTGATGGGATTAAGCTGTATGAGGAAAGGTTGAGAGAATTAGTCTGGAGAAAAGAAGATTAAGGAGGGTCATATTGGTAGAGAGAAATTGTGACTAGATGGCAGGAGCTGAGGCAATGGATTTAAACTGCAGCACAACAACTTTAGATTAAATCTCAGAGAAAACTTAATAATTGCTAGAGCAGTAGGATAAGCTGTAAAGGAAATTGTGGTATTTCTTTCACTGGAAGATTGTAGAGACTGGATAGGTCTCTATTTGGTACAGTTCAGGCATAGTGTACACATGTGCAGGGATTTGGACTAAATTACACGAGTTGTCTTTCAAAGCTACGATTTTGTAAATGTTACAATTAAAATGGCTGTCTCAGCCTGTGGCTGGAGGCTACAGTCATCTCTCTGAAAAATGGTCTCATTCCCTTCAATGTGAATATGGATCCCTGCTGCAAAAGATCAAAACTGATTTCTCTTTTAGATTAGCCATTAGAGAAACAAGGTGCTGGTGTTTCAATACAACATTTAATTTTATCATAGCAAAAAGTAAGAAACAGCTTTAGGGAAATCTTTTTCTTCTATCTGTGTATCTTTTCCCTTCTCCAACTGTTATCTCATCTTCAGTCAGGTTTCTTTTCTTTTATTCCTTCTTGTTGACAAGCCATATGAAATATTACTTGCAACAGACAACCCCTGCTTTACTGCTGCGCTTGACCTTTCCTGAAAAGAAACAGGATGAGCATGAGGGAAATAAAGCCCAGGAAAGTAAGGAACTAAAGGAGAGATAGGGACAGAAACACATATACACACATATAAAATCCAGAGAGTGAAAGAGGGAGAGAGAGCATGCATTCAGGGGCAATGGCTGCTAATTTTTTCTTATTACTGCTACTAGTCACAGCCATAGCAGAGTGAATTGCTGGTCTGTCTTCCAAACTAGTGTCTCCCTGCCCTTTCTTACAGCAGAGCTGTTTCAGCCGGTCTCACTAGCCTTTCTCAACTGTTTACTTAAGAGCAGAAATGAGGTCTGTTCTCTACAGAACCACTGAAAGATGTAAAAAAACCCTGATACTAGTTGACCTGGTAGTGTCAGACTTCTGGCATACATCATGATACTATTTGGCAAGGTGTGAACTTCCTCACTAAAAGGTGATGATCACTAGTGTATGAGGACAGCACAGTCTAAGCGTCTCCAGAGTGAGGAGAAACTTCCTTTTTTCTGAAAGTGGCTTTGGGAAATGCAGGTTGAAAAATCATTGATGGCATGCATTTGGGAAGGAGCAGGGGCAGAGAAGGGAAGATGAAGGAAAGGGTCAATGAGAGGAAGTATGGATATTTGGAGGGAGGAGGAAATGCATGAAAAACAGGACTGCAAGATATCAAAAGTAAGAGAAACAATAATGCCAACTGTTGCAAAACCATTGCAAGACTTGGGATTTCAAAGTCAAAATAACTCAAAGTTGCAATTTCTTGATCAAACCTTCTGATCTCCAGATTTTCCCAGCTGGTAAGTAGATGGAAAGGGATGGGGAGAGGGGAAAGGAGGGCAGTGAGGAGAGGTTAAGGCCCCCACAGTGAGGAAGGGAGTGGGGCAGGAGCAGGGACATGGGTGAATGGCGCCCGGGGCTGGGGCAAGTTGTCCAGAGGCGTGGGGGAGGGGCACCCCGCCCTGCAGCAGCGCACAACTCTGAAGGAGGCATGTGGGCACGTGCCACCTGCGGGGCAGAGTCAGGCTGCCTGCTGCGGGCTGGGGCTCTGTGCCCCGCTGCCTTGCCCCAGGAGCTCAGTGTGATGCCATTGCTGCCTGCTGGCTAGGCAGGGGACATGGGGCATGCTGGCTGCACGGCACATCTCCTGCCCACCTGGCAGCAGGAGGCACACTGGGATCACGCAGCTGAGCTCCCAGAACAAAGGCAGCAGGGTGCAGAGCCCCAGCCCACAGCAGGCAGCCTGCCTCTGTCCCCCCACCAGGCGCCTCTGGACAACCTGCCCCAGCCCCTGCTCCTGCCCCACTCCCTTCCTCACTGTGGGGGCCTCAATCTGACCCTGTTTTTCCTCTTCCCCTCCCACCCTTCTCCTTTCCCTCCACTTACCAGCTGGATGCTGTCTGTGTGTCTATCAGTGTCTGCGTCTCTGTCTTTCTGCTTCTCACTCCCAAGCCACAGCCCCCGCAGGCCTGCTGCTGCCCTTCACTCCTGACCCACAGTACCCCGCATCCCTCCAGGGTGTGTGGGGACCCCCTCCCTGGGCTCCAACCCCTTCCCCCCAACACACACACACACTTCAAAAATAGCATCTCATGATTTATGTGCTAGTCTCTTGATTTTTTAAGAGTTCATCTCATGATTTTGGCACAGTGGGGTTGGCAATGCTGGAGAAAGGATATGAAAGGATTAGAAGATTTAGAAAGGGAAAGGAGGGAAAGAGAAGTTAATCAGATGCAAAGCTGAAAAACTGTAAATGACTGAGAAAGAAAAGCAGTTAGATACAGGAAGAAAATGAAGGAATAGAGAAAAGAATGAACCAGAGGGGAGAAAATCAATTACTATCTGTTGCTTGTAGAACATTTGTTGCAAGCACATTACTACAGATGGCATACAAATAATTGGTTTGGTGTATCAGGTAATGGAGGCATGATTGAGGAGATTAGATATTTGAAAAATTTGGTCCTAAATAGGCAGTAGCGCGGGAGCATATTGTTTTGACATAAAGGAGGATATTTTTATATAGCTTATGTGCAACGTTTTCACAAGTTTTTGCAACACTGATGCTGTTTTTCTGATTGCCTTAATAGGTGTGTGTGAGTGGTGAGGAAATGCATAAGAACTTTTAGTTTCCAGTGGCTTTGGTATACGTTTGTTGGCAGTATATTTTATTGTAATTTAATTTAGTGTAGGCACAATATTTTAGCACAGAGTTCCATGGTAATAGGTATTTTAAATATTTTTGAACAATTTATATCTGGGATTGCCTTGAAAATCTTGTAAAATTTGGGAAATCAAATACATGTAGATGATTAAAAAGGTGATCCATGGCTCTTTTACTGCTTGTATTAGTTAGATATAAAAATATAACATTTGCAATAATGTTCCTGATGAAAAATAAATGTTGTCATGCATGGATGGGGGATCAACATAGAGAGCTGGGCATGTGCTGGTTCACATCTTGTGGCCTTTACCCAACTTTGACTTGAATGGCCATTCTAGGAGGAGAGGAGAGTGTGAAAGAGAGAATCATAGATGACACATTCACAAAGATTCATATGCATAACCATAGGCAAACAGAGAAATGCAAGTAGACCCTCAGCCAGATGGAAGGTGACATACTAAATGGGTAAAAGAGAGAGATGTGTGCACACAAAAATAGTTTATTCTGTTTTTAAAAGTTAAATGCCGGTGGATAATAAAACAAAATAATATTCCCAAAGGAATCAAGCCATGTGAATCACTACAAGAAACCAGCTGGCAGGGAGGATGTGGAATGACATACAGTGGACAGAACAACAGTATAAGGTATGCAGAAGTAACCTTCTTTAGAGAACAGATCATTCTAACTTCTGGGGCTTGGCCTGAGTGAGAGAGGTTCATGGGGGGAGGATCGTAATAACTTTGGTTCAAGTGTGTGCTTTACTAGTATACAAGATACTCATGCAACATATTCAGATGTAGGGTAGGTGACTTAAGTAATGTGTTCTGGTTCTTGCCACCATCTGGCAGACCCAGACTGCAAACATTTTTTAGTTGAAGATGTAAGGAAAAATATTAATATAGGAGTACGGGTTATGAGACAGCTTAGTGTCCAATAAGTATTTTGGGGAAAGGTGTAGAAATACAGGCTGTCAGAAAGGAAGTTCACAGACACTACATTTCCAGATAGATACCATATAGACTGGAATAATCTAAGAGAACTTAGTGGGGTTTCAGCCTCTCCTTGTAGAAATCCCTAGAGGCAATATTGTAGAAATGCTATCTAAGAGGAGCTCCATGCTACTCTAGTTTCAGTCCCTCCCATTTTCAGTCACAGAGCTGCAACACTGCTTGTGGGGGCAGGGATGGAAATAATTGTGAAAACATTTCATTCCTACCTGAAGTATGCAAATTGGTTTCAGTTTTAGAGTCTGACCTATTTTCCCTGGAAAGAAAAAAATCAAACAAAAACTTAACCAGTTCTGCCAGAAATACTCACCAAAGAACTACAAGTTATTATTATTCTAATAACATGATCAGATATTAATAGTTATATCAATGCTATTTGAAACTTTGACAGCAGCCGAAATATGCCCTAACTGTGCAACGTAGTGCTGCCTTTGAAATGAAGTTATGATAAAATGTACAAGGAATGTGAATGCTATAGGCTGCCATTATATAGCACACAACTGAACTGTTAATCCTGCTAACATGTGATTATGATTTGGAAAGTGATGACAATAAAAGTTTGCTTGTCCCTTGTCCTTGTGTGAATGGCACAATGAGTCTTTGTCTCTCTTCTTTCTCCCTCCTTGTTTAAACTATGGATGCAGCAGACTGCACCTTTTCAGCACCTCCAAGGACATAAATAGGTCCCACAGGTTTCTATACCAGATCATTGAACAGGCCAAGCACAGAGCACACATAGGCTTCACCTAGGATGGTGCACTGTGTACAAGTGTCTTATATACTTGGAATGTATAATCCTTTTCAGTATTTCCCTTGAGGCAGTGTGGCAACCTCAACACGGGCTTGTGTTCTAAAAGCACTATCTGGCCCATAATATCAGTGTCCTGTGTGACTGAATCAGAGCTTCTAGCTTTGAGGATAAAAAACTTAAAGCCCTTGCAGCTTGATGAGCTGGATTCTTGCTGGTTTCAAAACATCAGAGAATATGCATGGAGCAGACACCTGTTAGGTCTCTTTGCTCATCTCCCTGCCCCTGCTGAAGTATTTACTATGATCCTTTTTGTGCTTCCTTCTATTTGTTTAAAAAGCTAAAGTTCCTAGGGCTTCTGCCACTCCCCTCCGCAAACTTTTCTGAAACAAAGCAGGTTGCATTTAATTTCTCATGGGTGTTCATTTTAAATACACTCTTTCTTAATTTCATCCCCTTCTTCCCATCCTGGTATAACACTCCACACAATTGCTCTGTGCTTTTGAGCCTAAATCTTAAGAGGTGCTCAGCACTTGCAACTCCCATTGAAGTCTGGAGGATTTAGCCCGTGAAATTTGCATCTTTCGGTTTATTTGCTGTGATTCTCAGAGCAGAATATAATGTTACATGTGTAGTTAGAAAGAAGCTGCATAGAAAGGGATTTGACTTCCTTGGCATGTTGTATATCATCATCAGTCTAGCTTGGTTGTGTTTACAGAATCATAATTTCTATGGCTAGATCTTAAGATACCAGGAGTGTTTGTGAATCCCAGCAATAAAAAGTCCTTTCCTACACACAATGAATGCACTTGAAATGGAATGACTGAGACACCAACATTAACACCATACCACATTAACAGAGGTACTTTTTGCCTCTAATGACACTAGAGTAAATGGGGATACTTCCAATTGGCAGAACTTCCTGGGGACCCTGTCCCTTTCTTGCATATAAGTACTTGTTAAATGTACTAATAAGCCTTAAAAAATCAATATATACCCTTTCAAATAATGTTATTAAATGTTTTATGTTGGCTTATTAAACTACATATGTCACTGACGTCAGTGTTGGTGAAACATTCCTTACCAATATCCTTAGATACTGAAATCTTTCATTCACCTACAGAACTGGTGCAGTATGAACTGTGGCAGTGCAAGCTTCTCTTGCACTGCCTGGCCAATATGCCTCATTCCTTATTGACATGGGATCATCCCTTCAGGTGAGAGGAAAGTGTAATCTCCAAAATCTCATGACTCCGTGGTCTCTCCACTGGGACAACCAACTAGAATGCTATTGTGACAATTGGTTTATCATAGAATCATAGACAAGTAGGAGGGGACTTTTGGAGGTCCTCTAGTCCAACTCTCTGTCTCAGGCAGGATCATCCCTATCCAAACCACCCCATGTAAATCCTTGTCTAACCTATTACTAAACTATGCAATAAACCCTGTCACACAACTACTGTACAAGGCATAGCTGTCACATGTAAATCCTTGTCTAACCTATTACTGAACTATGCAATAAACCCTGTCACACAACTACTGTACAAGGCACAGCTGTCACAGCATAGGTAAAGCAGTGTTGTGGAGAGAGGTGTCCAGTGGTGGTTAAAGTCCTTTTGGCATAGGTATTTATAATCTAAATACCTCTATTAAAAATGGGACAGGAACTTCACTCATTTCACGTAGGGGACCAAATAAAGTGTGAGATTTGTAGCACACACATATAAGCTCATATAGGTGGGAGTGTAAAGAACAAAGCCCTCTGCACTGTACTGTAGGTGGTGTGCTGCATGCTTATGGCTTTCTGTGCTAAATCTCTCTCTCTGTGTACAGTTAGGCAAGGTGGTATCCTAAGCTCTACAAGCTAAGATTGCTATATCATCCATACCTTCCCTTCCCTTCCCTTCCCTTCCCTTCCCTTCCCTTCCCTTCTCTTTTTCAGTGCAACTTTCCTTTTATCTGAGGGTAAAGGATTTTATTATTTTATTGGTTATTAATAATGAGCAAAAAGCAAGCAGCTAGATGCCCAGCCCACAGTGACTTTCAGTAGGTCTCAGGTACCTGTTTGCATAACTTTGAAAACTTCCCTAGGTATAAAACTACCTGTGGGGTAGAGGGGAAGTCATGGGACAGGAAGGACTTTTCCTTTCTCTTAGTACTTTTCCTTTCTCTTAGTACAATATGGCACACTGTGGCATAGGCAGTAGCTTTTCTTCCTCTGAAGCATCAGTGAATAGGCACTTCTAGAGGCAGGACACTAGCTTAGGACCCTGAACTCCATATACCAGCATTCTGATTTAGTAGCCCAGGATGGAAGATACTGGACTAGCTGGATCTATGGTTTGATCTAGTTTGGGAAATATTATGGACAACATTTTAAAACACAAGTTTCCAAAGTTGGCACCTAACTGTACACTGAGGCACTTGAAGTGGTCCAGTTTTGTGAAGTGCTGTGTATACTTGCAGATCCTTCTGCAATCATAGAGGGTAGTGAGCAGTCAACCCTCATGAAAATCAGGCCACCTTCATTTAGGTCCTAACTGTCAGTGTAGAGGTGAGATTTTTAAAAGGATGTAAGTGGCTGTGACCTTTTGAAAAGCCTACTGTACATTCTGAAGCAGCTTAGCCCAATAATTCTAAAAAGCTGCTCTAAGAATAACTCTGATGACATGAATGTCCCATCTTTCATTCCCCAAAGTTCAAGCATGGAGACCATCTCTGCACCAAAATCAATATACCCATAGCCATACTTACCTGGATGTCTTCCTCTCCTTGCTTCTGTGCTTCTGTTCATGCAGGTTGTCATTACATTGTTGTTCCTCTGATTGCACGGTGGACTGCCTTGTGGTCTGTTTCAGGGAGCTGTGGGAAGTAACTGCCATCCCTCTCTTACTCTCCTCAATAGGACCCACTATGCCGGAGATGGTAACTCGCCTGGAAGATGCTTGCTCAGCAGGTTCCTCTTTCTCTGCCTCTGGGATTGGCAGAAGTTTTGGAATTTGTTTGTGGTCATCTCTCTTTAAGGAAATAAGGATGGCATTCAGCAACCAAGACACAATAAGAAAAGACACAAAGGAAATGCTCAGGTCAGGGCTGTTATGTGTGATTGGGGCTTTGAGGACTGTGGGAATATAATTTACTATTTATGTATTGTTTACAAATACTGAGTTTCCTGTTGGTGAAGGGTGTCAGGCACTTCAGGCTTTCTTACATCACTGCTTTGCCAATGAATATGGACCTAGACCTACTTCTAGGGGTGGGTGGGGAGTTCATGAATGTCAGTACTAGAGTTGTTTGGTGGCCTAAGTGTTAATTCTCTTTTCCCTTTCTGCGTCCATCTATTTTCAAGCAACAGTCTTACATGGACAGTGGGCAAACAGGGCACCAAATATCAGGGGTCCCTGAGGGCCCACTTAAAGAGGCACAAAAATGGCAGCCACTGCTGCTTCTGGCTCAACCACTGCTGCCACTCTTTCCATTGCTGCTGTTTAGAGTACAATCCCTAGTGTTGTGCCTGTGTTTCCAAGCTTCCTTTCCTTATGTTTTTTCCTCTTTCCTCTTATCTGAGAACAGAGATCAGCTATTTGCTCTGTCTGCTGTCCATATATTAAGATCGCTCCCTTGTAAATTGAGCCCACATTTTCTGCCTTCAGCTGGTAAATGCAGAGAAATGTCCAGGTCTCCCTTGTGCAAGGACAGACTTTTATATAACCAAAAAAAGCATGGAAAGGAAAGAACTTGACATAACCCTTTCTCAGGCTGATTTCCTAATTAAAGTTTAAAGACGTTAAAGGAAAATAAAATAAAAACATGCTTAATTCAAAAAAGTTCTCTTTCCTACAAAAGGAGAAGAACTTGAACCAGGAGCCTCTTATGAATCACAGGATACAAATTTCCCTTCTAGTTCTTTGTGAATATTGCAAGAAGACAATTGATGCTTTGGATTTTCAATTGGATAAACACTCAGAGAAATAGAAATGGTAAATATCAGAAATAGTTCTGTTTATGCCAACATACGACTTTTGGGAGGCACAATTAAAACTAAGTGTAGAGCCCCAAATACTTCTAAGCAATTAAACACACAAATTAAAAAGAACATATTATATAGTCCCCCCCACACCCCAAAAAAGAACTACTGGTTTAATAATATGCAGTTGGTCCAATAAAAGATACATCCACAAAAGTCCTTGCCTCTGCAAAAAGAACTGTTGAATTCTCACAAAAACTAATAATGCTGCAGCATAATTTTTGTCAAGAACACCATGATCACCTCAGAGGAGCATTTCCGATCTAAAGACCCAACACACAGGAAAAATAAGATTGTACCTTCAGATAGATATATTAGGCATCTGTTTCTACTCCTGTTATTTCTATAGCATCCACTTGTTTCTCACAGGCAATTTTTGCTTGGGGGAACAAAATCTTGTATAAATCTCAAGATAAAGCCCAAAAGCAATGTTGCAGAAGATAATATCAGTGGCACTTCCCCCTACTGGATATCTCTCTAGATTCCTTGAAACTTGCAACCTGCTCCCTGGCTGCTATCTTTCCTCCTTAGATCCTAGATAAATTACTCTCAGGCACAACAAATGAAAACTGACTTCTGATATTTGTCAGAAAAAAATTCTGATGAGTAGTAGCCAAAGAAAGGCTTCAAGAGACCCAAAGAGAGATAAAATCTGAATAGCAAAAAGGATACATATCTTTCTACCAGAATTTAATCTGTTCTGCAAGAGAAATCACAGATACCTGGGCTGCAACATAATTCTCAGTAAATCAAGGCCTCTACGGTATCATCAACATCTCTTTTAGTCACAGGAACCAGCATACAAAAGGGTTCATTTTAAGGCCAGCAAATATTTGGTCCTTGACATCAGTTAAGAGAAAGAAGAAAACCTGGGATAAGGCTGATTATATAAGCATAGCTGAAGAAAGGAAGTTATCATATGAAACACACTTGTATTTTTTCTTCTCTGGGTGTTATTAGAAAAGTGAGGACATAACTTTTTAAACTGGTATTTGAAAAAATAATTAAATTGAGGACAGCAAACAGATGAGGCCCTTATCGGGGTAGCTGATGAAGAAAATGGTGCACAAACCTAACCTGGTGTATTGATTTCTCTCTTCCCTTCTTACCCATTGACCTAATTTATCCTTTTTCAACAGACTTTCTAGAGTCCAGAGAAGTGTCTTCCTCTCTACAGAATAATCTTTCTTCAAGTTCCCTCTAGTTTTCCTTCTAGGGTTTAGAAATAATTATTATTTCCCTCCCTGATCCTAGCTCAGGAAGAATACGGTATTTGGGGTTCAGATGAAAGTAGCTCAGGCCTGCAGTGGAATAAAAGAGAGCACTCTGTTTAAACTGCAACAAAGCAGATTTAAATACCAGGCAAAAACGCCCTTCCTGTTAAAACAGTAAGACAGTGGAACAAATTTTCCAGGGAGGTAGTAGAATCTCCCTCACCAGAGGTTTTCAAGAAAAGGTTGGATAGGCATATGTCTGGAACAGTATAGGAGTGGTGTATCCAGTATTTGTACAGGGGTGGACTAGATGAAATTTGAGATCGCTTTAAACCCTGTGACTCTATGAGAGAGAGACAGAGGCAGCTAGGCTGAGAGACTGTTGCTTCTTGGGACTTGGTATAGTGGCTTGAAAAAGTATGTTCTGCACCAGCAGCCATCCTGGTCCCTTTGATAAATATGGACCCAAGGCAGAATTTCCACCTGTCCCTCTGGTAAAAGCCCCTTGTATGAATATGCT
This sequence comes from Crocodylus porosus, assembly GCF_001723895.1. Classification (NCBI taxonomy): domain Eukaryota; kingdom Metazoa; phylum Chordata; order Crocodylia; family Crocodylidae; genus Crocodylus; species Crocodylus porosus. Next base: position 46,108,813 of record NW_017728947.1, on the reverse strand, counting down.
GCTTCTGGTGGCTTCAAGAGGAATCCTGCTTCCCTTCCTGCTCCTGGTTCCTTTTTATCTGTCATGTATAACAAGGGATAACGACTACTTTCCTAACTCTCCACTGGGACCTCTTTTCAAAGCTGGAACACTCACTTCCATTCCAGTAAGCCAAATGCCTAATGTTTCTTACCTGTCAGCCACCAAATATTGCCATCACCTCAAATATCAGGAAAATGACATCCAAAGTAACAGTGGCCATGCCTACATGGGACTCGGACTGTATAGTTGCTACTGTGTAGTAGTAGTAACCTGAGTTACTGCACAGTAGCACCAACTAATGTCTCTTTTGTGATGCTACTGCATAGTAGCCTAATACTACTGTGCGGTAGTGTTGAATAATGGTTTTTGCTATGTGAAACTACTGCACAGTAGTATTGGGTTATTGTGCAGTCAGTGTCTTGTGTAGATGCAGCCAGTATCAGATACCACACTTCTTGGTGTTCAAAAGGCTTACTCTGTCTCTATGGCCTCCATTGCCCTCAGGTTCTGTAGGGAGCTTGTAACAGGCTAGTCATTTTGATATACATCTCGTGTAAACTGAATTGTACATCGTTTAATCCATGCAATAAGGGATGTTGTCACAAGCATGAGACTCTTTTGACCAACAAGTTTGCAGAAGTTGCTAACACCAAAGTTAACACCCCTCTCCTAAAGACTTACTTTCTCTGACTGGCTCCTTGTGCCTTGCCATTTCTCTGTTGATTGTGCACTAAAATTCTGATACACCACCTTGACTTCTGCACTGCTCTTGCCGTCTGGGGGAAATCGAAGGAGGGAGATGAGCCGTACCCATTGAAGGAAGAGGGGGCGCTGCTTCTCTGGTGTGGCACAGAGCTCCAGGTAATAGCAGCGGCCACTCACCAGCTTTAGCTTGAGATGACACTTCTCAGGATTGTGAATGGAGAGCTTCACAAACTTCAAAGGGAAAAACCTAAAAGAAAACTCTCTTTTGTCATAGGGTGATCTGATAGAGAATACATGCTAAAGCACAGATGGAAACTCTTCTCAAAGACAGCATTGTATCTTTTGGCTCAGAAACAATATGGTGCGTGTTCTTGGCTACTGCTCTCTTAGGTACCTCCAGCTATTTGCAGGAGAGAGGCCCAGTAGTGGCTCAAGAAGTCTGGGTTTTTTTGGGGGAGGGTTTAGTACAGTATGTTGACCAGACCACTAGAATTAACCCCAAATCACTTGAAAGGTGACCTTTGGCCTTTAATTTCCATAGGAACACAGGAACTGATACACGTCAAGCAGTATTCTGTCTACTTGCTTATACATTCTATCCAGTCCCTCATACGTCATAGTATTTTGTTTGATTTTTGGGTTACTGTTGTACCTTGAATAGAGGATTTCTTTTGCTGCCTACAATGATGTACAGATCTTTTGTGTAGGTGGTTACAAAATAATCAATTTATAATCAAACACTACCCCTCTTAATTTCTCCTTCATGCAGAAAACCCCACCAATCCTCTTATACCTTGTCAGCTTCTGATATACTTACAGAATTACTAAGTAAGTGGTTTTATTTGTTTGTTAGCTTAAATCTTTGGCCTGGAATAGCTACCGGAGACAAATCCAAAGGTGCATGGTTAGCTAATGCTTAACTTAAGGGGCAGAACTACTAAACAGATAGAACCATGCTGTTGTGTCAGGCCTGGGCAGAAGTCTCTATCATGATGTGTACAAAGTTATTATTTACAGGGTAGCAGGTTTGTGGTTCTTATTTACGTTTAAAGGAATTTTAGGAATGAGAGGAGAAATAGTCATTAACCTTTGAGCAAGAGATGGCTCCAAAAAAACCCCAACCTTTGTGAGAAGAGTGTGCCATCTATCCCTTTTCAGTGCTGACTCACCTGCTGAGTACTAGCTCTTCTTTATGAGATGGCTGTTTTGAGAACTTCCAGAATTTTGATACAGCTTCCTCTTTGGGTGTAGGCACCGGGTGTGCTAGCAGCATCACATTGGGCAGATCTAAGCTGGGGCTGGATGCACAGATGCCTATGGTTACACAGTTGGGACGGTTGTGAACATAGATTGGTTCACCTCTCTTATTAACCTGCATGCAAAAACAGAGTCATGGCTATATGTTATGGAGTGACACTATTATAATACAGACCAAATGTGGTATCACTGGCCTGGGATTCTCACTGCTTAGGTTTTGGGAATGAGAACAGAACAGAAGGTAGAAGAATGAGAGGGACACGCTCGTGAAGATGGGAGAAGGAACCTATTCTGAGTAACGAGTGACTGGAAATCAACTACCTGGAGATCTAGCTATCTAGCTCTTATACTGGGCTCATCAGCATGTTGCCTGACTGCCTAATGTAGGAAAAATGCTTGGATGTCACAGAGTTAATTCTCCAGAACCACCTCACATTGCTTTGCATGGCAGAAGAAGTGCTTTGTTCTTGTGATCTGTCCTTTTTCAATTATCTGTGTGTTATTGTAAACCTATAAGCTTCAGTCAGGGGCTAGATTTCTTTATGTTTAAGTGCTGCATAAACACAGAACAAAGACACAGTCCCTGCCCTAAAGAGCTTACAATTTATATGTAAAAGAAGAGAAAGCAGATGGATACAGCCAGTTGAGGGCTCACAAAAGAATGAGAGAGTTGGTCAGCACAATAGACTAACCAGCACCCCCAACTGTTGTCTGATTTTTTTTCCAGGCATCAAAGAAAAGGATTGTTTTAAGGGTGAATTTGAAAGAGCTTTAGCTTTTAGTTTTGTGGTTTATTACAGGGGCACTCCTCCCACTTAGGAGATGCAACATGGGGGGGATGCCCAAAGGTGCTTTTCTTTAGAAATTCAGAAAGTGGGTGATGGAGGTTGGCATCATGGGCAGATTGCAGGGTGTGGTGTAAACATCTCAAGAAGAAAATGAGAGATAACAGGTTATGCTTGCATGTGAGGGAAGATTAGGAAACATGCATGAGAGGGGGAATATACAGTATATACCTTCGTGTGTGCTAGTTGGCATTGCGTTGAGAGTGGAACAAAGACCGAGAACAGTAAAAATGAATATAGGAGGAGATACTTCTCCAACTAGGGTATGAAAGTGGAGATAGTCTATTCATTCTATGCATGTGACAAACAAATTTTGTTGAATTGTTTTTTACCTGTATGAAATTACTTTCAAACATGGGAGCACATGTTAAAGGGGCATATTCGCCTTGGCTAAGAACTCGCTGAAGATCACCCATAATGGACGTCTGGCTCCACGAGAATTTGCTTGTACTGAAGCTCCTAAAAGTAAAGTGGCTTCCCATGTTGCCTACACACAAAAGAGGAACAAATTAACAAGTTAAGAGGGGTTGTTCCAAAAAACAGAAAGAGTCAACAAGTGGCAGAACCCCAGAGGTTAAGAAATACAACAAACATGGACTTTCTCCTTAGGTGCTACATCATGTCATTAAAGAACAGAAAAACAACATTACCGAGCATGTACATTCTTGAGTGTCAGGGGCAGCTCGATATTCAGTACATCACTTTTTTCTTATAGTGATTACTACAAGAAAGTTCAAGTCACAAACAGATCAAATTAACTACTGACTGAGGCTAGGTTCTGAGAACTGAAAGTATGACCTTCCAAAGGGTCTCAGGGAACAGAACAAGCTTTGGGAATGGAGTTAGTGTAAGGGTGGGCAAAATGTGGCCCGTGGGCCAGATGTGGCCCGCTGGGCCATTCTATCCGGCCCGCGAGGCCCCTAAAAAATTTAGAAAATTTAATATATATCTGCCCCCGGCTGCCTGTCATGTGGCCCTCGATGGCTTACCGAAACTCAGTAAGTGGCCCTCCTCCTGAAATAACTGCCTGCGCCTGATTAGTGGGATTTTTTTTAGGTGAGCACTCATAAATAAATCAGGAGGGCTATTTTTCAAAATAAATCAGAAATAATTTTAATACCTTTTAATACCTCTATTCTATATCACTTACACTAACTACTCTTGTAACTTTATTCTTTCCCCCTCTTCTTCATGAAATCTCCTATGAAACAATTCTAAGAATAAAGATAGATAGTTTATGTATAAAACTTACACAATTCCAAGTGAATCACAAAGTAGCTGATATCTGGGCTGCTGTATTTTAGCCTGTGCCTCTTGGTTTATAATTAAGTGAAGAATTGTAATATTTTGTTAGGACTCCTCAGAACAGCTGTTTGTCACTGTTAAGATGAAGAGGGTAACAGCAACAATTTACCCTTTTATAGCATCTTTTGTGGAAACATACCAATGTTCTTTAAAAATAAAGGACCTGATCCCTGGGGCTGTGCTCACTGTAGCTCAGGCACAGGAACCAAGTGGCCTTTACTAGTTTTGTGCAACCTGGTCATGCTGGCTGCCAGGAGCTGGGAAGGCATCATAATGGATTGGGTTGGCTTGTGCTCTCATAGGACAGTGGGTATCATCAGTTACATTTCTTGGCTGAATCAGGGCACAGTGAGGATGGCATAGATCTACCCGGTCCCAGATGTACCCAGTCCCATACTGCATATAATCCTCTCTCTCAGGTTTTCTTCATCAGTTTTCTGCACAAGTTAGTGCCTCTGTGCAGATACGTAGTGTTAATGAATTGCAGCAATGTAAAATGGGGCTTGTACTCATGTGACTTACCCTGGTTTGAAACATAGTATTTATGGCTCCTTCAATCTCTGCTCCATACAGGCAGGAGAAGACATGGATGGATATTTTATGACATATAGCTCAATCTTGCTTTCATTGCACATAACACCACAGTGGACAGCAAACTGGTCCAGTTCAGGTCAGTGGATGAATAATAGTTGACTGAAGCTGAGCCCACATAAAGTAGAAATTATGTTGGCTGAGAAAGGGGAACACTTTGAGCCACAATGTTGCTCATTAATACTTTCTACCATCTCCACTTGGCAAGAAGACTTTCATTCTGGTGGTCAGTGATCTGGCCTCAAAAGATGCACCATGTCCTAGCTGGATCACAGCTATACAACATACCTGGATATACAGTCATCAGCAGCGTGGCTCTGTCAAAGATGCTATTCTGCCAAAACAGAAATGTCATTCCCTGTGTCCCAATGAATACAGAATTACTTATACAGGAGAAACAGGCAGATAAAGACTCATGCTATTGCCCAGATATTGGGAAACTCCATAAGGCCATGGAAGACCCAGAATATGCCTGGGCCTGAGTCTCCAGCGGACCTTGGGAGTGTCCTGACATAGAGCTATTGGCTACTTGAGGATGAGTCTCTCATGTTTCATGGACAGTTTCATTAGGTCATGTTTCTGAGGTGAGATGGAATAAAAACAAATTTTGAAATCCCGTAATTCTTTTTTCCAGGCATCCCTTATCATTTCCCCTCGTGAAACTCCAATTAGTACAGAAGGCAGCAGCATGTCTCCCTAGCAACACAAGCTGCTCTGAGCACAACAAACCTGTTCTTTCCTTGCTGTTATGGCTTTCTATAGTGCCAAATCAATTTAATCCAGCCCACGGGGAGCAAATTCCAAAGGGGTAACATAGGAAATACCTGCCATCTACTACCTTCTTTTTAGATGAGCTCAGGTGCTACTGTACATATACACACAGAGGATCTTTGAGAAAAGTAGGTCTTGGGCCATTTCAGGTTTTGTAAGTCAAGTTCATCATCTTACATTTTACTCAGTGTCTATTACACAGTGCTGATCTAAAAGCATTGGTATCTAAAACCTCCACTGGTATCTAAAAGCACTGGTATACCTTGGAATAGACAAGCTGCCAAATTCTGCATCAGCTTCAGCTCACTCAGCTATAAATATGTTCACTGAGCTAATCCCCTAAGAATGCAGCAAATCCCATCTACCATGTGGCTATTAAAAGTTACATTCCAAGAAGTTTCCCACCAGCCTTTACCATGAACCTGTCTGTGCCAGGAGCACATCCAAATGCATGTTAGCTGGAGGAAAATGTTACCCTGAACTTTTTCTTTTGGCTGTCTCCACGTGTGCATCAGCTGCCTTGTGTGGGACTTAACTGGACTTACCAGCAGTTCTCTACAGCAAAATGTAGCAGCAGCCCACATCACTAAACTGCTGGTGCTAGTGGACAATCCAGCTGACTGTTTGCCTGCAGTAAAAGGCCAGTAATAAGAATTAAAAACAGTGCCACCAACATAGCATAGCTGCAAAGCCACTATGGCAGGGCCTTGCTGTCTAGCATGGGACAGATCCTCAGCTTAAAGTAGTATAGCTTCAACCAAAGATCTAGCTCAATGCATTTTTTCAGAGTAAGGAAAGTTTTCCAATGAAAAGCATGTCTCCACAGCTCTACTAGTCTACTCTGATTTCACCCTGACTTTGGCAGATGACATTCCTCTGTCCCTTCACAGAGGTCACAAATCAGGTCAACAGCATACAGCTGTAAAGGTGGCAGTGACATCAAATCCTCTGCAAGAATGCCTATTGAGCACTGACGTAATAATACTTCAGTAGAACATTGGTGTCAATGGGAATGCTGGGAGGTCCAGTATGTATACTCTTTCTTCTGTACCTTCCCTTGGGGAAGGAAAGGTAGGTGTTTTCCCAGATTTCTTAAGCCTCCTACAGCAGGAATTGAAAGTTTTGTACCCTTAGGGAAACAATTCCAGCTAATTCTTGAGAGAAAAATGTGACCGAAGTACAAGGGAACATTTCACTTTGAGGAAGGCAGCGCCTGTTAAATGTATTTTTCCCTGCCATATTTTACTGCTCTGTTGTTTTCAATCACATTTTACGGTGCTGGGCACCCTTAAAGACTTGTAACTGGCCAAGGGAGGATTTTTTTTCACAGGGTTGGAACAGTGGGAGATGACTGCAAAGCTGTTGCTTGAGGCTTCCCCCACCCCCTTTATAAGAGTTGGTGAGGATGACATGCTAGTGGCAGGATGGTATGCTGGAGGGTATGATGGTAGCAAAGCAGCACTGCTGAATTGAAACTGTAAGAGAAAACATTATACCATTAGATAAATCTTTGGTGTACTGACATCTTAAATACTGTATGCAGTTCTGGTCACTCCATACCAAAAAAGGGTATAGGAGAACTAGAAAAGGTTAAAAAAACTCCAACCTTTACTTTGTACCTTTTCTAGTTCTCCTATATCCTTTTTTGGTATGGAGTGACCAGAACTGCATACAGTATTTAAGAAGAAAAAAAAAAGGATACAGGAGAACTAGAAAAGGTAATAAAGGTAACAAAGATTATTAGGGCCATGGAACAACTTCCATTAAGGTGAGACTGAAAAAGCTGTGATGCTTCAGCCTGGAAAGAAGACAACTTGAGGGGGAGCTGATACAGAGTTATAAAAATCATGAATGGTGTAAATAAAATGACTAGGGAATGACCTTTCATAATACAAAAACTAGGTGACACTCGCTGAAATTATCTGGCAGCAAGTTTAAAACAGAAGATTATTTTTCCTTTTTTTTTTACAAAATGAAAAATTGGAGTGGGTATAGAAGTGCTCTGTGCACATTTTACTGTAATTTAGAGTATTTTTTATAGCACTGTAAAGTTACAGTGCTCTTAAACGTGACAGAAGTGCAGTGTTTGGGGGCGGGGGGGGGGCTCTGAGCCTCCCTGCACTTTCCAGGCTAGGAGGCAGGGGGCATTCTGCAGCCTCCTGGGGCTTCTCCACTGGTCAGAAATTTGACCGCTGTACAGAAGTTATTTAAAAGGCTGTAGATTGCTAACATCCTGTAAAATACAGCACTTCAAATTTAATACCTCATTTAACAAAGGTTAATTTAAAGCAGTGTTTCTCAACCTTTTAAGTAACAAGTACCCCCTAACTTCTGAAAATTGTAATAAGTACCTCAACACTCAATTTTCCAGGGAATTTTATATTTACAGACTATCGTGTACCAGATGTTGGAAGAAGGGCTGTGTATATAAGGCCATGATGTGACAGATGTTTGATCTGGTGTGGATAGGGTTGCCACCTTTTACACCAGGGGTGTACAACTCGAGTATGTACCTGGGCTAGAGGTGATGTTGGCCAAAGCTAGGAGGGCTGAACCCAGTGCTGCACAAAGCGCGGCATGCTAAATTATTACTAGGGAATTTAAAGCACTGCGCAGTGCATGGCATACCACATTTTTTGACATGGTTTTGAGAGAAGGAAGGGGTGAGAGAGAGAGAGAGTGTTGGGCATACCCCCTGCCTGTGTCTCGCGTACCCCCAGAGGTATGCGTACCACAGGTTGAGAAACTATGATTTAAAGCACTGTACCCATTTTTAAAGTACTATAAAGCCATGCACTTCTGTAAGTCACAGCAATAAAGTGCTTTAAATAGCGAAAAAAGCAACTTCTATACACACCCTTAACTTGTGGAATTCATTACTACAGGACATTTTGGAGGCCAAAAATACAACCAAGTTCAAAAAGAGATTAGATGAATTTATGAAGGATAGGTCGATTTGGGGGCCACAGACAACAGATAGGAATATGATCACAACTCAGGTTATTCCTTAGCCTTCAGTTGCTGGTGTCTTAGAGGGTAGAATGGGATGGATCACTACTCATGCCCTGTTTCTTATGCTATGCCTATAAAACAACTGCTACTTGGCACTGTTGGAAACTGAAGACAGACTTTTAGTTTGATCTAGTATGGTAGGTCTATGTTCTTATGGGATGATGGGTGATTGCCAGTATAGTACATTTTTTTTAAAGTTACAGTTCTCTTAGGTTGCTGACAGACATTCATGTAAAGGCACAATGGCTCCTCATCCCTGATATCAAGAGTTGTGCCTTCTGACATGACATGCGCATAGCAGAATGCACAATATTTGGGACTGGGGATCAGACCCTGATGACGTCCTATTTGCCCATCATGATCCTGGATTCTCCCCTGTGCCGGCAAAAGTACTGAACAATTAGCTGATCGTTGGCTGGCTCTGGGGACCAACTACAGCTAGCGTGAGCCCCTCTGGGGTCCCTGAAGTGAGCTGCAGATCAGCTGATTATCGGTGGTATTGAAACTGCACTGAGGTTTGAATCCCAGTGAGGTCCTGGTTCTGCCAGCAATCAGCTGATTCTTGGCTGGCTCTAGAGATGGCAGAGGGGCTCAAGCTCTGGAGTAGTCTCAGTGCTGCTGATCAGCTGATTCTTGGTTGCACTGGGGCTGCCCTGTGCTGACCAAATACTACTGACAATCAGCTGATTGTTGGCTGGCAGGGACCGTGCGGACAATCAGCTGAGCCAGTAAGTCAGCTGAGCCAGTAAGGACCATACTGGGGCCAGTTGGAGACCCCAGTGCAGTCTACCTGCCCACAGGTTCATTTTAAGGTGTGAAGGAAACCAGACACAAAATTATTACTCATATTTGTGTAATAAATTTGTGGGTGGTTTCTCATTTTGTTGTACCATTAATTGGCTGGACCTGTGGCTGTATGATGACTTTAAGATGCTATTAACTACTTGATCACATCCTATGTGTAAAGTCTTCCAGGGGCTTTGGAGCAGTGTTTCCCAACCTTTTCCAGCCCAAGGCACACTTACATTATTAAAAAAATTCTGTGGCACACCTGTTAAGGCATTCCCCATCCTCAGACCTATTGTAGCTCATTGCCATGACAAAATTCTGTGGCACACCTGTTCATTTCTGATGGCATACTGGTTGGGAAACACTGCCTTAGAGGAACTGAGCTGCCGTCTCTGGAAAATTAACTCTTTCCATGGAAGAACAGCATGAGACAGCAGTAGTGGCAATTCCATTATACCCGTGAGGTAATGCTAAACAGCAGGAGGGTGTGACACAACTATTCTCTCAGATTTTTTTAACTGCTGTATTCACGTACAATGATGGTTAGCTGTCATGATGCTGAAAGGATTTATCTTGGGCTAATCTGACTCAACCATAATATTCAGGACCATGTCAATTAACATTCTTGTTCAAAACTCTTATTCAAATTGAGTAACATTTGGCAGTGTCTACACGTGTCACTATGGCAATGTTGTTAATGGATTTAGTACTTCCAAAAGGAAGTACTATATCATGGTGCAGTAACTGTCCATACTGCACCATATGCATGGTGCATGGTTATTTTTAGTAGCTATTTCATGGTAGTGCCATAGCAGGGGAGTACATCGCTGTGGCGAAGTAGCTACTGGTCATGTGTATATGCCTGCAAACACTACCTTGCCATAGTGCATTGCTACAGTGACCTAGCATCAGGTGTAGATGCACCCATTGCATAGGTATGAATGGGCCTAAGAGCTATTTATAGGTTTTTCTTGAGTCTTACCTTATCTTTCTCTGTAACATGGGCTCTCCAACAATGTGAACTTATGAATACTATTTTTTATATTCTATACTGCCTTTTGCCTAGTACTAATACATTATATAATTCTTCACATTGCATTGAAAGGGGAAGCCTTTCACAACATCTCCCTTTGACTTGTAACTTGAAGTCCCTGTGCCCCTTCTCCCCCACTCAGCCCCTCCCCAGGTTCAACTAGAACCTGGTACCATAGTAGCAGTAGCTGAGCATCTTACAAACATGAATGAATTTATCCTAATGCCATCCTTGCAATGTAGAGAAGTGTATCTTCACTGAACATTTGTGAAACTGGCACAAAGCAATTAAACGGTCCCATTACACACAGTGGTAGAGGCTGTGGCAGTCAGGAACTGGACTCAACTGAGTTCCCATCCGAGGCCTTACCCAGAAAACACCCACAGACAGAAATGTTCTGGAGGAAGCTGGCTAGCATTTGACACACCAAATCCCAAGTACAGGGTTGTTGTAAAAGGCTGTAACCTGTAAACGGCATCAGCGTTGGACATGCGATCATCCCAACTCTGTTGAAAAGGGGAAAGAAGGCCTACAGTGCTAGATCATATCTAGTATATCTCAGGGGTTATTGTATATTTGCCATTTAATTCAGCAAAAGCACAATATGAGTTTCAGCCTTTTTCAATACCTCTTTCTATAAGAGACTTTTATATTTTATTTAGAACCATACTTTTTCAGCTCCCTCACTAACTCACCATAGACAATTCCTTTAATCTCAGCCACTGCTCCAAAAAAGAAAGAAATGTTTTGAAAAAAACAAGGCTAGAACAGTGAAATTTTAAATAATGATCAAGGATTTTTTTTTATTCATTTAAGTTTCAATATCATTACAGAAAATGTTATGGTACAGAGTTGTTTAACATTAGTTTTATTTCTTTGCTCATTTAATTTCCACACGAATGCTGGTAACACTAATATCTGTACAAGATCAGTCTTTGATTTTTTTTTTTAATTTTCAGTTCTGTACATTTTTAAATGTATTGGTTAAAAAGGCTGTCAGCACTTAAGGAAGCAATTTTTTTTGTTTGTTCAAATAAAAGGTATCCAGTTACTGCCCAAGAGTACTGAGCTGGGTGGCTGCTGGGACAAGAGAGATCCCTGAACGCACAGCGAGGGGGGAAACCTCGGGGCTTCATTGGGTTCCCAGTGCAGCCACTCTGCTTTTGGCACTGTGCACATCAACACGAGATACAAGATAAAGAACAAGCAGAAGCTCTCTGTGAAGCGGTTATGAAGCATACTAATAAGGGAAATCCAAGTGTTGTCTACGCTAGTATAAATAAGCAGACAGCCTTGTTTTAAGAGCATAAGTAGTTGTATCTTAAAGATGAGAAAAAACACAAGTTCTGCAGGCACCTACTGCTGTCTACTAAAAGCTACCGCTATCAGAACTAGCATTGAACACACAAAGCAATTGCAAGAAAGGAAAAAGTTGCTTTGATATAATCAGAATAAATTCCTTTGTTAAGATTTGTTTTTAAAGATTTTTTTAAAAGGTATTTATTTAAATTCCATTTGAAATATAGTTCAAGATGTTGACTATACTGATCAACTTTTATCCAAATCAGAAAAACTAGCTGTGCCGTTGCATATTACAGGATACAGTCAATGATATGTGGACATGCATCAAAGCTTCGCTCTTTCTGGTGGCATCATAGCCTTCCAATGACCATGACGTCCACCACCTCCCCCTTGTGAAGTTCCACATACTGCTCTGTCTTTGGAGGTAGCATCAACAGTCCATTGGCACTGCGCATACTCATCAGACGACTACTCATCTGATTTCCTAGAGGGAAATGAGAGAAAGATTCCAATTAGCAGTGCAAATGCCACAAAACATCAGTTCAGAAGAACTTAATATTCTCAATCTTTTTTGGTACCCTCAGCCTTGCAACATGTCTTGAAGGTAAACAATCCGGGCACTCAGGACCAATGGAGAAGTGAATAGAGTCAAAAGTCACCACAGAGAATGCTCTGCCCTTTGCTTCCTGCTTTTTAAACCAGAGGACTGGCAATAAGAGCATCCCTTCTGCTTGAAACAGGACAAAAGAGACTGTGCATAGGAAAACCAAAAATTCAATCATGAGGTATGTCGTAGATAAAAATCAATACCTCTGGAACTGAATCAATACATGGAACTGAATCAGAGCCTCTCCAGTCTGGGAAATGAATTCTGTGGAGTGCTAGCAAGTCATAAGCTCTGCTAACTGAAGAGTCCAGTGGCCTCCAAGGAAGGCTGCGTGTAGAGTGCAGGGTCAAAATCCTAGCCTATGCAGCACCGTGCTTTAGTATTTCCTTTTGGAACTACTAAAGCACAGCACAGTAATTGCCCATCCTGCACCATGTGTGTGGCACAGTTAGATTTTGCCGCTACGTGTGCTATGATGGGGGAGTGCGCCACTACAGCAACATAGCTGCCAATCACATGTAGACTCACATGATCACTACATTGCCATAGCGTACTGTACGGTGACATACTGCGTTGCTACGTTGCTGTAGGGCGACATGTAGACACACCCATGCAGATGGAAAAAGTGCTCAACAGTTGTTGTTACCAGGAATTCTGGGAGCAATTCAGGATCTAACAGTACCCTCACACATCACAAACTCTGTTAAGAGAAAGTGATTTTGACTGAGAGAACACTTACCATCTGCCAGCTCTTCTGGCTATTTCTCACATTCAGCTAACGTCATCTCTGGTTTTTATCTGAATTAAGATTCAACCTGGCAGCCTCCATTCAAACCCCAACTTATATTTGTGTTTAGTGCAAACATGAAAATAAGCAAGTGTGTGCAAAAACAAAGATGTATGAATGTATGTGCAACAGAAGGTATACACACAAGCAGGAAGATGTACACAAGAAAACATGCATCTAGAGTGAGCACATGGATAGGCAATCATGTGACCATACCCTTGAGTATGCTAGCAAATGTGTTTGCCACATTATGAGTGCATGTTAGTGTACATACATGGATGTGTATTAGGGCTGTGCAAAGCTTTGGTTGCTGATTCGATTAGAGGAGATTTGGCTCAATTCAGAAAAGATTTAGAAAGCTTTGGAGATTCAGGTAGTCCCCACTCGCTGCTGGAGGGCCAGATCTCCAAATCAGGTTCAGCCAAATTGATTTGGGACAGTGATATGAATCACTGAATCGAATCACTGTCCCCCAAATTTGAATCCAAATAGTAGCCGCTTCGCACAGGCCTAGTGTGTAAGTGTATGTTGGTGAATGAGCAAATATATGTATGCGTGCATGTACAGACACATACATGCATACATATATTGAGAACAAATGCATGTATGTGTTTGATTGGTTGTAAACATTTCTGTGGTTGAGTGTGTCTGTGTAAGTGACTAACCTGTACTCTGTGCCCAAGGCAGTGGTTCTTGGTGATGCCAAGTCAGTATGCACCGATGGTATTCTGGGCGAGGATCCAATTTAACATCACATGATAACTGCAAGAGAAGCAGAGAAAGGAAGAAGAGACAGCCTGTCATTCACAGTCCATTATCCAAGATACCCACATTGTCGGGCCAACTTGTTCTTTCTTGTTTCCTTAAAACTTGGGTTTGGGGTTGATGTCCAAGACCCATTTAGGGTGAGATAAAAGCTCAGAGGTGGTAGTGGTAGCATTGAGAAGAAATGTGTTAGGAGCTGGAGCACAATGATTATGGCATTAGAATATCAAAGAGTGTCTGGGAGTTTGTTTTTGTAAAACAGATACAGGTTTCCCTTGCTTTATGCTGTACATGCATTCCTGGAAAACAGCGCATAACTGGAATTCGCATAAAGGGAACCCACTTTACAATGTAACAAATAGAGATACATTCCAAGACCTCAGCTGTACTGACCCCCAGACCTATTTCTACCAGTTTTACAGGAGAATTTTGGTACTCACCAACAGCAGACAGTGCATACAAGCACAGGGCACTGTTATAATGGGGATGGCAACTACAGAAAAGTGTTGCGGATAATGAGCGTGGAGTACAGATCTACACAGGAGACTATATTTTGGTGTGCATCACTCTTACAATGCATCGCACAAAGCAGCTGACTGCAGGCTTCCACCACACTGATCGCATAAGAGTGAATTTATCTTGCATATAACAAACTTTTGGTATAAAAAGCGTCATCACATAAGAGCGAATTCACACATACAGAACCCGCATAAAGTGAGGGAAACCTGTATTTAAAATCTTGTTTTTCACTAAGGTTTGAAGAGAACAGCTCTGTGGAGAAAAAATATTTAGAGTTTGTTCATTATTCCTGGATTATGCTACACATCAGTAGGACTGACACACATTCAGACTACTTCCAGTTATGATGCAAGGGAAATATTCAGGCATTGGCAAGAAAGAGGAGACATAGGAAAAAACTCCTAATTGAATTCAGCAAGAGCATCTCTCAGTCTGGCCAAGGGCATTCCAAACTGAGGTCCCAAAAACTGAAGTACCCAATATCACTGGCTTCTTTTAAATATTTTGGACAAAGGACAAAGGAGGAATTGGGACTACAGAGGAAGTGCAGGATGGGGACATATTAAGGGTATGGTGATTAAAAAAAGGGGAAAGAATTTAAAAGAAAACATAGAAGGAAAGGAAAACCTAGAGAACAGTAAAAAAGAAGAGTCTGAATGAGAGACAAGAAAATGGAGGAAGTAAGGAGAATATGAAGCTCTGGGGAAAGAGAGAATCCCAAGCTATGATGAGAGAAGAAGCCTCAGTTACTGGCCTGCTGCCTTAGGCACCCACTGGCTGCCAGGTGGGAACGACAGAGGAGAGAGAAGCAAAGGCAGTGGAAGGCTGGGGCTTCTAACTAAACTACAGGTTAAGTATTAGGAAGATGCTTGAAACCAATTCTTCCTTCTCTATGCACAGGTCAGTTCCTGGTGCACCAAGGACCCTTAACTGACCACTCAGTTTGAGCAGCCAGAGCTGAAGCTGAAAAAGGCAGCTTACTGTTGTTTTTTTCAAGGAAGCAACAAAAGGAAAATCATTTCATAATAATAAACTTATGGATGTGTACAGAAGTTGCTTTTTTGCCATTTAAAGTGCCTTATTGCTGTGAGTTAACAGAAGTGCATGGCTTTACAGCACTGTAAAATGGGTACAGCACTTTAAATTAACCCTTGTTAAATGAGGTATTACATTTGAAGCACTGTACATGTGAAGAATATTGCTGTAATGTATGGGATGTATTTTAGTTTGCTATGTAAAAAAGTCATTTAAATCAAAATATGCTGCCAAATGTGTACACTGTTACAAAATGTAACATGCTGCCAAAGTGACACTGTTACGCAATTAAATCATTAAAAAGGACAATTAAACCACTAAAAGGGTCAATTTCTTCACGTGTACAAGGGCCCTTAGTCACGTGTACAAGGGCCCTGAATATCTGTTTGTAGAAGGGCCCTCTTATTCTATGATTATGAATAAGTCACAAGGTCAGACTTCTGACAAAATATGCATTTCTATTCCTAAACCTGTGTTTACACATGGACAGCTTTATGTAGCCTTTTCGAGGGTGAGAAGTTTTGATTCCATTAAAGTATTTGGTCAAAGAATAACTAAAACTCCTGTATTCAAATGAATACTTTTGCAATAAAAATTTAATTGCAAATGTTTGCAGGTTTCAGATAGTTTTCTATGATTCTGTGGGTGGAGTCTCCCCAAAAGGGGTGCAAACTAGAGACTATACCTTGTAGTTGATAGTGTTTCAAATTGCATTTCGTGTTTCCTTTGTTTTCTTTGCCTGAGTTTTCTGTAATAGTTCTTTTATGTTTACACTGTTTGTGAGGAGAGGGTGTTGTTTATGTTGGACACCCCAGCCAAATTCAGTGATCTGAAATTTCTGGGTGGGGTCTTGAGCCACAGTAAAAAATGATTTGGTACCCTAAAATTTGAACCTGGTCTTTGTTACTGCCAACCAGTGCCTGGCCAAAGGGTTACAGCTAGGGGTGCATCGACAGATTTTTTTGACCAATGCCAATGGCCGATTTTAATGAGGCGTATCGGCTGATGCCGATCCACTTTCCGATATGTGGCTGGGCAGCTTGGAGAGCAGCGTCCAGCTGTAAGTCTGTTGTAGATGAAGGGGTAAGGTGGGGAGGGCAGATTGAGGCCCCAGCCGTGAGGGAGGGAGTGGGGCTGGGGCAGGGGCACAGGCAGGGGCAGGGGAAGGTGCTGCACAGCTGGGGCAAAACTCAGGATGGAGCCATAAGTGTATTGTCTGGGGGGTGGTTCCCACTGTTGCATATACCCTGGGAGGGCATGAGGGGTGTGTGCCCCTGCATCTGCATGTGAAGTGAGGGTGGGCTGCTGCTGCAGGCTGGGGTCAGGGTGGTGCCAGGCTCTTCCCAGTGGGGGGGCTGAGTTGGGCTGCACTTGGGGTAGGAGGTGGCAGTGGTGGGAGTGGGCTATGGGGGGGGACTGAAGCCCCCTCAATGCCCCCTCCCCCCTTCCCAGTGCCACCACTGCCCACCCTGAGTACAGCCCCAGCTTAGCCCCCACCAGGAAGTGCCCAGTGCCACACCCAGCCCTCAGCAGCAGCCTGCCCTTACCCCACATGCAGATTCAGGGGCACATGCCCCCCACGCCCTCCCAGGCTATGTGCAACAGCGGAAGCTGCCCGCACCCACACCTCCCAATGAGCTGCTTACGCACCCTGGTTGTGCAGTGCCTGCCCCTGCCCCACTCCCTCCCTCACCGCTGGGGCCTCAATCTGCCCCCCCGCACCCCTGCCCCTTCCCTCACAACAAACTTACCAGCTGGATCCAGCTGCTCTCCACACTGCCAGGCTGCGCTCCTGGCCACCTGTGTGCTGCGCTGCATGCACAGGGCATTTATCAGCCACAACATGTCTGCATGCATGCACAGGGCATTTATCAACCACAACATTGGCCACATCAGCCAAAAAAGCCAATTGCTGATACTGTCAATTTTCCTTATATTGGTGCCAGTCTGATATGGGACTGATGTGTCTGGGCACTTCTAGTTCCAGCTGAATCCAATTCCACAGTAGACTTCAAAATAAGGTTCTCTTATTCTAGAGTAAGAACATCTTTCCAGTGCAGTACTAATCAGGAACAGCTATTTTGTAATAACTGCCTTTGACATGCCCTTGGATTTCTGATTAACACAGCACCGAGAGTAAGGTATAGCTGAGTAATTTTTCATGCTGTATTTCACTTTAGTATATGACAGCTTCATTATTAATCTCACCCCACTTAATTTAAAACACCCAATCTAACTGCTTTAATGGGGCTTGGGGTCCTGAGTCCAATCAGCTCCATATGAGCAAGGAATATTCTTAGCATTAATATACATGTTAATATGGTTGTAGTCAGAAAATAATTTTGTAAAAATCATGCCTTCTAATTACACTTATCTGCCTCCTGTGCCCCTCAGTCAGAACTGCAGACTTTAATGACACAGATAGTTTACTGCTCCTGTCCTGCACAGCTAACACAGCTATGGGAGGGGGAGCTGGTTTTTATTCTGCTTAGGTCACCAGCAACAGGAGAGTCTGCTCAGTTTTGACTGCAGGATGTTTATTACCAGTGAAGATTGGGTAAATTCCCATTCATACAGCTAAATTATTTCATCTCAAATACCTAACCACTCATGTGACATACCTACTGAACACAATGAGTCAGTTTAAGACCGTTCTGGGATGGAATCCACCAGGCTCTTACCACCTGTGGAGCAGCACAACACAGCTGTTCATAAGTGAGAGTGCTGAGAAACTTATCTAGGGAGAATTAAGATCAGGAAAAAGTGATCACCTTGGTTGCAACTTATTCAAAAACCTTGGATTGATATAATCTGCAACTTAAAAAAAAATCCATGGGGAAGTCAAGTGGTCAGAATTGCAGATTTCCATCTTATCTGAAAGAGTGTTTCAACAGCACAGTTCCCAAGGTGCTATAAGATAGTACTGGTAAGGTACTGACTCCTAAGGGAGTGTGACATCTGTTGCATAACCAGCAGCCCCTTCCTCCCCCCATTCATTTCAAACTTTCTTAACCTGTGGGGCTGACAGGACCATGGGATAGTTTCATAGTTTCTAGGGTTGGAAGGACCTGAGTAGATCATCTAGTCCGACCCCCTGCCATGGCAGGAAATAATACTGGGGTCAAACGACCCCAGCAAG
>NW_017728947.1:46065842-46090319 GCF_001723895.1 Crocodylus porosus | reverse complement strand
CAGCACTAGGTCCAACAAGGCGTCCCCCCTGGTGGGGCTGTGCACCTCCTGGGTTAGATGGAGGTCCTGCACTCTGTCTAAGAACCTACGTGAGCGTTCAGACCTGGCTGACTGCTCCTCCCAGCAGATATCCAGGAAATTCAGGTCCCCCATGACTACCACATCTTTAGCCTTCACTACCTCTGTGAGCTGACCCAAGAATTCCTGGTCAAGCTCTTCCCCCTGGTTGGGACGTCTGTAGTAGACTCCCACTGTTAAGTCTCTCTCCCTTCGACTGCCTTGTACTCTAACCCAAAGCACCTCAGAGTGCCCCTCCTCTGACTCCTTGCTAATTGATGAGGATGTGTATTCCTCCTTGATACAGAGTGCCATGCCCCCACCTCTCCTTTCTATCCTGTCCCTCCTGTACAACCTATAGCCCCTGGCATGGATGGAGTGGCATGGCCAGGTAAAAGGCAGAAAAGGACCATTTGTTTTTCAGATCCCAGGTTCTGTTTGCAGCAGTTTATAAATCAACTCATTTTTCTTAATGGAGATAATTTGAAACAGGTGCCATTAAGAACAGAGGAACCTGGATGCAACAGCCATCTACAAACTTTATCTCAAAGACTATTTTTTCCACTTTCTGATAAAAAAATAAATTTTTAGCACATTAAACAGGCTGAGTTGACACTGCATTGCCTACATCTCTATAGAAACCTACTGAATGAACTTAGAAGATAAATACAATTGAACAGAAATCCACTTTTCTTATTTCTTCCTTTACCTTTTCATCATTTCAGTCTAAGTTCCATACTCTCCAATGGGCTCTCTTGTTAGAGCTATCTGCCCTGCCCTGACAGGCACTGCCACTCTTACATTTATAAATGTACAAATCTCTGGTCTTCCTAAATGCTACATACACTCACTTTTTGGCAAAACACAAAAGAATCCAAAATAACCTGACAGGTTCAGGTTTTGGCTTTGCAACATAACTTCGGTACTATTCAGAAGAACATTGCTTGGTGTTACTGACCTCTAAAGATTTCAATACTTTACGGTGTCAATTGCAAATCTTAAGTGTCAGCCCAGAACACCAATATTTACTGATGAACAGCAAGGATTGCTCTTCTGATCCTTCTGAGATTAGACATCTGTGCAATATTCCTTCACTTGCTTCAGTTCTGCCTAATGGATCCCATTCATCTTCTGTGAATGTACAGCCAGTGAAATTGCAGCACTTCATAGAAATGCTGCTGTTCTGCCATTGCACAGCAGCGACAGAAAGTTCCAGCAGTGGAGAGTTTAGCTCCTCTAAATCCCAGAAGGTGGACAGACAAGTGAGCTTGTGGGAAACTTTTTTTAGCTGCTTATGAAATGGGTTGAGTATTAAAAGTGGTCTTCCTTTCTCAGTGAGCTTCCCCTTCCTTTGGCAGTAGCAAGACTTATATGATTGGCATGGTGAGAAGGTCTGGGAAATATGCAGTGGAAATGTAACCATGTGTAAGTGGTGATTTCGGGAGCTAAAAATAATTAGTTACGTTTGGAACAAAGTTAAATGTTCATATCTGCAAACAAACTGGGGTGATAGGCCTCATGGGATTCTCTGCCGTACTGTGATGGAGCCTAAGGTTTCCCTGATTCCTATATCCACCCTTCACTTCTCTGGCCTGACAGGATCTTGCAAGAGAGGCTTTATGGCCATGGACCTCTGGAAGGAGAGTGGAGAAATCAAGTTTTGAGTTACAGGTATTTTAGCTCATTTAATCACTCCTTGCAAATCCCTCTTTTTCAGTTACTTAGGTCAGTAAGGACCAGCCTTCTAGGCAGGTATATCAGAGATTAACTCCACACCCTCCCCATGTGCCACTCTGATCCCTTTCTCCTGCCTGATCTGCTGCTCTGTTTTCTGTTCCCTCCCCTGTGCTCCCTGCCCGATCTGCTGCTCTGTTTTCTGTTCCTTCCCTGTGCTCCCTGCCTGATCTAATGCTCTGCTTTCTGCTTCCTGCTCTATCTGCCCCTGTGCTTCCTGTCTCTTCCCCAATCTGCTGTGTGCCACATGAAAAGGCTGTGCTGCAGGTTGGCCACCCCAGACTTAGGTCATGGCCACCTGAATGGTTGCTGTAAGACAGGGAACCTTGAGGCAAAAGCGTAGCAGGAATAACCTTGAGGCCACTTTGTGCATAAGAACAGCTGTCCCAGGAAGAAACCGCCTTGGTGTGTAACTTGGGTAAAATTTCGTAGGCTGGACAGAATTCATGATTTAGAGTCATGTGACTGCAACTATTTTTTCCTAGACCTGGGGTCCTGGTTGCCTTAACAGATTCTTTTCTTCTGTGAAAACTTGCTTTCATTTACCATTTCTCTGGTGTTGAATTACTCCAAACCAGAGAGCACTCTTGGTTACCACTGGGCATCACAGAGAGCAGGGTTTCAACATCATAAGAGGAGCTCATCCAGTCTGAAGGCCCTTACCCTGGCTTTGATAATGGTTGGCCGAGGATCCAAGATGCCCTGCATTTTTCTCAGTGCTGGGACAACAAAGAGATTGCAGGTGACAACAGCTGACACAGGGTTCCCTGTAGAGCAAAACACAAAAGTAGTTTACATGGGAGTAACTTGGAATTCATCTGTGAAATGCTGATAATGAGCTCACATTTCTATAGAAACCTGCACCCCCTAGAATTCTTCAGAGCTTTTTTATGTTCTGTATATAAGAAATACATCACCCAAGTGGCATATGACAGTTGTTTAGTACCCAGCTATACTGCTATTAGAGTAGTTTCTAATACTATTCTGTAATACTATTGTTAGACAATTCAGACTATTCTCTGTGGCTGTAGGGAACAGGACTAGGAGCAATGGCCTCAAAATGCAGCACAGGACATTTAGATTGGAGGTCAGAAAGAACTTTCTCAATACTGAGGGTGGTTGAGCATTGGAGCAGGGTATCTAGAGAGGTTTGGAATGTCCATCCCTGACATTTTCAAGAATGACTTATACGAGAGGTTCTCAAGTGTCTAGGCTCAAGGCACCCCTCAGAATACGCCATCTCTTAGTTTTAACTTGTTTTTTGGCTACAGAAAAATAGTAGGGCAATTACGTTGCAAGGAACTCAGAAAGGTCACAACAGGTCAGAATGTCTCTGGGTTTTTCTTGTGAATCATTTTTGTATACCTAACAGTATTAACACTGTGCAACACCCTGCAGTGCCCTTATAAGGATCTCAAAGCATTCCAGGCTGGGGCACCCTGGTTGAGAATCACTGGGTTAGACAGACACTTGACTAATGGCTTATTCAGGGATGCCTGCCTTGAGCAGGGACCTGATCTCATGAGGTCATGAGATACCTTCCAGGCTTACTTTTCTATGATCTTACCCACCAGAATAAGTAGTAAAGTAGAATACCATATCCACTTGAAATTGAAGGGTAAATTTAGAACTACAGAATGTAATTTACTGGATTATAATTTGGCTTTGACACGGGTTAACAGTTTTACAAGATCCTTAATAATCACACCTCTCAAAGCCTGGATTTATTCAGTGAAGTATAGCTCCTCACTCTATTTGCCATGATGCCGCAATGCTTACAGAAAGCTTGACAACAGTTAGGCTACTGCTGTGCTATCACTCTTGCCTCATTGCTCTAACCAAGACAGTTTTGCTGTTTTGTTGTGCTATGCTCATCTTTGTCTCCCTGTTTTTTCCCTTTTTATATTTAGACTGAAAATTCCCTGGGGCAAGAAGAGTCTTTTTGCTCTGTGTGTTATAGCTCTAAGCAAAATGGGATTTTGGTCCGTGACTAAGGTTACTAGGTGTGATAGTAAAACAAATAATAACTAATAGTAATAAATAATGACATAGCACCCCTTACATCATCCTGGCACTGTTTCAGCAGCCCAGGAAACAGCTACAGGGGTTTAATATCGACTCAAAGGGAGAGGTGTCACCTACTTTTAACCAAGAGCACTTCCCACAGACAGCTGTGTTGCCCTTTGTGACTACCCTAGAATTAACCATACAAGAGAAGAATGGTCTACCCAACTTTCTTCTGGCAAAACACATGGTAGCATATCCGAAGCAGGAGAGAGAATCTCTAAGTGTGTTTCTGATAAATCACTCCCTCTGGAGCCCTGTGTGATCAGAAATGCATGTAAACCACTGAAGGCAGAGCGAAGCAAATTCTTCCTTGGTGGAGAACATGCAGGCTTGTGGCCAGATTCCAAATACAGCACTTCACTCTCATTGATTTTTAATAAGAGCCAACACAGTAGTTGAATCAATGCTGCCCTCTGTTGGTTCACAGAGCCAGGGCATAAAAATTAACACTGCAGTTCTGTGACTGTTTAGTTTCTTATCACAATTAGTGATACTTCAGATTTAACTAAAACAGGAAATGTCTATTGGGAGGGTGGAGAAAATGGAAGAGAGAGAATCTGTACAATGTTTTTTATAAGCACAAAAGAAGCTCTGGGTAGAAGAACTATAGGGTAAGAGGTAAGGACTCTATCATCTTTTTTTAGTACAACTTGATGTAAAAATCTCAAATGCTATGTGCTGAGCGAGCAAGTGCCAGGTCTCTGAGCCTCATAAAACATCACATCTTACCTGGGAGTGCAAAGATTATTTTTCGTACACCATCAATATCCAAAGTGGCAAAAGTTGTTGGCAAGCTGTAGAAAAAGAAAGTCATTTACATATATATGTATACTGAACTCTCACTGAACACAGCTATGCTATTTTAGCATGCAGAATATTTTTCAGTCATTTTGTAATCTGACATTTTCTATATCTTCTTTCTCTTAACTCTTTTTTTTAACCATTAGAGCAGTGGTTCTCAACCTCAAGACACGCCTTGGAAAATGCTAGCTCTTAGCTTTTGACCATAGAAAACTAATACAGCAATTCTTCTGTTGCAAAGAACTCAGAAAGACCACAACAGATCAAAAAGTTTTCAACACTAGGATTCCTGTTTGAAATTTCTGGGTTTATGGTGTGAATCATGTGTAGGTGTTTGTGAACCCAGTTGTGCTAATTTTGCTAATGGCACTCTATGGCACCTTCAGACTGAACTTATGGCACCTCAGGGTGTTGTGGCACCATACTTGAGAATCACTGCCTTACAGCACTGAGTATAATCAACCTAATCAAATTGTGTTGAAAAACTTGCCATGATTACATTAATCTTTAAGTTGTCAATACCCAGGCTCTATCTCAGCAACTACTTCAACTGCTGATCCCTCTCCTTTAGTAACCAAGGGCCAGAATGAAATTGGTTCTGTAATCTCCTACAGCTTGGGCACTGGAACAGCTATAACTTAGATAACTTGCCCAGGAGGGCATTTTAGCTGACCAGGGTGCAGTCCAAAGGAAGACACTAGCACTTCTGAACATAGGCAGAGGGAGAAAATTTTTTTGGGTGAGGGCTGAGTGGGAACCCCCCCAGCATGAAAGTCTGTGGGGGGAGGGGAGGGAAAGGAGCATGGGAGTGGGGGGAGGGAGTTGGCCTGGGACTGGGCAAGGATCGGAAGGGAGAAGAGCAGAAATGGGCCCAGGATTGGGTCCAGGGCCCACTGCGCTTGTGTGGCTTCCCCTTTCCCCACTCCTGGGATCATTGCCTGGCACTGGTGCCTCCCGCACCAATGAAAGCACTGCAACCCAGTGTTGCACCAGCCCTGGCCCCGTACTGCCTGGGGGCCCCAGAACCGGGAGCCAGAGCAGGGCTAGCCTTGGCTGAACTGCTGGGCCAGAGAAAGACCCTGGGACCCCTTTGGCCACCCTGCCCCAAGTTGTCATTGCTCTCTGGGGGCTGTGGGGAGGGAGTGGCCCAGGAGCACATGGGGGCGAATGCCCCTGGATCTGGCAGGGCAGGGTAGGGTGCTGCTTCAGGCTGGGACAGAAGCTGCACTTGGCTCTTCCCAGGCTGCCTTCCCCTTCGCCTGCTGGGAATGAACCAGTGCAGACCTGGCCCCAGCACCATGCAGATCCGGGGGCACATACCCCCTGTGCCTCCCAGGGTGCTGGTAGCAGCAGGAGCCATGCCCCCGGACAAGCTGCTCGTGGCTCAGTCCTGCACCTCACTAGCTGTAGGGCGCCTGCCCCTCCCTTAGCCTTAGCCCCACTCCCTCCCCACTCCTGCTGCGCTGGAAGCCCTTGGTCGGGCTGTCTTGTGGCCCTATCACTGCCTCACATTTGGGGGGACTAAGCCCCATTAACCCCCCTTTCCACTGCCTATGCTTCTGAAGAACAATTCAGGTTTAAGCACACAGGTGTGTATACAGAGAAGAGGGAGAAGCAGGTAACCTCCAAAAGCCTGGAGATGCCTGGAGGCAGCCAATAGGAAAGGCTAAAAGAACAAAGTGAGTCTGAACTTCCACGGCTCTCAGAGTCTTAAATGCTTAATTGAAACTGCACATTAACCACCTGTTCACTTGCAATACAGAATGCCTAACTCACTTTCAAGAATAGGATGCCTTACATTGCTGTATGGGGGTGGCACATTTTTTGGTACAGGGAGACAGTAGCTTAGTTTCAACAGGAGGAGTGGATGGTACCCTAACCAGCCTATTCTATAATCTGGTCATTAGTGTTACTTGCCTTGGAAGCAGGAGAGATGAGTTCAAATGTCCTCAGGGTGAAAAAGGCCTAGAACTCAGGTCTGCCACTTGGGAGACTTCTCCTGGTTGAATGCTCTAACCACTAGACTATTGGGCACTTCAAGGGATAAGAACCTACCCAAACCCTTCAGTTTACACAGAACCCATCCTGCAGCTACAGCACATAGTCCCTGCTTTTCATATCTGTTCTTTATTAATAAGAACATTTGCTAAAAGACAGGATCTCTTGCTCTCATTTAGCAGCTCATTAGCACCCGCTGCTTATTCCAACCTGGAGCCAAAATACTCTGTGTGTGGTTACAGATTAATTTCTCAGTATCATCCAGCTATGAAATCACAAGAGAGACTCCTGCTTTCAGCAAGGAAACACCAGCAAGAGCACATGAATTTCTCATCAACAAAAATCCAGATTCTGTCTCCCTGAAAATAGTCTGAGGAAGAATGGCAGAGAAAGCACTGAAACTATACAGGCTAGAGCTGGAATT
Organism: Crocodylus porosus; assembly: GCF_001723895.1. Lineage (NCBI taxonomy): Eukaryota > Metazoa > Chordata > Crocodylia > Crocodylidae > Crocodylus > Crocodylus porosus. The sequence goes on along the minus strand of NW_017728947.1, from coordinate 46,083,238 downwards.
ATTTTCAAAGTTTTCTATAACACATCAGTTACTCTATATGTTATTCCAGTGCCTACAGCAGTGGGGACTTTAGAATAGTTAATGGTCAATGCTAGGTTTTCTGCAAATGAACACAGACAGACAGGGCTGTAGTCAGCACATGTGATCTAGATTTATAACTAAAGACCTCACATCTTTTTTAGATTTATTTTCCACTGCCCTGTTAAAGGGATATTAGTTAATCACAGATAATGGGAATTGGCTGGGAAATGACTCAAGCGTTCTGAGTGGCTAACACAACATGCATGCTGCTCTAGGGATGTCCTCTGTGTACTACTTGCAATCTACTCCATACATCCATCTTTATTCATTTCCATCTTATAAAACATTTGTGGAGGGCATTTTCATAGGACTAACAACTGGGAATTATTACTGCTTAGTTTATATATATATATGCAGCTCATCAAGAAAAGAGAGAATTTATTTTCCAATCTATCTAACCCAATGCGGGGTGCTTCTGTTCCAGACTACCTATTCTTCCATATCCCTCCTTCAAAACACATAACAAATGCAACAGCTGTAAATGGCACCGGAAAACTTCTAATCGCAAGACAAGTGTTATTCTTTTAACAATACTGTGGCTAAGGGTGTCTCTGGTACTGTTTCTGAAGTGTGTATACAATTCCATGTCAGTGTAGCAGCCTCCTAAGCCAAGCAGAAGAATATCTTACCCCAGGAGTCACTCTCAGCTATGCTGGTACAGCAAAATATAGTGATATAACCCAACTTCTAGCACTATTTGGCTTTGCCAGTTTAGGCTTATGGGACTTTGCCAATTCTAGGTCAGGACAGAATAACAGTAATTCAGGTGCTTTTCAGACAGAATTAATGGTGCTTAAGGAAAAGCATGTGCTCACATACATGTGTGCCAATGAGTGTGTGCAAGCAGTTGAAGTTCTCAGTAGACAAAGATGCCCATGTGTTTTGCTAGTGACAGTGAGCTTCCAGATAAGCCACAACTAAAGCTTAGAGTCCTGAATTACTGTATTTACTCGATTCCAAGTTGAGGTTTTCTTCTCCCGTTCATCACGGGGAAAATAAAGCTTAGTCTTAGACTCAAGTCCTGCAGGCAGCACTGGGTTCTGTCCTGTTCTCTGGCTCAGGGCTGATTCCCTCACCGCTGTCTGGCTCACTGCTGAGAGGTAAAGGCAGGGGAATCAGCCCAAAGCTGGAAAACAGTTCAAGACCTAGCACACAGCCAGAGAGCAATGAGGGAATCAGCATTGTCTCACTGCTCTTTGGCTCCACACTGATTTCCCTGCCACTCTCTGCACTGGATCCTACACTGTTCCTTGGCTCCCTGCTGAGCCAGGGAGCAACTAGGGACCCTGCGTAGAGCCACTAGGGAGAGAAGCATGTGGCAGTGGGAGGAACAGGTGGTGTGAGGGGGCAAGTGGCTGGGGGCAGGCAAGAAAGGGGTTGTGTCTGTGTGGTACGGAGGGGGCAGACACTAGGGGAGAAGGCAAAGAGAGCTGGGGTAGGGGTAGAGGCCAGCATGGAATGGGGATGGGGAAGAAGTGGCATGGCTGCAAGGTAAAGCAGGGCAAAGGTCCAGGCTCAGGCTGCCTGCCTGGCTCCCTGCCCTTTGCCTCTTCACTGCTTGCTCCCTGCTGTTGCTTTCCCTGCTGCAGCAGTGGGGGAGTAGGGGTGAATTTAAGATGAGCCTCCAATAATTAGATTCAATGTATGGAACATTATAAGAAATTTATAATGTTCCACGTATAGACTCTAATTGTGCAGGGGAGGGTCATCTCAAATTTGAAGTAATCTTGGATTTGGGGAAATATGGTACCTAACTTGTAAATAAGCCACATGAAATGGTTAGTCAAATACAACCTTAAGAAAAGACTCCATGATCCCAGACTTTCTCCAAGAACAATCTGTTTTCAGATGCCCCAGAGTTGTTACTGCCTTCACCAGAAACAGATATCAGCAAAACAGTGAAAAAGTGGGGAGGCAGAAGCCATGCTCTCTTTGTGTCATATGCAAAATAAGTGCATAAAATGTCTGTTTTAGTTCAGAATTTCTATATGCAATGTCCTCAGAAGAAAGAGCTTTGTAAGCTAATTCCTGCTCCACCCTCCTGTAGTTTAAAAGCTCCTTTTTCTAGTAATACCAGTTGTATTAACTCTGTAGTGAGGTCAGATGCTTAATGAGAATGTTAATCACTTATAAGCCTTTCCACTTCCTAGGTTTTTCATAGCAATGCTATAACCTGAGCTTTGGGAACATATATAATACTGTATATAAATGTGCTGAATTTTCTTCCATGAATATAGAAATATTACCGGTAAACAAAAAACCTTTAATGTCTGATTAATTTTAATAGCAACAGCAAGGAACAAAAGGCTGATGCCATTTGTTTTCCCTTATTCAACTACCCAATGGTTTATGTGTGTTTTAGAAATATGTCTGTGGGTAAACAGGGTAAAAACACTTAGTAGTATGTTGGCCCAAGACAGACTTCATAGGATCACAAAATTATAAATATTTCTTACCCTGGTTTCATAAAAACTCTTCCAAAGTGAATCTGTGCGTGAAGGTCAATATCCAGCACCTGTTTAAGATAGTCCTGTTTAAATTAAAAAAGAAAAATTGGTAGAATAACATCCAAGTATGTTACAGTTACATCAAAGTATTCAGAACTATCAAAGTCAAGTATAGTTTGAGGTCCTGACAAATTTAAGATGTACTATAGCTTGTGGGGTATTTCCTGTACTGGATAATTTTAGAAGGATGACTGGAAAAAGGTGGAATAAAGCAATTTTAGGCTCTGAACCTGCAGTTGATTCAATATAGGTATTGTGATTTATCCATACACAGTCAGTTGCATGATAAGAATCTTGGAGATGTCTGCAAGACTCAGAGAAAATATTAATGCCACGTTGTGAAATCTAGCATGTACAGATTAACATATGAGTCAAAGCTAAGACTCAAAACCATCAAGTGCAGTTTCTTTTGAGACTACAAGTTAGCTACTGATGGAGTTCAATGGCTAGTCAGTCTCTTTGGGAACAAGATTGCACAAAGAACTCAATATTACATCAATTCTTGTGATTTCTTGAGAACACTGTATAATTCACACCCATAGATCATAGTTGTCTAAATTTTCTGCAAAAGGAAAATACTAGTGAGTCCTCACTTCCTGTGCATAAGTTTAAATTATATACTTTGGATCAATCCATTAGTTCAAGAAACCCAAAATTCTTTGTGCACTCTCTGCTGAAAATAGTTGGGTTCAAGATGCTGCTGCTCTGGGGCTTGGTTAACTTCTAATGTTCATCTTAGAAGAACTTATACTATTATCAGAACAGTTCATGTGGGAACACTGAATACTGAAACCATCAATGCCTCTGTAGAAACAATAGCCCCTGAAGTTCCCATCAGTTTTCTCATTTTCTTGTCAGTCTATTACGTTCAAGTATTTGGAAAGCTACAACTTTTTCCTGTCATGAGACAACTTCTTGATTGATGGCTCCATTCAGTCCTCATTTTAATTTGCCATTTTTTGCATGCTCACAGGTATTTCATTTCCACCACCAAAAGTCCAATGTGAGATGATGGGATGCCTCAAGGAATTGGTAGTGAAATATGGAGCCTTTCACAGTTAGGAAGCTGCAGTATAGATAAGGATTGAACAAAGTTATTTGCATCCAAGGGATAGTTGATAGCTTTTGTAAAAAAAAAAGTGGTGGGCTCAGCCCATTCCTAATGTCTATGTGTTTCCATCACTACACTACCCCTTTGCAATACATAAATGAGCACTTTCCTTCTTAATCACTGCTCCAAGACCCGCAGAAGCTTAAAGGACTTGAACATTACTGGTTCTAATACAAGAAAATATTCATACTTTTCTCCTTTTTGTGAAACACCAGACCTTCACAATGTGGTTATACTCAGTAATGACACCATGGGGCTTTGTGTTTGTCATCTCTCAGTGACTATGGTTAAAACCTACTAAGCTATAAACAGAGAGATGTTTATTTTAAATGCCAAGCCTATGAATTCAACCAAGGATCAAAAAATCATTCTCAGTTCTTTCCTTCCTATATCTCATGAGCCATAAAAATTCTTCTGGTCCATTTACGCTCTTACATACCTTTTCCCCCATGGACACGCCCCCTGATGTGATGATGACATCAGCACGGCTGATACCCTCATTCAGTGCATTCAGTAAATCATCTGGGCTACAGGAAAATCAAAACAAACAGATTAGTGCCTAGGAAAATATTTTTAGGTACCATCGTAGTAAAATATACTGGATGTATTTTCTTTCTTAAGAGTCCACAACTGCTTTATTTAACTCAAGAGCATGTGATGAGACATCACACTAGTTGATATAGGTCTAGGTCTGCCCCAGAGATCTATGACTGGAACTGAAGGATGTTTCAGATAGGGACTGAGGAGCACTATTAGAGATATGTGAGGATGCAGCCCAAAAACAGTATGGGGCACTATAGATCAGGGTTGAGCTGTACTTGTAGACCTGCACAAGTAGGAACTGGCACTGGAAACTGCAAGTTAGGATTTAAGTGCACTGGGACAGGTGTGGGAAGATTGCATAGTGTCTGTCTACACCATGCCAGACTCTGGTTCAAGACTGTTAGTCTTCCACTGTCATGAACAATAAATCAATTAATAAATATAACAATAAGGTGTGAGTGATGTCTTTTTCAAATTTTTTCTCTAGTCATATACCAAAGTCAAAAAAGGTGGACTGTCACCACACAGAAAATAGACTGATATAGCATCAAATACCAGCCCTCAATCTGATGAATATGCCAAGAACCTCTTCTGAAGTGGTGATTTAAGCTGCTGTAGAATGTAACCAATGGTAGATATACTGTAAGTAAGACTCGGTAACAGGGTGCTGCTTAACAACATATCTGATAAATCTCTTCCTTCTACCACACTGACAACTTCCTGAAGAATAAATGTTCATTGTTAAATACAGTGGCGTACTGACAGGGTGGGATGCGGGGGGGCCCAGGCCAGCTGGGTCCTTGACTGGGCACTTCTGGTTTCATCGCCAGCATTTTCGGGTTTGGCGATTGGCTGCTGGGAGACACCCCGCCTCCAGCAATCGGCTGCTGGAAGCTCCCCCACCCCACACTCAGTGATTGGCCGTGGATGGGGGTGGGGAGAGGGGGGCAAATGCAAGCATTGGCCCCTGGGTGCCAAAGACCCATGGCACACCACTGGTTAAAATACCATCTTCAAATCTAGGTGATATGGATTAAAATAACTTTCAGATCACAAGCCATTTACCCTCTCCAAGCAGCAGAAATTTGTATGCCAAATGAGCCAGAGTTCTAGTGCAAACTTCACAGTGTCCAATGGCCCACCAATCATTGCACCACACTAAAACATGGCCCATGCACTGGCCAAAGAAGTTTGCAGACATCATCAAGAGTGGTGGGGATTGGGTTGGCACAAAAATGGTCAGAGGCTGATCATAATACCTTCTGGTGCTAAGGCAGGGATGGGCAATTATTTTGGGTGGAGGGCCACTTTACGAGTTTTGGTGAGCTCTCAAGTGCTGCATGGGTAGTCCCACCCCTTTACAGTTGCCCCACCCCTTTGTCCTCATCTTGAGACTGGATGTCCCACCCCTAACCCCTGACCTTTACTACTGAAAGGCCCTCCCTTGCCCTCCTGGAAATACTCCTTTTGAGAGGTGGGGTTGCCATCTTACAACCATAAAAAACCCAAATCATATGCTAAAAGTCAAACACCTATTATAACATATTTCAACTTTATTACAAAAAATATTTTTGTCATAATGTGTGTTTGCATAGTATATATAGAGGTGACTGCATAATAACTCAAAAATAAATTCTTAGTTTTGTAGATTGTGGGGTGGATGTGGTGGGGTGTGTGTGGATATTTATGGTGGGGTGTGGGTGTGTGGGGGGAGTTTGGAAGGGGGTGTGGCTGTGTGTGTGGGGGCACAGGGCATGTTGGGGGGTTGTGGGGACAGGGTGTGGGTGTGTAAGCGAAGGTGGGGGGGTGGGGACAGTGTCACAGACCGCAGGACTATGGGAAAGTTAATTTGTACATAAAAAGCTTTAGAAAAATATGCTCTAATCCATCCATCCTATTTATGCAGAGTTCTCATTCAAGATTCCACAACACACACATTTGTGGCAATGCCCTGTCAGGTTCAATTTAAAAAAAAAATACAAGGAAGGAAAGAAGAAAGAGAATTAATCAGCCAGAGCTGAAGCTTGAGAAATTCAAATGGGAAATAAAAGTCACATTTTTAAACAGAAAAGGGAAATTAACTGGAAAAACCTACCATGTGGTGGCAGAACTGTACAGAAGGATCTCTGTCACCTGTAATCTTACAAACTGGAAGGTGTTTCTAAAAGATGCACTTTAATTCACTTACAAATTGGGTTTCCTACAGATACAGTCTTGGAGCCTGCTATAAAGGAGGTTTGACTAGATGATCACAACTGGTATAGAAATCTACAAGTCAATAATATACACACTGAGGGGCAGGAGGAAATCAGAGGCAAGAGAAAGGACAGAGGATGGAAGAACATAGAGAACAAACAGGTAGAGTGAGGTTATCAGAGGAGGGGGGCTGTGATGGAGAATAAGAAAAGGAAATGGAAAAATACTATTATTTGTACAGAAGTAATGCTTAGGAGCCCTAAGCATGGACTAGGACTCCACTGTACTGAGAACAACAACATGTTCACTGCCCATGAGAGCTTAGGCAGAAAAGAATTTCCAAAATCTATAAAATCTATAAAGCACAACTTCTTATGAAAACACTCGATGCCCAGGGGTTTTGGAGATACCTCATCCTTCCACTGCTCTTCCCATCTGTGGCCAGACAGGTTTTGCTATTCACAGTTCTATCTGTGGAGGTCGCTGATAAGACTTTGCCTAAGATACACAAGGGGAGCATCATCTCTTGTAGTATACTACATAGAAAGCCCACAATCCTACTGTTAATATGCCAGATGTTTAGGGAGTGAGAGTTTCGTTAGTACTTTGCCACAAATTTCCCCCAGTAAGTGCGACAACACTGCTCAGGGATATGGCATTTTCTCTCTGGGGACATGCAAAGGGGAGTTTGTCTCCCAACTCAGTCGAGGGGGAAAAACATATTGGTTCATCTATACAAGGAGTCTGTGGTGGAAGTGAAAGATAAAAATTGAGTGTGATTCCCATTTTTCAGTCTCTAATATACTGGGGATGTTTATTTTTTTGCAAACACTGACATTTTCATTTTGTAATACCGATCAGCTGTCTGAAGATAATGACTAACATTAGTCTTGATGCTATTACATGACTTGAGACCAAGGGGTGGAGCTACTGAGTAACAGACTACATAACAGAGCCAAGGGAACCCTGCATAACTTTCAGTTTGTGAAGCCAAGCTACTTTATAATCACTTTAGATCCACAGCATGTATATATGAGCTCTTTTAATAGAAAGTATTGCTCCCACACACACTGCAGGGAATAACCATGAACCAACAGGGACTTGACTAATTTCTGGGATTCTGTGCTATGCTCCTTCAATATCGTATTTTTTATTTGATACTCTACTAAGATGGGAATTGTGTTAGTTTTGGGGATGGGCTTGGAGATAGGAAATTTGGAAATTATACTCATGGACCAATGATTGATTACCTTCTTTGGATCGCAGAAGTGGTTAGCTGAGTTAGTCTAAAGTCAGGCAGAACATAGGGCAGGGTGGATGGCACCTAAGAGACTAACTGGTTCATAGAAGTATGAGCATGGGCAGATTCAGGATTTACTAAAGGACATCACTCCCCAGACTGGGGTGGGGTGGGGTGGTGAGATGGAGGTGGTGTGTGGCTGGCAGGGGACATTGGGAGTACAGGAGAAGCAGGGGGACCCATCTGCTGCTACCACCACTGCTGTCCCTGGCTGACTTGTAGGGTGGGGGGAGCCCCAGAGCTACTGCTGCCCTGCTCCAGCCATGGGCTATAAGGAGCAGCTGCAGGGGGTGCTGGACTTGGATGGGGCCAATGGTGGTGGTATGCAGTTTCTTCTTCCTGGCACCTGCTCATGGCCCCTCCCTCCCACCCTGAGGTGTCCTTCATTGGCAAGGAGCAGGTGCTAGAGGAAGGAACCTGTGTGCCACTCCTATTGTCCCCTGCTGAACTGCCTCCCTGCACAGCTGCTCTCTGCAGCCTGTGGTTAGAATGGGGAAGAAGCGGCTCTGGGGATCCCCACCATGCTTGCATCAGCTGGTGACAGCAGCAGCAGCAGCAGTGAGGGGCAGATTCTTCCTCCAATGCCTGCAACCAGCCAGCATGGGACATGGGGTGGTGGGGGGAGAGGGGGAGCAGGGAGCAGACTCAGAAAGAGGAAATCCACCCACTGCTGCTGCCACTGCTGTCCCCTACCAAGCCTGACCCTCTGCTGAACCATGGCTAATGCAGGACAGGAGCAGATCTGGGACTCCCCCTGCACCCAGGTCAGCCAGGGACAGCAGTGGCAGTGGTAGAAGGTGGTGCACCCCCCCAGATACACCCCTGGGCATGAGCTTTTGAAGACAACAACCGACTTTGCCAGATGCTATTTTTCTGTTCAATTTGAGGGGTCACTGGTCCATTGCAGTGATGGCCTGCCCCCAGAAATTAACTGAACCTGGAAATTTAGGAGGGCTCTGGATGGGGCAACCTCTTCCCCAATAGTCCATCTGCTGTCAGTGATTTGATGGTGTTCTTTAACACTGTGTCTTCGGCTGTCAGCCAGGTGGTTTTCAGGCATCCTCTCCCTAGGCTTTAGCCCAACAGGTCACATTGTTCTGTATGTGGCTTGCAACAAATAGAAGCGGGAGGGAAGACAGAGTGCTGGTACTGCCTTGCAGGATCTAGTCAACAGACTATAATAAAAAAAAAAATTAAGGCCTTATGCTATGGCTGTGTGGGAGGCAAATGCCTCCATGACAACCTCTGTAAAGTTTTGATTAACAGCTTGTTTTGGGTCTAGGCAGCTTGATTAGTCAACAACCTATGCAGGTCTTTGCTAACTTCTGGAGGCCGATGAGGAAGTATTGAGTTAATTGCTGACTGAAATTGTTCATGCTGAGGGAGGGCAGATTGCCAGCTTCCCTTGAAGAGGTGTATGTGTAGCTGCTGGTCAGGAAACATTTCCGTGCAGCCAGGCACAGGGTTGGATAACTTGGCCCAATACTGTTCTATCTAAGATTTTCTCCTGGGGCTGCCGACTCAAGCCGGGGCTCATCCAGCAGCTCCCACTAGCACTGCCTAGTGCCTGCCTGTACAGTCTATGGCCGAATAAGATTGAGCACCGAATATCTTTGGATTCAGCTGAATTGAATTAGGACAGTGATTCAAATCACCATACTGAATCACCGTCTCTCTGAGTCACCAAATCTGCAGCGAATACTTTCCACTTCGCACAGGCCTACCAAGCATACAGTGGCTCCAGCCTCAGCCCTGACCAGGCTCTCGCCCCAGTACCAGCACACCATGTCTGGGACCCTAACAGGCAGCCCCACCTGGGCTAATTGCCTAGTGGTCCAATAGTTCTGATTAAGATCCGCTTTGGAAAAGCCTCTCTGTTCCTGTGCTGTCTGGCTTTCCTGGTTCCTGAGCTTGCTTGACTCTGTTCTTGGACTCCAACTTGCAGTTCTCCCTTTGATCTGGGAATGTGGCATCTGATTCCCAGACCCTGACTTGCCTATGTTTTGGACTCTGCCCCTAGATTTCCCTCTGGATCTGGTAACTCTGTCTCATCCTCTTGAACCTTGACTTAACCTGTGTTTTGGATTCTTCCCCAGAGTATCCTGCCTTGGATTCGGTAATGGCTCCCAAACCCAGACTTAGCTTGTGTTTTACATTATGCCCTTGGCTCCTGCCTTCCCTCAGTGGCCTAGCCACTAGATAAGACTGGTCTCTTATACTCCAGGCTTGGCCAGGTGGCAGTAGCAGTAGTGGCATCAGCAGGAGCAGCAGCTCTGGCCCTGGCCCTGGCCCTGGTCCCAGCCAGGCTGTGGCTGTGGCTGTGGCTTGTGTTAAAGCTGGGGTAGAGCTGCAGCAGCCACCTGCCCTGGGCCAGTACTCAAATCCAATATAAAGCCTTCCCCCTGCCTGCCCCTCCCATGTTAAACAGGGGAAGAACTTTGCTTTGGATTCATAATAGTCAAGGACACCTGGAGCAATGGAGTAGGAACTCTTTTTAGTTATTTATTTACAAATCAATTATTTTATATATATATACATATATATATATATATATATATAATAATTTACTGATGAAGAAAAATACAAAATAAAGCCAACTGAGGGACAAATTCACAACTATATTACAGCAGTTTTATGATGACATAACACTAGTCATTTTAATGGCATTCTGCCAGCATAAAACTTGAGTAATTCAGTAGTGAATTAAAACAATTGGAAAAGTTTGTGACATGTGAGAAGTTCCTGTTTGTATGAAAAGATGTAAGGGTTTCAGTAATGCTCATTTGAGATGATGCACATAACATCGCCTTGGCTTTGTCATTTGAGTAAGGTGGGACACTCAAATTTTGTGTCATTGGAATCTTTATGCAACATTGTGGCAAATTATTTTTAGATGTTTTCAAAATGCTTTAGGTTTATTCAGAATCACAGATGCTATGTGATTTATTATGTTAAGAAACAGAAAGATTTCACAGAAGTTTAGTTCACAGAAGTTTAGGGCTGGAAGGGACCTTGTAAGATCATTGAGTCCAGCCCCCCTTACTCTGGGCAGGAAAGACTGCTCGAGTCAAATAACTGCAGCAAGGCGTGTGTCCAATCTCCTTTTGAAGATCTCTAGAGTAGGTGCCTGTACCACCCCTACTCGGAGTTTATTCCAGAGTCTGGACACATGAACAGTGAAAAAGTTTTTTCTTATATCCAGTCTGAAACCTTCTTCTAGGAGTTTATGACTGTTGCTCCTGGTTTTCTCCAGCTTTGGCAAACAGTTGCTTGCTTAGCCCCCTGATGTCCACCTTTGATATATTTGTACGCTGCCACCAAATCCACCCCAAAGTCTCTTTTCTAGGCTGAACAGACCTATATCTCTCAGCCTTTCTTTGTATGGCTTGCTCTTCAGGTCTCTAATCATATAAATGGCTCTTTTAGGGACTCTCTCAAGCTTTTCCACATCCTTCTTTAAGTGTGGCACCCAGAACTGGACACAGTACTCCAGCTGCAGCCTCACCAATGCCAAGTAGAGCAGGAGAATAACTTCCTTACTTTTGCTTGAGATGCACTGGTTGATGCATGACAGCATATTGGTTGCTCTGTTAACTGTAGCACCACACTGGTGGCTCATATTCATTTTATGGTCAGTTATGACCCACAGGTCCCTTTTGGACATGGTGCTAGCTAGTGTAGCGCCACTGAGCCTGTAAGTTTGTTGCAGATTTTTCCTACCCAGATGGAGCACTTTACACTTCTAAGTGTTGAACAGTATCTGGTTCTGGTCCGCCCATCTAACTAATCTGTCTAGGTCCGCCTGGATCATCAGCGTACCCTGAGGCATAGATCATGCACTTCCTCACTGCGTAGTGACATCTGCGAACTGTGCCGGTGTGATTTCAGTGGCTGGGCTTTATTACGAAGAGATACAACTCACTCAATATTTTATCCCATTTCTTTGGAGGGTCCTTTTGATTAAGCACCATGTTCACCTTATCTCACAGCTTTACTTTTGATTGGCAGCCCAAGTCTGTTTTATTAACTTTTGGTGAGCACTCTATTTGAGGATGAAATTTCATTTACTTTACAATGTATACAGTATATTTTCTAGGAGGGTTGGGGGGGAGAGGGGAGGAAAATGCCGTGGTACTTTCCAAACAACACAGCACCAAACATGTTTCTCTGGCTTCAGCATTTGAATGGCATTTAAAAAAAAGTTTTATTGCACAGCCAGACAACAGCTGTTAATTTTTTTTCTTGCCTTTTCTGCTGTATCACTTCATTCTAGACTGATGGGGACAGAGAAAGAAGATATGGAAAGTACTCACATTCTAAAAGAGCAGGGAAAATATAACTTGTAGCTATGCATTAATGGGATAATCAAGCTCATTCTCAAAGGTAAAGGACTAGTAATTGAGAAGTTCAGGAAGAACTTCTACTTAGAGCACTGCATTTTTAGGCAAGTAGGAACTGGAGGTTTTGGACTTAACCTGAATACTGGCCACTGCTACATATAGGATACTGGATTTGATGGACTAGTAGTCTGATCTGGCATGACAAATGATTGTATATGTTTGAGGAAAATGCCATTCTTACAGATTTCTCTTGTTGAGACAATGGTAAAAGATATTTTGATACTATGACCAGAGGGGCTAGATAAGCAGCTTACACCTAAGGGGGATTTTCACAGAAAAGTCTCATTCCATGTAACTAAGATACTCACTGTCCCTTGGTGGTCTACTCACTCATTCTTCATTCCTCAAGAGAAAGTAATTTAGCCTTTTTGACACACAGAAAAGGAGAAGGTACTGCTAACATTATTCAGAAATCATACCCTTTGTGTCTTACAGCTACTTCTAACCTTGTTTCTACTGTAGATAGAACTGATAATATTTGCTCTGTAAGGAAAACGTACAATTTATAAAGCTGTGCATGTAGCTAATTAAGCAGAGATCCAAACTTCCCCTAGATAATTACAAATCCCCACTTTCAGCAGATCGTGTCTGCATTAAGAAGCAGGGATGTGCTGTGTGCACACATTTCTGGGACTGCAGACACTGCGCTTTGCTTAAAGAGTCAGTGTGCTGTTAAATTTGTCTTGGTATTCTCTGCTAACGGTGCCAATTTGACAAGCACGACACCAATTTTGCTGTCTCATTTTCCTGCCCATCCTCTCTCTGTTCTCTGGAGCAGACTGTGTAGTACGCTCTAGTGAGGAGATGGTGGGTAGGCGTTGTAAATTGGCAGCAGCAATGTGCAATACAAAATCCAGCAAGCTGATGCGTGACATCGCAGCAGACTTGCCATTTGAGTTTGTCAGTTTGCAAAAGGCTTGGAGGATGGGTTTTTACTAAAAGGGGATCCCTTTGCATGATCATGGGAATTTTCTCACCCTCCAGGTCAGTATGTGGAATACCTATACTTGCATTTGTGAACCAATTGATTACTGAGCTGTCTGTGAGCCAGAGAAGTAAACAGGGGCTCAATAATTTGAACTGGAAAGCCATGCTAACCTTAGCTAACCTCATGCTAATCTCAGCAGCACAAGTGCAAAAGGTTTTTGTTTATCCTGATAATAGAACAACTAAAATTAACCCTGTACCAAAGCATCCTCTTTCAGGAAGTACCTCAGGGTCTGAAGGGATCACCTTAAAGTATCTTCAGATTTACAGTTCAATTTTTGTCTGACCCTCAGAGATCAGCCTCTGCTAAACAACTTGTATTTTCCTGATTCTTCTGCTGAGTGCTTACTTATGAGAGATTTTACAGTAACGTATTTATTAAAGAAGGCAACCCCTTCTGTGACAACCCATTATATCAGCAGTTTGAAACACGTGCAGTCAGATGATCCACTTATGTCACTTAATCTGAAAAACAGGTACTAACACAGACAGAATGCACCATCACCTACCATTCTGCAATATGATCAGTGGTGTCTGCAAAACGGAACCGAAAGCATTTACCTGGGATTGAATTATCAAGGTGCTGCCACAGTACAAAATCCATAGTTCATTATAGATTTCCTGGACCATTTCCACAGAATTCTCTCCTGTACTGGTCTCATTCATTCAAATGAACCTCTTGTTATCTGATAGTCACTTCCTGTCCTTTTTGTTAACATATTGGCAGATACAGCAATTACTAAACTACATGACTAATGAAACCACTTGTGACATCTGTACTCTGTAATGCTTCAACAAAGGCTTTATAAATTCATTTTCAAGACATTGATGAGGCTTTTCAGAAAACCATACCTCTAAAATTTGAGAGAGGTAGTTAGCCTTGTTAGTCTGAAGTTAGGCAGAAGACGAGAAGATTTACACCTTTATAGACTAACTAAGTCAGAGCTGTGTAGCATAAGCTTTTATAAGCAGAAAGTTTCAGATGCTGTGAAAGGACTGCAGGAAGCAGAGCTTCTAAATAGAAAGCAGTGATTAAAATACAAAGGGAAATTGCAGAGCAAGCAATCATCCACAGACTGGACTGTGTTCAGTATGGTCTAAATAGGGACTACAGATTCTTATCCCATTATCTGGATTAGCTTTTATAAACCTCAATGGGTTAATTGCTTTGTTTTTCTCTCTCCTGCCCACCTTGCCTCTCTCAGCACTGCCTCCTCCTTTTTCCTCCCCACTCCCCTACCTTTTGTATTCTAATCACTGCTTTCTATTTAGCAGGTCTGCCTCCTGCAGTCCCTTCACAGCATCTGAAGAAAGCCCTCTGCTTACAAAAGTTTATGCTATACACCTCTGATTTAGTTAGCCTGTAAAATCTGTGTGTGCATACATCCCTCATCTTGAATTTATGGTGATAGGTGCCTCATAAATATGAGTGAAAGAGAGGAAAAGGAAAAGAAAGAAAGATGCAGAGGGAGATGAAGAGAAAAGCACATTTACATGCAAAATAAGAACTGCAGATACATACAGAAGTGCCAGTTTGTGTATACAGAACCAGAATGCTAGAATCTTTTTGGCCTCCAAATACTGTACTTGAAAGCAAATCAGGTTGAAAGAATTATTTTTTCTCCCTATCAAATCAGAGAGATTAGAGATACAGGGCCTTGGCACAGTCATGGTCGAAGCAGAGATAGAAAGCTGGCTGCTGATATGCTGGTGTTAGCTCTACATCAGTCCAAATGCAGATCAAAGTGACTTGGGGGCTGCTGCTTTAAAGTACACCATCTGGATATGAGCTTCAGAACACCCTGTGCCATCTGGAGAGAGCCAATTTGCGGTATATTCTGGCCACATCTCCTCAGCATCCACATCTACCATCTATTTGGGAGATTACAAGGGGAAGAAGAAAGGATTGGCTCTGCTGGTTCTCCATTAGACCCTGTTAAGAATTCCCCCAGTTATGAATTCCTTGGGGCTGCAACCTTCCAGTTCAATAAATTAAAAAGCAACTTAATGGAAGTAAGATAAGGGTGGAAATATATGCTGACAGAGAACTTCAGTCCGGGACAAGATATTGTTTTCATGGGGTTAAGTTCTGAAGGTTATAAAGATTTTGGTTTGAGTAAGGGCTGAATAAGGATTTTGCCCATGGTATGTTTAGCTATGATTTTTCTTCTCACATTTACGGATTGCAAAATCAATGTATAGATGTAACTGGGCATAAAGATTGTATCTCTCACCCACTTTAGTACTATGCTGCCATAACTGTGAAGAATGTTCTGCGTATCAATAATTTTCAAAATGAACAGTTGCATATCTAATTTGGCCAGTGAAAGAGCTTCTCCAATGACAGAGCATTTTTTAATGTTAATGGGAATGTTGTATTTTTGAGTATTGTATTTTCCTGACACTGAAATCTATTCACTCTGATGCATATATAGAAGCATACAGACATCTTCTTTCAGTTAATCTTAAATTATTTCTGTTTTACAATTCTACTTCACTCTACCTTCAGTGGTATTTCCTATTTTTGGATCTGTTCAAAATGGTGCAGTTTTGTCCTGAGAATATAGGCCAGTATCTGAGTAAGGCTGGAATGATGATGCTATCTGTGGCTAATTAGATAAGAGGAGGCTTTGTATAGTTTTCACCTTTTGTCAGACAGAAGCTGAAAGGCCTACCTTTACTATCTTCTACCACTTTTCTAACTGATATCACCATTAACAGGAATACTATTTCCCAGACAATACAGTTTCATATCTACATCCATGGGCTCAACAAAGATTTCAGTTAGTGCTCCTGGAACAACATGCATAAGATCTTAATTCCTTTATTTTTTTTCTCTGCGTTTGAATGGGCATTTATTTTATTCTCCTGCCCTTATGAAGTTTGAGCTGGCACCCATTAATTTTTGTTCCAGAATGAGAAGGGGTGAGAGAAATGGCCAAGATGGCAGTGATGGTGTAAGAGTAGAAGATTCCTTATATAGGAGTAGAAATGCCTCTACTGTAGTGGTTCTCAAGCTTTTCAGACTTAAGGCACCCCTCAGAAAATGCGAGCTCTTAGTTTTCTCATGTTTTTGACTACAGAAAAATGAGAGAACAATTCTTCTATTGCAAGGAACTTAGAAAGACCACATCAGGTCAGAGTGTTTTCAATGCTATGGATTCCTATTTGAAATCTCTGAGTTTATCTTGTGAATCATGTTTGCAAATCTAACACTGCTGACACTGCATGGCAGCCTGTGGCACCTCTGAAAGGATCTTGTGGCACCTGGGTAGAGAATCACTGTTCTACTACAATGGCACAGTTCTGTAAGCAGTCATTATGCTGCTGATGACAGATCTATTCTGTTCTGTTTCTGTGCTATTTTAGATTCTAACTGCCCATCTCTGCATTTCCATCTGTGAGAGTTTGCCTGTGAAATTTTGGTCAGTGTGGGAAACTCAAGCAAATACTTTCATTGGCAATAGTCACCAGGGAGATGTGCTATCAGACCAAATGGTGAGTGCCTTAGCTTTGCTGCCAAGTGACTTGCTCTCCTAGAATATTTTGAAAATGAGGAAATTCTTGAATTCTCTACAGGCTTGATTTATGCCAAGGTGAAAGTGTGGTCAGACTCCCTGGCCGTGTTCCTTTCTAAGGTGCCCATCAGGTCCACAGTATGTCCAGCTGAATGGAAGAATGCTGACTGAGCTTGACAGAATCTCAAAGTTTCCATTAACTACAAAGTACTGAGGTTACTAATAGTGTATTGAGGTTGCTGAGGACAATGAAGCTGGTGGATTCCAACACAATTTTTGCAAGCAGGTCCCTTGGTTCTTCCAGAAAGCTGACTGCATTTTCACAACTAAGAGTTTTAAGGTCTTTTTAGTTCTTTGCCACACAGACCACATGGATACACTTAAATATCTTCAGTAGGGGTGCACCGATAGAGAATTTTGGGGTCGATACCAATTTTCAAGGAGGCATGTTGGCCAGTACCAATCTAATTTCCAATATGCATCCCAGCAGCCTGAAGAGCAGTGTCTGGCTGGTAAGTCTGTTGTGGTGGAAGGGGAGGGGGAAGGGAAGGAGTGTGGTGGGGGCAGATTGAGGCCCCTGTGGTGAGGGAGGGAGTAAGGCTGGAGCTGAGGCAGGGGCTGGGTTAGGCGCTGCCCAGCTGGGGTGGGGAGCCATGGCTTGTCTGGGGGGCACGGGGAGTGGCTCCCACTGCTGCACGCACCCTGGGACAGCACGGGCGGGGGGGCATGTACCCCCTGGATCTGCACGGGGGT
>NW_017728947.1:46061410-46065522 GCF_001723895.1 Crocodylus porosus | reverse complement strand
CCTTCCTCCTTCCCTTCCACCACAGCAAACTTACCAGCTGCATGCAGCTCTCCAAGCTGCCGGGCTGCACTCCCCACCACCCACATGCTGTGCTGCAGCTGCGTGCATGTACAGGCTATTTATTGGCCACATTATCGGCCACATCAGGCTAATTTCCAATACAGTCAACTTTCTTTATATCAGTGCCAGTCTGATATCGGACTGATGTATCGGTGCACCTCTAGGTTTCAGCTCTCAAGGGAAATGTCTACAATTGTGGTTAGATGGGAATAGCATCATTGCTGATTAAATGATGCAAAGCAATAATCAGCATCAAAGAAGTTGCCGACACGAAGAAAGATGACAGCTCACCAGTGAAGTTGAGACTACATGTGGTGTCAAAGTTGGTGCTCTTCCAGAGCACTCATGCAAGAAGATGGGATAGATGCCATACAGTGAGGCTTGGCTAGAGAAAAAGAAATATAATCAGTGCCAAATGCTCCCAGACAACAGACAGTGGCACAGAAATGCCATGGAGCCTGATAAATGGTGATCTGGTTTAGTTTCTTATCATTGTATTTTTTACCTTATAATCATTTTTATAAGGATTTAAACTTGACTGTGGCAGAGGGTCAAATTCACCATGATATGACTGAGTGCAACTTAGTCAAAATTAGCTAGGACTGATAAAAGTGTATGGAAATGATAACTAGAGCCTCAGTAAAAAGGAGAGAGAAGAAAAGACAAAAGAGCACTAGAAAAATAGCCTTTTATTCTGAAGTTTACAAATTAATGAGTCATTAGGAAGCAACAAATATAGAATTATAATAGTTCTTTTTTGAGTCACTTTTCAGAGCATAGCTGCTCTTTAAGATATTCAGATTTTGATATAGTGTGCTCAGGAAAAATAAGCAAAAGAATGGAAATGAAGGAGTCCTAAATGTTAATACTGAGTCTGTCTCAAACTTTGAGTGAGGAAGAGAGATTCACACTTCTTTAAGGCCTAATATTGATAGTATTTAGCTGTCTCCCATGTTTGTTGTGAAGATGAATTGGTAAAGACATGTGAATATGCAAAAATGTATAAATTATTTCCTGTTGTTCTATACAGAAATTGCAATGAGTGAACAATAAAGGTTGTGGATCTCCCAAAGCTTCCAAAAATATAAACTTTAAAGTTTCATGCACATTATTCTTCTTATTTCATTTAGCAACCTTGACAGAATCCTGTTTTCTTTTTGTCAGCAGGAGTAATCTATATTTGCTCAGGAAAAGTAGAGAATTCACTAGTCAGAGATGGGTTTGTATGATCTCTGTGAGAAAGGGAGTAAGTTTTATTTTGATTTATATGATAAATTCTAAATTTCAGACACTAGAAATTTTATGCTACAATTAGAAAACCTAGTTTATACCAAGTATTTTTTCCTTCTTCCCTCTTTTGCTTGAATTATCTATCAGTGGAAGTTTTCACATCATTATTGGGTAGGACAGTTTTTCATTTGTCAGCCAGCTACTCTTTGTTTAGAGGTTATTTTTTGTATTCTCTGTAAGAAGGATATGACATGATTGTTGTGACAAGTATTCCTAGATCCTTTGGCCTATAAAACATGTTACATTTATTGTGCAAGTAATTGGTTTATTGCACAATGAATTTAGACATGCATGATAAATATGGCCAACCAGCCACAAGGGTGTTGCTTGAAAAGTAGTGCTCAACCTTTTTTCCGTGCAGGCTGGATGGGCAACTTCTGATCTGACTGTTGGCCAGATGGTGGTCCCATTCCAGTGCCAGGAGCTGGCACCATGGCCACCATCTGGCCACATTGAGGGGTGCAGTGGGGCAGCCTGGCTCTGTGGGGGGGGGAGAGGGAGGGACATGACCCAGCCCCATGGGGAAAAGGGGGCATGGCCCAGTCCCAGGCCAACCCCCCCCAAGAAAAGGGAGTGTGCCCTGGCCCTATGGGGGGGGGGTGGGGAAAAGTTGGCCTGACCTGGCCCATGGAGGGTGGGGGAAGGGGATGTGGCCTGGCTCCAAACCAGCCCTGCAGGGAAAAGGGGGTGTGTCCTGGTTCACAGGGGGGGTGGAAAAGGACATGGTCTGGCCCCAGTGGGAAAAGGGGACATGACCCAGCATTAACCTACCCCACAGGGAAAATGGAGCATGGCCTGGCATGTGGACTGCAAAGGGGAGGGGATGTGGCCTGGCCCCAACAGGAAAAGGAGGCATGTCCTGGCCCACAGAGGGGGATGGGGAGGTGGAAGGGGATGTGGCCCAGCCCTGCAAGGGAAGAGGCCATGGCTTGGATCTCACCAGGCATGCAGGACTTGGGATTTAAGGATTTGGTAGTGGGGATGGTGGCTGTATTAATGGAGACCACTCCCCCACTACTAAATTTCCAGAGGCTCCGCAGGCCATGTGTGATGGCTCCATGGGCTGCATCTGGCCCACAGACCATAGGTTAACCCCCCTGGTATAGAGCATTTCTGTAACAGGTTTGGATCAAGTTTTCATTTGTATGTGTGTTATATCAATCCTTTGCTAGGCCCTCCAGCATTCTAAAGTGCACTGCTCCCTTCTCTGAGCATCACCAGCCACCTATCTGCCAATGCTGACAATCAGTTGATTGTTAACATCTGCATATGGAAGGTGGTTGGCACTGGAACTTCTGAGATAGTGGGCTCAAGCTTGCTGTGCTGGTGGGGTTTGGGGAGCCTATAACCACCCCAAAATTTGCCTTAGCCCCCCCAGAGCCATCCCTTCTAGCACCACCCCTGTCCAAGCCCCCTGCCTCTCCCCAGGCTGCTGCCACTCACCCTATGCAGCTGAGCTCACCCTGATCCTGCCCACAGCCCACAGAGGCACGGAGCCTTAAGTGGGCATGGTTAAAAAAATGAATAAGTTTGTTTGACCAGAAGATGTATAGCTCAGTCCCCGCAGTTTTCTGTTTAGTCCACCTCAACCTCTTCCTCCCTTTGGGAAGAGGCTGGTGCTGCCCCTTGGTTGCAAGGCTCTTTGGTAGGAGGAGTTGAGGGGTTCCTCCTGCTAGGACCCTGGCAACCCCCAAGTCCAGAAGCCTTTCCTTTAAAATGCCAGGTTTCAGGAAGCCAGTTTGATCACATAGCTTTTAGATGTCCCAGGGCACAGGAACCCTAAAATGGGTGGTATGCTCCCAGATCCCAGAATTTTGGGGTCCTGGAACTTCTGAAAAATGTGAGTGGAGCTAGGTGATCCTGGGGCTATTTCAGGGTCACCCACTAATCAACTGACTGTCAGATCCAGCCCTGGACAGCATGGAGTGTGGAACCTGCTGGGTGCACTTTTTAGGATGGTGCATAAACTTCCTCCAATCCCAGTTGTGCCATTTTAAAATGTTTGCCAGGGCCTTGGCCTACAATTGAAATCTATAACAACATAGTTTCATAGTTAGTAGGGTCGGAAGGGACCTGACCAGATCATCAAGTCCAACCCCCTGCCTTGGCAGGAAAGAATACTGGGGTCTAATGACCCCAGCAAGGTGATTGTCAAGCCTTGTCTTAAAGACCCCCAGGGTAGGAGCCAGCACCACTTCACTTGGAAGTTGGTTCCGGATCCTAGTCACCCTGACAATGAAGTAGCGCATCCTGATGTCTAATTTGAATTTACCCTCTGCCAGCTTGTGACCGTTATTTCTAGTCACTCCTGGTAGTGCTTGGGGAAACAGGGACTCCCCCAATGTCTGCTGGTCCCCTCTGACTAGTTTGTAACAGGCCACTAGATCCCCCCTCAGCCTTCTCTTGTGGAGGCTGAAAAGGTTCAGGTCCCGTAGCTTGTCCTCATAGGGCCTGCCCTGCTGCCCCCTGAACATATGAGTGGTCCTCCTCTGGACCCTCTCCATGTTGTTCACATCCCTCTTGAAGTGCGGTGCCCAGAACTGGATGCAGTACTCCAGCTGCGGCCTGACCAGTGCCGCATAGAGGGGGAGTATCACCTCCCATTACCTGCTTGAGATGCATCTGTGGATGTATGACAAGGTGTGGTTGGCCTTCCTGACTGAATCCTCATACTGCCGGCCCATGTTCATCTTGGCATCAATGATGACTCCAAGATCCTTTTCTGCCTCTGCACTGATGAGAAGGGAGTTCCCCAGCCTGTA
>NW_017728947.1:46057905-46061310 GCF_001723895.1 Crocodylus porosus | reverse complement strand
TCAGACCTGGCTGACTGCTCTTCCCAGCAGATGTCTGGAAAGTTCAGGTCATCCATGATGACCACATCCTTTGACCTAACTACCTCCGTGAGCTGACTTAAGAATTCCTGGTCTACCTCTTCCCCTTGGTTGGGTGGTCTGTAGTAGACCCCCACTGTTAAGTCTCTTTCCCCTCGACTGCCTTGTATTCTAATCCAGAGCACTTCCATGTGCCCCTCCTCTGACTCTGTGCTATCTGGTAAGGATGTGTATTCCTCCTTAATGTAGAGCTCCACACCCTACCTTTCCTCCCTGTCCTGTCCCTCCTGTACAGCCTATAGCCCTTGATATTCACCGCCCAGTCATACGTTGGGTCCCACCATGTTTCAGTGATCCCCACTATGTCTGGGTTGGTGTTAGCTAGCAGGAGGGTAAGTTGCTCCTGCTTGTTTCCCATACTATGAGCATTTGTGTAGAGGCATTTGAGGCCTCCTGTGGATGTGTGCACTGCCCCCCTAATCACAGCATTGCCCTGGCCCCTGTTGCTTACCTGTGTATATGTTCCGCTTGTCAGAACATGTTTGACCAGATCTAGAAATAAAATCTGGTCAAAATCTTAGCACTTGAACTGCTGTCTTACTACTAAGTCTAACAGATTTTCTTTTAAGCATCATACTCATAAATATCATTTTACTTGGAATATCTATTTAATTTAATCTAATGTGGATATTGGACTCCTATTTACTGTAGACAAGGCACTAAGGCCCAACAGCTAATCCACCTCCAAAACTTTTCTATGGGTAGTACAAAAAATATGCCTCTCACCACAGGAGGGCCATCTGCATACACCCAGGGAGATGCATAGGTCTCCTCAGTGAAGCACCTGATGTATCCTCAGGGACCAAGTGTAGCTCACCCTGCAAAGAAGTGCAACTCTCCTGTTTTGATAGTGGCCAATCTTTGTTGACCCTAATCCTATAGGAAAGTATATAATTGTTTTCTGTTCTTTCAGCTGGGATGAGGAAGGGGGGGTTGAACCCACATCTACTTCCCAACAATGTGTCCCAGTCACTTGGCCATAAGTTAGATAGGACAGCCAGCCCACTGGAAAGCCAAAAGGGGAAATAGTCATGGGGCCAATGAGGAGGACACTTGTTTTGGGGGAAGCCCTGAATTCTGATTCTCACTCCCTGCATTTTATTCACTGATTTTCCAATGCAAAATGTAAAAACCACACTGGGGGCACAACCTGGGAGTAGGGGTCAGAACCTAGGTCTCTATCTTAGGCCAGTGTCCTCCTCACAAGGACACACTTCAACAGGAGGAGTTACGGCTGCTTTTTGTATGACAACATAAATGTTTTTGTGATTTAGGAGTTGTTGCACATTTTGTATAAAATGCCCAAAGCTGCAGAAGTGCAGTTTAGAGGCAGATTAGGATTTGGTCCTAAGGTTTTGCTGTTGTCTTCTGTCTGTGCCCTTGATTCCATGGAATAGACAGGAGAGATACATCAAAATGAGAGGTGCCTTAGAAACAAGAGGCAGAGGGACACATACCTCCTCCCTCAACTGAACAGTCTCTATGGTTTCTGAATTAAAATTCTGGTCATTACATGGAGCCCATACAGCTACAAAGGTTCAGACTTCTCTTTTCCTGGCAAGTGTAACATTCAAGCAGACTAAAATCCTTGGATGAGTCAGGGCTTGGTATTCCTTCCAGAACATAGAAGAGGCTCTCTTAAAGCTTTTATTTTAGGGATATCACAAAGTGATGTTGTCATAAAAACAAGGATGAGTTTTAAAAGGCTTACATGTCACTTTGGAGCTTTATGTCAATGTGTCATAAAAGAGAGCCACATCCATGTGGAAAAATCACTTCTAATGTGAAAAACCTATATACTGATTCATCACACAAAGTAAATTGAAGTCAGGCTGCCCATGAATTTCTGACTACTTTGAGCATTATTTTAGCATTTCAACAAGGCTCATTTTATGTAACTTTTATGAAGTGCCTTATGAAATTCTGCACAAATACCCCCTCTTTCCATTATGAATCTATATGGTCACATGAGAAAAATACAGATGGAAGTAACTAACATCACACAAATGGTACAGAAACTAAACTAAACTAAACTAAAATCCCTGGATGAGTCCAAGGATGGTGTAACAGGGAACTCTAGCCCTGTTACTAAGAAGCAGAGTGTTCCCTTTAACTCCAGAGTCTTCCAAGCATAGCTTGCCAGCAGGGGTTAAAGGATAACCATGCAGGCTGGTCAGCTAACTGAGAGAGTTGTCACATGACTGTGTGGGAGTTCAGGCCAGGGCCAGCCAGGGGAGAGGGTGGCCAACCCAGGCTGTGGCTGAGAGTGGGCTCCTGAAGACTCCAAGAAACTCTGAAGCAGCCCTGCTAGTGAGAGCACCTGGCTGAGTGATCCAGGGATGTGGAGCCAGGGGTAAGCAGGCTAATTGTCTCTATTATTCTTTTTGATTTGTTGTAGCCCAGGGGCTTAGTGTTTATGTTGAAGTTTAATCTGATGATTTGTGGCTGAGGCTGTAGAGGAGGTGGAGGCTTCATTAGTGCCTGAAGGGATACAGCTTCAGGGTCCAGAGAGCCTGGTGCTATAGGGGTGCAACTTTAGGGGCTAGATAGCATGGAGATGAGCATATTGATTGAAGCTAGTGCCTCAAAGCTGGGCTCAACATAGTGGATCTGAGCTGGATGGCTTAGCTACATAAAAAGGGGCAGAAGCTGCATTGGCTGAGACCCCAGAGTGAGCAGAAGATGCGAATGGCACCTGTGAGGTATGGGGCATGATAAGGGAAGGTTGGAGTCATGCAAATAGCCCTTGAGGCAGAAGCTCATTACCTCCAGGTGCTTGTGGGCATAGACCATATCTGGGAAGCCCTGGGGCAGCCTCCTCTTTGAGAACCAAAGAAACATCAAGATGTGGCAGGCGAGTGGAAGGGAAGTCTTCCCAGAAGAAAACTCAAATAATAAAGGGATTCTGGGATCCCCCAGGCATTTCCAAATGCAGCTGAGGATGACACTCTGTAACAACTGGTTATACCCTCTAGGAAGAGAATGGCTAAAAATGGAGGGTGATGATGTCACTAAACCCCTTTGTGACAGAGTCTTATTCTATAAAGATTCCCCAGAGCTAAGCTGTACAGCTTTACAGGAGAAGGTACAAGGAAGGCCACAAAAAGGGAGTTTTAAAGCAACAGATACACAGCTGCGCCCCCACTCCCCCGAAGCCCCCTAGACACCCCCTCAGCAGCCGCCGAGCCCCCT
This sequence comes from Crocodylus porosus, assembly GCF_001723895.1. Classification (NCBI taxonomy): domain Eukaryota; kingdom Metazoa; phylum Chordata; order Crocodylia; family Crocodylidae; genus Crocodylus; species Crocodylus porosus. Next base: position 46,058,040 of record NW_017728947.1, on the reverse strand, counting down.
GCCGACCTCCAGCACAGCCGGAGGTAAGCGGGCTCGTGGTGGGAAGGGGTTAACTCCTCGCTTGCTGGGAGGAGGCCGCTGCCTCGTGCCGGGCCGGGTCAAGCCCCCGCCCAGGCCCCTACTTGGCCCAGCCCC
>NW_017728947.1:46024678-46057894 GCF_001723895.1 Crocodylus porosus | reverse complement strand
CCTGCCCTTTGGGCAGGGGGCTGGACTCGATGATCTCCCGAGGTCCCTTCCAGCCCTAATGTCTATGAAATCTATGAAATAGACATGGACACATGGAAAATAGTAATCAATTTAAAGAGGTTCAGCTAGTCAAGACAAAGAGGGACTTTTTTTTTAACTGTTTGCTACAGAATGAGATAATCATTTCATAGAACAGGAGGAGGGAAATGCAGTTGTTAGACCTTTTTTACCCTATCTTCATATGGGCAAAATACTGAAAAGTAACACTTCTAACAAGGACACAAACAAAGCTGGAAGAATTCTTGCCTTATGGGTTTTGTCATGGTTTGGGCTCGTTCTTCAGAAATTTCCTCCCATTCTGTCTTTCTCTCATAGCAAGTTTTGAAATTTCTGTTCCTCAAAAAAATATAGTTTCCATGTACTGAGGAACAGAATGAAGGTAAACATGGCTTTTAGCCACCCTGGAGTCAGCCAAACTGAATTTTCCAGGCTGGTTTTTCTCTTTAATTTTATATCTCTATGATTTTATTTATAGGTGGCCATGTTTTGTGTGTTGCTATTTTGAATTTTGTATACTAGGCTATAAGCAGGTCAGTATGTGCTTTGCTTCCCAAACCAGTTTTATTCTTCACAACGTCTACCCCACCAAGTGCAAAATAAAACACAACCAAAACAAATAAAATCCCTTTGCTTCTTTCCAGACTTTGTTGGAAGTGGGGGGAACGTTAGCTCTGGGGTAATACAGATTAAGAGGCAAAACTCTTAAGAGGCAGCTCTAGGGCCAATTTTCAGTGGACCACTGCGATGTGATTAATAGACAAAGTAATTTCTAAAGTGCACCTAAATGTTAGGGCTGTACGAAACAGCACTGCTCTGTTTTGACTTCCGTTTCAACATTTCGATGGGACAGTGTTTTGTTTCAAGTTTCGTTTAATTTTGAAACCGCTGTTCTGTTCTGTTTTGTTTTTTTACCGAAACTGTTTCACTATTGCAATGCTGTTTTGTTTCACCCATAGGCTATAATGGGGAAGCAAGAGACTGCCTATAACTTTGTCAGTTCTTGCTTGATTCAGATACAACTTGCAGGGATGGTAGCCCCTGCTGAGGCCACAAAGCCTACCAAGTTTCAAGGAGATAGGTGCAGGGGTTTCTGGGAAACTGCACCTCAAGCTGCCAACAAGCAAAACTTGTGTCGTGTGTTTATTTTCACAGACAGGTTAAAACTACAGGCACGGTAGACCCTGCTGAGGCCATGAAGCCTGCCAGATTCCAAGGAGATGGGTGCAGGGGTTTATGGGAAACTGCACCTCAGGCTGCTGACAAGATCAAGAAGGGGGGGAGTCTGCCCCTGTGCCCAATCCCAGGAGCAAGGCTGCGGGGAGGACAGGGGTGCCAGTCTGTGGGCTACACACGTGCTGACTGGCCTGACAGGAGGTTTGCACATGGAGGCCATCACGCAACTCTGCCACTGCACCGTGCTACCATCCCACAGCCACCTGAATGGCTTTGTGAGGAAGTGGCGCAGAGCATGACAGCGGCAGTGCAGTGGCAACCAGTGTGTGCGGGTCACATATGTGCCGCCTGCCTCGCAAAGCCCCCTCCCCGCAGAGGGACACCCCTGCCCTCACCTCCTGGTCCTGCTCCCACCTGTGGTGTGCCCCCTGGGGCTGGCAGCACCCCCCTGTTCCCTCAGCCCCCAACCATCTTCCCCAGCCCTGCTTACCTCTATGCTCCAGGGGTGAAGGGCGAGTCTGAGCCCAGCCTTGGTTGCCTCTGAGGCTCAGGCCCCGCCCTCCCCCTCTCCCTTCCCCTCCAGCCAGGCCTGGGAGTTTCCTGCCCTTTCTGCAATTGGCTCTTGCAGGCTGGAGCCTGCAAGAGCTCTTTGCAAAAGTGGAGAATCCACAGATTTCTCTGCTAAAAGGGGAAATCTGTGGTTTTCTCCATTTTTCCATGGGAAATGGAAGACCCAGATCCCTGGTAATAACTTAGTAAGCAGCAGTAGCACCAGCAGCATCTCAGGCAGCCAAACTGTATGAGAGTCTTTCTTTCCTCTCCTGCAAGGGCTTCATCTCCTTCCTTGCAAGAAAATTTGTGGTCCTCAAACAGGTGATTCCCCATTGTAGATTGGAACCTCTCTAGATATTTCTGATGTCTGGAGACAAGTGCCTTGCAACTGAAGTGGCCATGGAAAATGGAAGACTATTTGTTTCATCCAGGGAAGCATGTAAATAAGTTCTAGCTATTAAAGTATTTTGTGATTAATGACTGAAACTGCCCCCTGTGTTCTTGAGGCAAACTATCATTAAATTCCATGAACCTGTTGTAGCTGAGAAAACATAGCACACTACAAGTACCTGATAATTACATATTCTACGCTGTAAGAATGCAGATGAGTAATTTTCATGACTAAACAGGTCTAATTGTTTCAGATTCTTTCTGGCTTGAGTCATTTTTTAAATAGTATTACCTGCTCTTTTCATCTGCAACAGCTACAACAAGAGAGTCTGGCATCACATGGGAGTATAAATACTTTGTCACTTCAGAAGGCATATACTACCTTTGTCAGCCTTTTCAGATGCTAGAGTGAAAGTAGCTGAAATCTATCATATATTTTTGGAAGGTTCTAAAAGGGTCTCACTGATTGGAAGAGCAACTCATTTAGATGTTAGCAGATTAACATGTAGGACTAGAAAAGAGTCTTCTGTTCTTTTCATAAACTCTTAAAAGCTCCTATAGTAATCCAGATTAGACTGTTTTGAAGGGATCAGAGAGACAAAGATGAGATAAGTATTAAATTTCTCCCATGATCTTGGGATATGCTGACAGAACATAAAATAGATGGTGTGACTAACACAGAAAGAGACCAATCAGTGATAGCCATGGTTCAAGAGTCATCAGGAAGGAAAGAGAATACAAAAGCAGAGACTTGAGAGTAACAAAGGATCCTCTGCCCAGGTCCCTCTCTGTCCTTCTCCATTTCCCTATTTCCGTTCCCGTCCCCTGGGAGGGGTCCCTGACGCCACCCTGGACAGAGGGCACACCACCAGCCTGTCTCATCCACCCGATTGGAGGGGGAGCGTGGGCTTCAGCATCCCACCTCCAGGCTGCTGACATACTGACATCTGACACCTAAGAGAGAGCCTCAGACTGAAGACTGTGTCCTGGCCAGATGTACTTTGGCTCTGATAACAGCCCTAGAATTGGTAGCTATAGAATTGCTTGATTGTATTGTTTCTTTATTGTTATCACTGTGTATCAATAAATTTGCCTATTATCAAATGGAAAGGTCATGGTGGGTCCCTGTGGTTCTCCCTCCTCCTGGAACAAGGCATCTGGATCCTAAATCTAGGGCCAACAGCACGACCTGTTGATCAGGCAGGACAATGGGTGACATGTTCTCTGCTAGAGATGTATCCCTGAGAATCACTGCTTTACTGTGACTCAGTCTTCCGGGTAAGACGACACTATATTAAAAAAGTTGGTGGATTTTCAGGGACTTGGACAGGGTGGAATAGGATCTGGCCCTTTATGCTCTGTTTCAAGCAATGGGCAGCAAGAAGAAACTAAGTTGTATTTGGTCTTGCACTGCCCTTTCTACCTTTGGTCCAAGACATGAGAATTCTCAGTGTAGCCATGCAGACTGAATGGATGCTACTAGCTAAACACCTCCTCTCTCAAGGTGTGTGCATGGGCGTACCTATACCCAAATGGAATACATCAGGCTTGTCCAACATATGGCCCGCAGGCCACCATGCGGCCTGCCAAGGCATTTTCTGTGGCCTGTGGTGCTGTGACAGGAAACGAAAGTAAACACTGCTTACTTTTGTTCCCACCCCTTGTCCCTCCCCCAGCCCCTCAGCAGCTTCCTAATGGCTGTTGAAGGGCTGAGGAAGGGACAAGGTCCCCACACACACCGCGTCAGCTTGACGTTGCCGACACGATGCGTTTGGGAAGAGGAGTAGCCATGTGACGGTCAGGACAGGATGATTCCAGCCGGAGCAGCAGGGGCTCAGCTGCACTTTCCCCCTACCTGCGCTGGTCAGTCCTGAGTGGTACACAGCTCCACTGCTGCCTCTGCTGGCTGGTGCCGACCCAGGCAGGTCTGTCCCATCTGGAGCAGCACGCAGCTGAAGCCAGATTCCCACGTGCTGCTGGGGAGGGGAGGAGCCTGGCCGGGTCAGCACTGGCCAGCAGAAGCGGTGGCGGAGCCATGTGCCACTTGGGACTGTCTGGCGCAGGCAGGGGGAAAATGTAGCTCAGCCCCTGCCCCTCTGGCCAGGCTCGTCTCGTCCCATCCTGAGCGGCACACAGCTCCGCCGCTGCTTCTGCTAGCCAGTGCAGACCCAGCCGGGCTCCTCCCATCCTCAGCAGTGCGTGGGAACCTGGCTTCAGCTGCATGCTGCTCCAGATGGGACGGACTCAGCTGGGTCAGCACCGGCCAGGAAAAGTGGCATGCAGCTGAAGCTGGCTTCCCACATGCTACTGGGGACAGGAGGAGCCTGGCCAGGTCTGCACCAGCCAACAGAAGTGGCGGCGGAGCTGTGTGCCACTCGGGATGGGACGAGCCCAGCCGGAGCAACAGGGGCTGAGCTGCATTTTCTCCCTGCCTGCGCCCATCAGTCCCAACCGGTGCACGGCTCTGCTGCTGCTTCTACTGGCCAGTGCCAACCTGGCCGGGCTCCTCCCATCCCCACTAGCACGTGGGAATCTGGCTTTACCTGCATGCTGCTCCAGATGGGACAGACCTGCCAGGTCAGCACCAGCCAGCAGAAGTGGCGGCAGAGCCGTGTGCCACTCAGGACTGACCAGTGCAGGTAGGGGAAAGTGCAGCTGAGTCCCTGCTGCTCTGGTTGGGCTCATCCTGAGGTTCATTTCATGTTTGTAAAATGCTTGGAGAGCCCCACATAGATGCACTGCATAGAAATGCAAAATATATTTTGACTTATTTGGTTGGCACCTTGGGCTGAGATTTTCAAAGCTGAGTCAAAAGGCCAACTTCCATTAAAATGAATGGGATTTACAGGGCTCCAAATCTTTTATGACAACTTTGTAACATGCCTATCTACCCCTTTTTGCAAATCTCAGCCGTAGTTTGGAAGCTCAGCCAAAGAACATAAGAGCTTATGAACATAAAAGCATAAAAAGTGCCATGGTGCATAAGTCAGCTCCATGGTCCATCTAGCTCAGTATCCCATCCCGAACAGTGGCAGAGGTGGATGCTATAGAGGGAGAGTTTTGAACTGGTTAGACCCATTTCATTGTCACTTCCTTCAACTTCATTGGTGTCAAAGGTCACGTGACATCACTTCCTGATGTGATACCACTTCCTGTGAAATCTTTGAATATGGCTCACTGGCTCACTGAGTGATAAAAAGTCCGTGATCCAGCCCCACATTCAAAAAGGTTGGACACCCCTGGAGTACATGTATGGAAAAGAACTGAAAAAAGAATATCAGACTTTCTCCATACCTTGCTTTGGAGTTCAGAGGTCTGTAACCACTCTAGAGGGGATCTACCCTTAGGCAAAGATCTTTGCAACTATCTGTTGTGTACCAAGAGTTGGCCAGACTAAGTCTACACAGCTGTGGATTATCTGTATAATAAGTGAGTAGAGAACTGACAAGGTTGAAGGCTTTCTTTCATAGTACTGTTTGACCTTTGGTCATAAAAATCCAGTAACATGTGATGTGATGGCTTCTAGTCATTGACTGATAAACATTTATTTTGAATGAATCTTGCAGACTCAGTTCTGGATTCTTGGATTAAATACCTTAATTATATTGAAAGTCAGTCATCTTGGACTTTCTTTGTAAAAAAACTATGGTCACTGTCCTGGTGCTATTCCACACAGAATATGCTTTTGGGATCAGATAAGTCCTCCCACCCATTTAAAGGCAAATAACTTCACTACACTGAATACTGGTCTAACCCTGCTGAAGTGGCTTGATTTTCAAAGCAATAGGGAGACTCAAAACACTAATGGAACTAGGAAGAGTATGAAGTCATGAAACAGCCAGAGTTTTTAGAGTGAAGTATTTTTTTTGTGCACAGAAGATAGTGTATAATAGTGGTTCTCAATCTTTTTGGACTCAAGGCCCTCCTCATTCCTGACCTACAGCACTCCTGATTACAGCCCCCTGTGCCTGCCAGTACCCCTCACTCCCAACCCACAGCTCCTCACCCCACCAGACCTGATGGTGCCCCTCACTCCTGACTCTTGTGGAGGAGGGGGGCAGGGGGCAAGGGTATAGTCCAGCTGTTACTGCTCCCCTTAGGCAGCTCACACTGCTCTCCATCCCACCTCCCCTCCAGCAGTGGGAGGAGGTGAGGGCAGCGCAACACCCACTAGTCGTTTTCTCTCTCCTACTGCTGGTAGTGCAGCTGGTGTGGGGGTCCTGGCAGTGGCAGCAACAAGTTTTGCCACCTAGCTCTGCCCTCTCATGGCAGGTCCCACTGGCTGGCCCAGTCAGGCTGCAGCCCCATAACAGCTGTAGGTACAGAAATCGGGGGTGGGGGGTGGAGCATATGCCCCCCCCACTGCCTATCCCTCCCCCCAAAATTACTTGTAGGGAGCTATGGGAGCTGCTTTCCACTGCTGCCTGGCTGTCATGTACATGTGTGCGCACACACACATGCATGTGGTGCCCCCTGTTGTATCGGCCTCCTCCTGCTCCCCACGGTCCCTTGCAGGCTGGAACACTGTCTGCCTGCAAGGGGAAACCCATTTTTTTCTCCTTTAAAGGAGAAAATCTATGTTTTTCTGTAAACCTGGCGGTGGCAGTGATAGTGGACTCAGCTTGGGCATTGGCTGCTCCAGCTAACCAAGGAGTTCATGACTTCACCAGATCCACAGTCCCTACGGACCCCTTGAAACCTACTTGCACCCCTCCAGGGGGTCACAGATCCCCCGTAGAGGATTGCTGGTGTATAACATCACAGGCCAGGATCACCGCTCTACCTGATATTGTTGTTCTCCAGAGTTAATACGTTTATGAACTGAGGCACAACTGTATAGCCACATTAACACTGTAGTCATCTGAAGGGACAGGAAGGGCTGCCTTGCAGAGGGACAGTGTGAAGAGAGAGAGTTTGCCCCAGTAGGGACACTGTTTGCCCTGAGGGTGAGTAAAGCTGCTTTGGAGACAGCCATCTTTGAAGTGGGAGGAGTGATGGAACCCCAGCAGGGGTTTAAATGAGAGGGACATTAGCAAAAGCCTGGGAAGAGTCATGGCCTGGGATTTGCTGAGAGGGCTTGTTTAAAAGGAGGGAGCAGTTTTTCTGTGGCGAGGAGAGCAACAGGGGAAGAGAGACAGGCTGGAGGCCAGGAAAAGGACCTCACTACAGCCGTCTGTCAGACAGCCCCTGCAGAGGTAGTGGAGAGGCTGCACCAGAGAAACACAGTGTATCCTTTCTTCCTCTTATTCCCCTTGGAGCCCTGCTGGGGCAGGCACAAAAGAGGACCTGCTTGTCAGGAGACCCCGAGCCTGGGAAGACCTCCCTACAAGCCCCTGTGTGGTGTGGGTGAGCACAGGAGGGAAGGGGGATGCAGGACCAGGGGGAGACTGCCCTGGTTTGTTCCATGAGTGAGAAAGCACCTGGGGAAGGGCAGGCTGAGTGTGCCAGAGGGAGCACTGGGCTAGAGGGGGCAGGGGACTATCCCAGCCCACCAGAAGACCTGGGGGCAGGCAGAGCCCAGGGAGGGGCTGAATTTGCCAGGTGGGGTGAGGCTGTGCTGGGCTGGGGAACTGCTACAACCTGCAGCCCAGACACTGTTCCCAGCTGTGCCAGGAGACAGGGGTTGAGGCAGGAATAAGCCGTCTTGCAGGGATCACAGGAGAGGAGCCACCACGTGCTGCCCTGAGACCCCTGGAGCTCGTGAGAGAAATGCCAGCAGCAGGGACCTGCCCACAGCTCCTGTGCCAGGGACACAGAAGCAGCCCTGCTCCCTGAGAAACCAAGATGAGTGGCCATTTACACAGGGTCCTCATAGTTACCCTGGAGCATACAAGTTATAGACTGGGTGTATAAATAGGTTCTTGATGGTTTAATAGTTGGTGTATGTATTTATTTATTTGTTTTTTCTTTATCGTGGGTAACTTGTATGCCTTGCCCTGGTGTAATGTGTATCTAAGAAGCACGACCCCTTAAGCTACCATTGCTGGGTTATGTTGTGTAACATTTTTGTGTCATTGTATTAGTTATGTGTTATCTTGTAAATAATTAAATTCTGTAAGTAGTTTAAAATGGTCTGCAAGGTTGTTTTGATTGTCAGGGGAGGTGCTCCGCTCAGGGACCCTGTAGCAGCTATCCAGGGAGCTGAGCAGGGCCACTGGCTACTGTGTACCCCAGGATCCCACTATTCAGGTGAGGGCATGGGTAGCGTTGCACACAGGGTTACAGCTATCAAAGGGTATCTTAAGGAATTCATGTTACTCCCATTTTGTGTTCTAGTTTTTCCAAGTGAGACAGTACCTCATCTTCCTGAAAAGCAGAATCCTTACTGGTGGTTCTAAGGAGTTAACACTTTTGAAATTCCAGCCACAGCAGCTACAAAATCAAGTCACTTAGGCCAAAGATTTAAGCTTTGGAATAATTTGGAAATTGGCTTCATAGGACTACTGCCAAAACATACAATGAACCACAAGCTAGGTTAAGAGCAGAAGTTACATCTGTCCCTGGACAAGTTGTGCCAGAGTTTGCTTCAGAACAGAAATATTGGGGATTGGGGTGTACACACGTCATCCTTCTAATAAGGGTTTAATAAGTACCTGAACACATTGCTGTTTTTCTGCGTTCACTGACTGATACATTTCTGGGATAACCATTCAGACATACTCTGTTATGTTCTGGGATAAATTGTTAGTACTTCTTATCCTGTGAACACTTTTGGATTTATGCCAGGCCAATGGACATGAATGTCTGAAAAACATGATGTCTGTTTGTAGCCCCTTGTCAAGAACAGAAAACCAAGCACTTCAATCATTTCATCTGGTGTTCTCAAAAGCAGCAGAACTCAGCTTCATTCCTACTTAGAACCACCATAAAATCACTGTCAGAAGAAGAAAGTTTTGATCATATATTACTGCTTTATAGCAGTCCAGTCAGAAAGCTCAATGAAGGATAACGGTGAAAATCTTTTAACGTACTTCGGTACACTTGTGCAATTCTAGTTCAGCAATATCCAACAGTCAGGAGTGACATTTGCCAAGAAAACAGTGACTCAAAAAAACTGCCCAAGTTACATTCTAAATTAATCTTAATATGGAAAATATGCTCTTGAAAGAGAAATCTTCATCATCTTTTAAAGATCAGGAACACTGGCATTTCTATTACCCTCTCTCAAGAGACATCAGGAAATACAGCAGGGAACAGAAGTAGTATTAGAATTGCTAACAACAGGTATAAACGATAAACAAGACAAATACTAGGGCTGTGCAAAACGCCTGCATTTCATTTTGGTTTCGGATTCGGTGTTTCGGAGGGACAGTGTTTCGTTTCAGTGTCTCATAGGGCTGTTCAAGACGGCTGTGTTTTGTTCCGTTTTGGATTTGGTGTTCCAGAGGGACAGTGATTCATTTTGGTATTTCGAATCACTGTTCCATTTCATTTTGGCTGAAACTGTTGCAGAGCTGTTTCGGAATTTTGACGGTGTTTTGGCCATGGGCTGTAACAGAGAATCACAAAACTGCCTATAACTTTATAATTTCTTGCCTGACTCATATAAAACTTATAGGGATACTAGCCTCTTCTGAGGCCATGAAGCCTGCCAAGTTTCAAGGAGATAGGTGCAGGGGTTTCTGGGAAACTCAAACTGTTCAAAACAAACCTAGTATCACTTGTTGGCAGTGGCAGCATGCTGTCATTCTGCATGCAGATCTGGGGGCCCGCTCCCCCCAGGAGGAGTCTGGTATAGCCCTGTAACCCTCCTGGGGGGTGCGGGACCCCAGATCTGTGTGTGGGATGACAGCAGGTTGCCGCTAGCACTGGGTTGTTCTTGGCACTGCTGTCATCTGGATGCTGGTGAGTGTGCAGCTTTAAAAAAAAAAAGCCATACATTCATTGGATTTGGCAGTAGCGTTTGGGGCCTCTGAGGGCTCATGGCAGAGTCTCGCCATGCAGCAGGGGGCAGCAGGGATCTCCCCCCTGCCCCTCCCCCATCATTAGCACACAGGTGCAGCGTGGTTTGGCAGGGCGTGTGTGCTGCCTGGGAGCTAGGGCAGATCCACCCATCAGCCAGAGCTCCTGGTTTGATTCCCCAGCTCTCTGATCATTCCCCCAGTCTTCCCAGGGGGCATGGGCCCCAGATATGCACGTGGGGTTTCAGCAGGCTGCTGCTCCTGGCTGGAGAAATAGCCCAGAGCCACCGCCATCACCGGCTGGCAGCGGCAGCCTGCTGTCCTCCTGTATTTTCCGGGGGCCCAAAAATTTCTGAAATATTTCAGACGGCCTGTTCAGTTTCGGAGCTGTTTCAGAGTCCTGCGTTTTGTTTTGGATTTGGTGTTTTGACCGTTGAAACGTTTGAATCCAAAATGAAATGGCTGCCAAAATTTTGCACAGCCCTAACAAACACCGCTTATTAAAAACATCCTCATAAGACTATTCCTCTTCTTGCTTGGATGGATTTATTAAACTCTATAGAGAAAAGAAAAACCACAAAATTCTGGCATCTGTGGTAAGCTGCATTATGAATGTAGCTTTTGTGATTTTCCCTTCACTGGTGGTGTATTAAAGTACATCATATGACATGACAGCAGATGGCAATCTTTATTAACATGTGGTACTTACTTATCTCCCACAATTCCCAAGTTGATTGTTGGGTAGCCATGTTCTTGGATTGTAGCTAGGAGAGTCGAACGATTGCTGTCTCGGATCTTTCCTGGTAAGAGGTCATCCTCAGGGTTCAATAGCTATAAAACCACATACATCAGTATCCTCAGTACTTTTGCACACTTGAAATTTCCAGCTCCTGAGATTGGATAATGTTTCTACTGACAGGCACCTATGGCAAGTAAGTTATTTCATATGTGGATCTAAGCAGATTCTGAGAGTTTAGAGACTATTCAGCAGCGTAAAACTAAAAGATTTATGGCTGAGTCATGGGTAACGCCAAAAAGTAAGTTCTTCTAGGATTCCCTTTTCAATTGTTTTGATGGGTATGTCTATATAGCATAATGTGGTGCCAGCTAGAGATACAGGATCTGGCTCTGAACGGAGCTTGGAACTCTGCCCAGGCTAATATATATTGCATCTCACCAGGGCTATTAAGACTAGGTGGAGTTCTGCACTCGTGGATGTATACAGCTTCTGATAGCAGAGCTAGCTCATTCAGCAAACTTGGGTATCTGCACAGCACTGAATTATGCGTAGGCATAATCAACAGATCCACATCTGCAAACCTCTTTTCCTCATATCATATAAACTGATCTCATAGTATAAATCAAAACACAAGCTCTGAATTTGTAACTAATCAAGTTGATGGATATATCAAGTGATTCTGATTACTGAAAAGTCAAGGATGTTAATCTAAGGCTGCTGATGCAGGAGTAATAAGGTCTATTGTTTATTCACTTAGAAAGATTTTAAATATGGCAACCTACGATGGACTAACACAGTTGTTCTCAACTTCTTTAGACTCAAGGCACCCCTCAGAAAATGCCAGTCCTCAATCAGCTTCTCTCATTATTCTAGAACAGTTACAGAGGACAGTGATTTAAAAGGAGTTGCTCTTCTTGCTAGGGTGGGCAGAGTACACTACAAACCTGACTCCACTGCTAACACTCCTTCTGAGCAGTAGGACGACTGACTGGATCAGGACTGGAAATGCCAATTCTACGCCTACTGAGAAGTCCCTAAAATAAGGTTTTCTTTAAGTTCACTAGAGCAGTGCAAATGGACAATGGATATGGACCATGTTCTTGTTAGAGATTCAAATATCTCTGACTACATCAGAAGAAAGTGAGAGTTGCAGGAGCTTAGTACCTCTAAAACAGGTCCATTTGGAATTAAATTTCTATTCAAAATTCTACTTCTGTGCCTGCAGAAGAAAGAAACAGAAAAGATACTTTTCTTACCTCATTCCCTGTTGACATGACTGCGACAACTGGAAATTTATTAACTTCTACTTCTGTGACTCCAACAGTTGCTAAGAGACCAATCTCTGATGGACCCATGTGGGTTCCCTTAGCCAGCACACATTCACCTCTCTTAATGTCATGTCCTATAGGTCTGAAAATTATAGCACACAAGAAAGGAAAGAAAAAGAGAATACCATTGAAAATAACATGCACGAGTTGGTCAGGTTTCAAGCAAACAGTGCATCTCCCTATGGCAGTCATATTTTTTAAATATCCATGCTTTTTATGGGAAAACTATCTTGAAAATATATTGTAAATTGTATTTTTAAAGAGGTATTCACCTTTTTAAAATGAGGATTTTTAACAAACCTGATATCTTGGCCTGGTCGAGCCTGCACAAGAATTCGAACCTCTAGCTCTTCAGTACCCTATAAAAAAAGAGGTTGCACAAGTTCAAATGTGTTAAGCAAACAAAATTAATCAGCTTTTATTTCTCATCATTCTATACAATGTATTTATGGTTCACAAATGCTCATGCCACTCTCTGATATGTTTGCTTCAATGACTGCATTGTCACATTATGGCCCAAGTATCACCTAGTTTCTCTTTATCTGCTCATCAAGAGTTCATCACAATGTGTGCTCCAAGTTAAAGAGTTTACAATAATTATTCCTTATCTGAGCTCACCAAAAAGGACCTCCTTTGAATACATTGCTTGCCTGCCTACTTTATGACTGAATGTTCAGTTATCTCTCTCATGCAATATACTAAGGCTCTTTGTTGATTTTGTCTATCATGGGAATTCTTTCCCCTCCTGATGTGCTCAAAAGGAATTTCAGAAATAGCATCTACGGAACAAATCAAGAAGCATGGCAAAACATGTGGCACTGCAGTTATGGATAAGTAGTAAGAAAATATCCACCTTGCCAACTACTCATGTGTCCAAATTTTCAGGGGTTATTTGCATTTATGCAGTGCAAAGATCTCTTCTCCTCCTGGAAACCATGAACATATCTGAGAGTAGTTAATACATCATGTTTATGGACTTTGAATAGGACAGTGGCAGGAAAATCTGAGGCCTACTTTCTATTAGAGCTTTTGAATTCACATATTCAAGATTTCAATGCTCTGGTGGTTTGCTCAACCACCAATGAATCCATTTGAACATTTTAACTTATGGACAATGTGATTTGTATTATAAATATTTAACTTTATACGCCCTGTGAGTGGGTGGGTGATAAATATACTCAGCTCTGGAAAAGTGGCAGTCTGTCAGCAATACTGAATTTATACTATACTTAGAATGGAGCAGAATTTTGTTTTATATCAGTGCCTTTCGTATTTGTAGTGCCTCAAAGCCATGAGTCAGACATGAGATTTGCAAGGCAAACAAACATTTAGAAATAGCTACCTTGCTATATGTGACACTAGAGTCTGGTTTTCATTGCTGGACTGGTCAATGGGGTTTCTCTTTACTTTTATTAAAAGGACCCATTGACTGTTATTTTCATCACAGCAGACAGGTCCTGTGAGATCAGATTCTTCTGGCCACTAGTGTTCACTGGAGCCATTATGTATGCTCTGCATGTCTTTTAATACATAATGGGCAGAGAAGGTGAAACCATTTCTCAGATTCTTTGCCATTTTAGGATTCAAGTGGTATAGACCCTGTAGTACAGTCCTCACCACTTAAAACATGCATGATTAACATGGTCTCCATTTACATTGGGCAAATGGCTTGCGTCTGAGGAGTTGAAGAGAAAATTTACAGGAAGCTCCAGTTAAGGCTAAAAATAAGGAATTATCTGGGGGGTTTTCTTTTGGTGGTGTGAAGTCAAATCATTTCCCATTAGACATGAGTCTGGAAGAAGGCAAGCTGACCTGAAGGACAAAGTAGAGGATTTCTGATATATCCCAGCAGGTGTTTTCAAGTCCCAAGCTAGAAGCACAGCCTGTATCAGAGGCAGTCAGGCAAGAACCTTATAAGGGGACTGGGGTACTGTCATGAGGTTTGATTCTTTACTATTAGAGACAACAAGGATTTTAGTGATGATTTCAAAGAAAGTAACAGAAAGCCCACAATCCAGAAAACAGGATGGGGAGTTACAGAGGCATACTGGATAGTTTTGTTTGGAATTTACAGATTGTTCAACTAGATGGAAGATACGCGGCCAGAAACTCAAAAGATATGGGCTATTTTGCTTGAACAAAAATCTTGTAAATAAATCAAAAAACCTCAGAGGAAATTCTTTCTTTTTCTCATCATTTCTTTTGCTAATCTAGAGCATTATATAAACTTTCTCTTCAGGGCTCAGATCTTGGCCCAGCCAGAGACATATTTAACATGACCATTTGTTGAATTTCTTCCCTCCCACGGTGGAAGAAAAGGACTCTGTTCGCCAAACATCAACCTTTTCCTCCTCCATATATTTCTTGGTTACATAATAAGGGAATATTCTTTTGGGCAATATGCTTCTTTCTACCTTCCTATTTTGATAGGTTCTATTTTTCCTGTAATACCACCTTTTAAATGATGGATAGGCACTGTCACATAGTCTTGGGCAAACTTTAATAAAATCCAGTGACAGCTTGTGTTTGATCTCTACTGACTCTAACTGAGAGATGCTACCTGAACTGTTGTTCTGGTAACACAAGGAAAAGCACTGAAGCTGTAGAGGTCATCATATGTTTCCACTAACAGGAGAGGCAGTTAAGTCAGAATAACTTTCTTCATGCATTGACTCAGGCTAAGAACACTGAAACAGGCTGTCAGCACCACCACTTTAATTACCACTACCTCAACAATCCAATAAATGATTGAGGCTCCCTGTAGATATGATGCTAATATAGATTGGCAAGTTCTCAAAGCGTAACAAGTTTACTACATCTCAGCACAATACATCTTTCGTCTCTTCCTGGTTCAGCATACTGGAAGAGACAAAAGACCTTTCAGTAAGCCTGCATGGACTAGGATATTACCTATAGTAGGAATATTGAGAGGTCTATGACATTTCAAGATAAGGAGTCAGGTCATTGGAGTTAGTGAGGTTGGCCATTTTGAGTCCTTGTGGATATGGTACCCCAGTCTCAAAAAAAAAAGGAGAAAGGTTATGAAATACTGCTCCTTTTGAGACTTTCTCTGCAATCCCTGTTATCATGTTATTGCAAACAGAAGTGAGGCAAAGTAAGTTTTTAATAATGACTCACATCATCTGATTCCCTGATGAGTTCTGTATCTTCCACTTGTACCACAGCATCAGCACCGCAGGGGATTGGAGCACCTGTTGTAACTCGCATTACCTGACCAGGCATCACAGTCTGAGTTGGCTGGAAAATACAAACAAGAAAGGAAAATGAGAACTCACTATATTACATTAGATACTAGGAAGAGCTCTCTGTGAGGGTGGTTGAGCAACGGAACATGCTTAGATACGGACTCTCCACTGCTGGAAGTTTTTAAGTGCAGGTTAGACAAACATTTGTCTGAGATGGTTTACATAGGAACAATCCTGTCTTGAGTTGGGGGTGGGGGTGGGGAGCTTGGAAGTCCCTCCCAACTCCATTTTTCTTTGATTTTTATGAGTCTATAAATTAAAAAAGGGAAAGGGAAAACCTCAAAATGTTTAAAGATTCTGAGATAATTTGGAATGAACAAATCCATATAGAGTAAGGCTTATTTTCCATGTACTGCTGATGCACTATTATTGTCATGAATAAGGGAAAACCCCATGTAATTAAACAAGAATAACTTACAGATTCATATCTGGCTCAGGTATTAATGGTTTACATGCATTACCATATGATGGATGCATGGAATGAGCTAGTGGTTTCCTCCATTCCCACATTACAATACAGTCAGGAAGTGTTCCTGGTATGAGAAGCCTGACTCAGAATTCATTCAGGGAAGACTTTGGTACCTTATTTGAAGGTGATATGCCTACTGATTAATCCTGAGAGCCAATATATGACATCCATACTCCTGACCTAGTACAAGAGAACCCTGAAAACCTGGCCAAAACTGCCTGTAAGATGCTTCCTGAAGAGTGGGGTAGTGTGATGTGTAAGTACCAGGGAGCAAGAATAGGTTAGCCTGATGCATCTGGACTAAGGCCATGCTCTGCATTAAACCCTGCTCCTAGATGACCAGCCCTTTTCCTCAGAGTCAGCTGTAAAAGTTTGAGCAGAATGCTAGCAAGTAGATACCTGCTCAGTGTTTCTTCTTTAGACTTTAAGCAGTTCTGCTAAGGCTAAGTCTCAGTCCAATCCCTGGCCTGGATTCTGTCTGCCCAAATGTATGATCCAGCCTTGCATTTTGTAGGGTCTCATCCTTCTACTTCCTCTGAGTCACCTGACTCTGGTATAGATCAGTGGTTCCTGACCTTGGCTTGTTCTTTGGACAGCAATTTTGGCTCAGACCTGAGGTGTTCAATCCTTATCTAATCACTGCTTTTTGACTGCCCACATGCCAGTCTTTGACAAGAGCAGCAACAGCGCCAGCAACAAGTACAAGAGCAACAGCAATAATAAGTTGTTCTGTGATAACCACACAAGACCACAGTTCAAAGCCTCTGCAGAAAAAATATAACTTCTTAAGAAGCCAGCATTCTGCAATGAACCAACAGCTGACAACTGACACTCAAGCAAAAGCTAATCTCAATTATTATTTTGTGTCAGTTTTCCACCAGCTCAAGGGGATCACCCCTCCTGACAGGGCACAAGACTACAAGGTAAGGGTGACGATATGCCTACATTTGGTGAAGACCTTGCGAGGGAACACCTTGGGAGGATGGACATCCATAAGTCAGCAGGCTCTGATGGAATGCACCCAAGAGTGCTAAAAGAGTTGGCCGACTTTATAGCTCTGCAACTGGCAAGGATATTTGAGAACTTGTGGCATTCAGGAGAAGCTCCTGAAGATTGGAAGAGGGCCAATGTGGTGCCTATCTTCAAGAAAGGAAGGAAGGAATATCCAGGGAACTACAGGCCAATCAGTTTGACCTCAATCCCTGGGAAAACCTTGGAAAAAATTATCAAAGAATCCATCAGCAACAGGCTGACAGAAGGCGCCATTCTGAGAGAAAGCCAACATGGCTTCATTTCAGGTAGGCTGAGCCTGACCAACCTCATCTTCTTCTATAACCAGGTGGTGCGTCACCTGGACTGGGGTGGGGGCAGGGTTGGGGGGAAGGTTGATGTCATTTACTTAGATTTCAAAAAGCCTTTGATTTGGTCTCCCATGATGTCCTTATGGCAAAACTGGGGAACTGCAGCCTTGACAACCTTATGCTCCAATGGCTTGGGGACTGGCTTTGTGGTTGGACCCAGAGAGTGATTGTTGATGGAACCAAGTCAGCATGGCATATGGTGACCAGTGACATCCCTCAGGGTTCAGTACTCAGACTGGTACTCTTTAATATATTCATTAATGGCCTGGATTTGGGTGTCAGAAACAAACTGGTTAAGTTCACGGATGACACAAAATTGTGGGGAAGCATGGACGCACTGGAGGATAGGCTGGGGATTCAGGCCGACCTGGATAGGCTCGCAATATGAAACCTGATGACCTTTAATGTAGAGAAATACAAGGTGCTCCACCTCAGGAGGAAAATCTCCTATCATACCTATAGGCTTGGCAGTGCTTCACTCACTAGCACTACGTCTGAAAGAGACTTGGGGGTCATGATTAACCACCAGATACATATGAGCCACCAATGCAATGTTGCAGCCGACCAAGCAAATAAAACCCTGTCTTGCATCTACCACTGCATCTCAAACAAGACCCAAGATGTCATTCTCCCACTTTATTCAGCCTTGGTGAGGCTGCAGCTATAGTACTGCATCCAATTCTGGGCTTCACACTTTAAAAGGATGTGGAGAAGCTCAGAGAGTCCAGAGGAGAGCCACGTGCATGATCAGAGGTCAAAAGAGCAGGCCATCTGAGGAGAAGCTGAGAGGAATGGTATTCTTCAGCTTGGTTAATCATAGACTCAGGGGGCACTTGGTGGCAGCCTATAAATATATCAGGGGTGTTCATCAGGACTTGGGAGAACATTTGTTCACCAGGGCTCCTCCCGGGAAAACAAGGTTCAATTGTCACAAACTGCTGGAAGCCAGTTTTAGACTGGACATAAGGAAGAACTTCTTTACTGTTCGAGTACACAGAGTTTGGAATAAACTCCCCCCAGAAGTGGTGCAAGCACCTACTCTGGACACATTTAAGATATGCTTGGACGATTATCTTGCTGGAGTCCTTTGACCCTGGCTGACTTCCTGCCCTTGGGCAAGGGGTTGGACCAGAAGATCTCACGAAGTCCCTTCCAACACTAATGTCTGTGAATCTATGAACAGCAACATAATGAAATAAATGATGTGAACATTTAAAAAAAATTGCATCACCAATACATTAGAACTATTTTTTTTTCAAAATCCACAGTTAAAATCATTGTTCGGCCACAGACACTGAAGAAAGGAAGGAAGGGAGGGTGGGAGGGAGGGAGACCTTGTTAGTAAAATGGAAGATCAAAGTAAAGTACAATTGTGCAAATGTCATTTTTTTGTGCAAAGTTGCACATCTGCTCCATCCATCCTTCTGCATCAGTTTTTGTGTAGTGATATTCTCGGAAGTGCCAAATTAAATCTGGAACATGTGTACTTCAAAAGCCCCATGTACTTAGCACATTGGGGCACTTCTAGGGGGAGGGTAATTTTCCTTATCAGCTGTATTAGTGCAGGGATGCTCAAGCCTCAACCCAAGCGTCAGCCCCAGCCTGAAGAGCTGTGTCCTTTGCCCCATGGGGCTCCCTAAGGGTCTGAAAATTGGGTGGGGGAGTGGTGGCAGCATTAATAGCTGCTCCTCTTGGTGCCAAATTTACAGAGCCATGGGGAGCCTCATGGGCTGGATAACATTGCCTTGTGCAGCAGGCTGCACCACTGCATGGCCAGATCCAGGCAAGCGGGGTTGGGAAACTGTCTAGCTGGATCCAGGCATGAAGGATGAAGCCAGTGTGTGACCAGATCCAGGAATGCAGATTCGGGCTGGCATGCAGGGCTGGGCTGATTTGTGGCTAGATCTAGGCATGTGGGGTGGGCTAGTATGTGGCTGGATCCAGGGTCAAGATGGCATGCTGGATTGCACCCACAAACCAAACACATGCACCAACCCTGTGTGGGGATCCTGCCTACAGACCGACCCTGCATCACTCATCAGGCCCATGGGGCTGGAAGTTTGGGTTTCATTGCATCAGAATGGTTAACTGACCCCTCAAGACAAGGCTGAATTTAGTTTTGGGACTTACAAGGTCAAGGGAGCTTTCAATAGGATAAGCAAAATGAGAACTAAAAAGGCTGTAATTATGACAACTTGTGCCTAGAGTTCCATTAACCCTCTGATCCAGGGAGCATATTATAGTATGTCTCAGGTGATTGGAGAATCAAATCTAGGTCATTCCTATGCATCTTAGTAAGCACCCTGGATGGCTCAGGTGAAGATATTCTGTGGGTTAGAATCACAGAATTATAAGTAGTAGCGTTAAAAGCGACCGTCAGAGATCATCTAGTCCAACACCCTGCCTGAGGCAGGATCATCCTCATTCAAACCATCCTATACAGAGCCATTGTCTAACTTATTAGCAAAACTACACAGTTGGCCCCAACACAACCACAAGACATAACACCCTAACCTGCCACAGTTAATACAGAAGGACCACAGTGGTCAGTGTCCTGTTGCTGCAAATGTTGGTAAAATATGCTTGAGAGATCCAAGGAAGAGGGCCACAGCCCCCTGCTACACAGGAAGGTAACCCCCCCACATTCCATACCAATCTGACTATGGGGTAAAATTCTTTCCTGAATCCCAAATATGAACTCCAGCTGCTCCGACCCTGAGCAGAGTGGCAAGACCCTCTAAGCAGTTACCTTTGCGTTTAACTTTCAGCAGAAGCACTGGCACACCTGTCAAAATCCCCAGCCTTGGCTGCAGCCAATGTTTCCGAAGATTGCAAATCTGTCTCCCTTCATCGTAACTCCCGCCACCAACACATGTAGCTGCAGTAGAGGGAAAATATTTCCTGGCCCCATATGAAAACCAGCAAAACCCAGAGCATATGCAATACTCATAGTAGGACACGAGCATACATCATCCCTGGCTCTCATAATTAGCTTAACTTTTAAGCAATTTATAGAGATATTCTGACCTAGGGATACAGAAACTGCCACAACTGCATTAGCTGTAGGTACATTTTATTTGGAAATTTTTTAAAAAATAGTTAAAAATGATTTGCCTTCTCTAGGCAGAAAAATAATCTATCCAATCTAGAATTTTGTGTATGACTGTCAGAAAGAGAGACTTTGAGAAACAAAACCTTGGCACGTAAGAAATGAAAGCTCTTATATATTTAATCTAAATTTATAGTATAAATGAACATACCGTTCTTTATGTAAAATTATAATACTGTTTTAAATTTATTAAGTGGTTTCTGTCCTGTATCAGTGGGTTTCAAGAGTTAACTGTAAGATACATTAAAAAAAAATCCCTCTGATTTTAATGGGTTATCTTTTGGCTTGAAGGACCACAAGTTGCATAACATGACTAGAAAAGTGCCAGAATTCAATGGGTGAGGTTAATTATGGTAAAATGTGCTGTAAATATTCATGCTTTTGCAGCTTACTGCTAGGTTAATTAGCATAATGACTCTTTTCTGAGTTGTCCACTTCAAATGATTTAAAGCATCTAAACATACTTATGCATAGCACCTGGTGTTTTACAATGATTACTGCTGACTGCATATTTATAAACTCCTTTTCTGCCCCTCACTAAATTGAACCTATTCATTTGTCTCCTGAATAACTATTCAGGTATACACAAAGGTATACTGTCTTGCAACTTGAAGGATTTTCATTCTTTTTTCCTTTAGGATAGACACTGACATGAAAACACAATGATAGATACTGTATTAATACTAGATATGACCTTAGCATGAGCGAACACAAAAGCAGAGCAGTGGATACAGAAACTGAAGGATATGTATTAACCTTGAGAGGTGCCTAACAGGCTGCATATACACATTCAAATAATTTAGGAGAATTCTCCCAGGTTTGTTCTTGTGGTAGATAAACTTACCCAGAGCCACATGTACAGACATTTGAATGCTGAGGTCCTGAAGAGTGGAGAGCCTGCAGTGCTGACACTGTGCAGCCAGTGGGAGGGCCTGTGCATGCAACTCTGTATGATCTACAGGTTTCCTTAGTCTGCCTGACAACAGATGACAGCAGTGTATAGGGCAGCCCTGATTGGCTAACCCAGATTGCCCATAGTTAGCCTGTGTTGTGAATATGTACAGATATTCATTCTCTCAGGAGAAACTCTCCTGGAAGTGATTTAACCCTGGGTTGTATCCAAGTTATTTTTCTCCTGGAGTGGCTATTTTCACTTTAGAAGAAAAAGCCTGAACATCTGTACACTTGTTTGTCCTGGGAAAGCAATAGCTCTCAGGAGAAACTGAATGTCTGTACAAGGCCAGAATCTTTTCAGATATGAAATGTTGCTTGACACAGCTCATGAAAGAAAAGATATGAACACTAGAGAGTGGAGTTCAGACAAAGATCTGAAAATATGATGGAGGACAGGAGACAGGAAGCTGCAGTGGCAACTCCTGACACCTGCTGAACAAAAGAACTTGGAGATCAAACTTCTAGATCAGGAAACTGACTCATGAAACAATGTGACCAAGAGAGAAGAAGCCAGTAGAGAAGAAACAAGAGCTGGAGGGCAGATACTAGAGAATGAAGAGGAGAAGTAGGTAAGAGATGGGTTGGTAAGGAAGAAGAGAAAGGAAAACAGTTCAAACTGAGAGAGGAAGAGATGATGGAGGGAGCTAGGAATGTGAGCCCAGTAAGAAATTAGGATGATATACAGGCAAGTAAGAGAAAAAATAGACGACAGAATGATCTACATACAAAAAAAGGAATAGATGGAAGAGAGTCTGACATGCACCCTGGCACCCACAAGAGGCAGGTATATGTAATTCTGGACTCTTTATTCAGATTAATCAATGTGTGTGTTACCTGACCAGGTCTAGGAAGCTGAAGTGAGTGCTGTCTATCAAGAGCAAGGATATAAAATATGGATTTACAGTTGAGAAAGATGTTGATGGGAACAGGGAAAAGTTCACTGGACCTTCCTACTGGGACAAATGACACTGCCAGATGCCTACTGAAATAAATCAAGGATGAGTATATCAGACTGGGAAAAATGCTTAAATAGGTGGAGACTTAGGTGACCTTTAGTGGAATCCTTCTGGTCCCTTGAGAAGGAAGGGAAATGCATGACAGATAATGAACAGCAACAGATGGCTACAAGTTTTAGTGACCTGAGAAGACTACTCCCACTTCCCTAAAATCTGAATAGAGTACATCACCTGCTTTGGCAATTCAGCAGAAGGGAAAATCACTTGCATGTAATTCTGCATCTTTGAAGTGATGTGTGCAAAAATCCAACACACAAATGACTTGTGCAATTAGATGCTGGGTTGAGGGCTGTTCAGAATCTGAAACCCTGGGCTTCTAGATTTCATTAATGACAACAACAGCAGAAGCAGAGTGCTTGCTAACATTATACTAGGGAATTGCTGTGCACATTCAGACCTCATATGACCCTCTAGAGAACCACCAGTACCACTCTCTGAAGGATACTGGGGTGTAGTCTCTCTGATTTTATACTAGCTTCTAAGATCATACTACAACATGTGTAGTTGTAGACTAGATACTATGCACACAAATGTGTAGTGACTTAGAGCTGTCTTCAATTACAAGTCCATTGTTTGGAACACTTAAGAAATTGCGCAGAACAGAAACAAATAATAATTACAACTAAAAAGAAATCAGATTTTTATTTTCATAGGAAATAAAAAAATACTCAAAAAAAGAGATAAAAAAACATATGCTCACCTGCTCACCAGCTTGGGATTCACCAATGATGAATCTATCCCCAGGGCCGTCGGCAGCTGTAAGAAAGCACAGAAGAAAGAAGATTATAAAAAGGTAAAACCACCGAAAAAAAGAGAAAACAACATAGCAAGCAAGGAAGAACCTTAGAATAATGTGCAGTTTAGTTCAGACCTGCTTCCTTAGTTTCTATGTGAGAAGATATAAGTGTTATGTGAAACATTTTCAGCCTTAAGGGATTTTAAGATATCTTGAAAAGTTCAACATATTTACATGTATTATCTTTGGTAGAATAATATGTTCTGTCACAAAATTGTTCAGATATACTCACTGTTCCTCTTGCAAGAGAATGGAGAGGTCTGAGGAGACCATTATGGATTATTCTAGCAACAAGAATTTTTTGTGTCACATGGCAGAGAAAGTCTGGCTATAATCACCTAATACAGCTATACTGAGACATACTGCCGAATTTGCACACACTGCTTCCTGATACAGAAGTAACACAACCACGCTAGTGAGACATTATACAGCCATGTTACTGAGACATTATATAGTATCAGCAGAAGGAATGATTGGTTTAACTTGGAAGAGCCCAATGGACAATGTTAACTTGACTTCAGATTCTAAAATAAGAGTGGAATAGAAGAATCTAGCTAAAAGGAGTCAAACTTTTCCCCTTTTAGTGGCAAGTGGCTCTGGGGCTGAAATACTGAGATCTGAAGAACCATCCTCAAAAATAAGAGAGTTATGTGACAGTTGTATATGGTTCTTTAGGCTTTAAATATTAGATTATTTTATTTTAGACTGCTTTCTGAGAAAGCTAATGCACAATATATGGCATATGACCACCTTATTGTCTCACATAGAAGAAGAATGTTGACTAGCCTTATTAGTTTTATTACGGATAACAAAAATATTTTTAAGGCTCACTGGTGCCAAATCACTGATCTAAATTGGTGCTAGTGTTCATTATTCCATGTGTGGACTGAAGTTGTCTTTATTCAGTTTGAATGAAGATGCTATGTTGGGGTGTCAAAGATACAACCTGTGGAGCCCTATCATCCAGCCCATGCTCTATTTAGTGCAAGGAGCTGGTCTGGTGCACTCGCTACACACAGCATGCATGTGGAGTGTGGGGCTGGTCTGGGCACCTGTGCTAGACTGGCCCTGTGTGCTGAATATGGGGCTGGTCCAGATTGGATCCCTGAGTGATGGCTCTGGCATGTGGGGAATTGTATGGGCCTGATCTGGTCTGTGGACTGGCCTCACGTCCCTCATCTGGCCTTTGGGGTCAAAGGAGTTTGATACCTCCACACTATACCTTAGAAGCAGATAGACCACTTCTATCAGATTGTCATCTAATTGATTACCACATCAATCAGATGAAAGTTGAATTGTGGGAAGATCACACTGCACCCAATCACCTGGAATACTGACCAGTGTGTGGGCTGAATTGCATAAAATAGACTGGTGAGACATTTATGGTACCACTGTTTGTTTAATTCAGACTCTTATAACAATTTTTTGCCTTCCTGGCCAATTATGGAAACACAGTGCTACAAGGGACCTCAAGGTCCACAGTTCTTAAGTCCAATTTACTGCACAGATGCTGGATTTGCTGTTCTTAAACAATTCAAGATGGATGTCTATCCAGCCTACTTTTTTAAAACCTCCAGTGAAGGCTATTCCACAACTTCCCAAGCAGCTTGTTCTCCTGTCCTAGTGTTCTTATAATCAGGAAGTTTGTCCTGAGATTTGATCTAAATCTGCTTTTTGTAGTTTAAATCCATGACCTTATGTCTGGCCCTATATGGCAAGGAATGACATTTTGTGCTTATCTTGTTTATGGCAGCCTTTCAAATATTTGAAAACTGCTACCATGTCCTTTGCATCACACCTAATCAAAAGCAATCACTTCAAATTGGGCTTGGGTAAATCAAACACACTCAGCAAAATATCTTTCTGAATTTCATGGCATAGTAATGATCTTCATCAGAGATTATCACTTCTTTGCTTCGTGGTTCAGAAGAGAAAACTTGCACGTACAGTCTTTGAATCATGCACATTCAACAGATTGCTCAATGTTATTTTTAAAAGACGTGTGTGTATACCTGAGCAGATGATCTGGGAAAGAAAAGTCCAAAAAAATCTCAGATGGATAAATCACTGCAAACCACGTAAATAGTGCTAATGAAAGACACACACTTTAGGTCAACTGAATGGCTCCAATATTTCCTGAAACTGAATTAATTTTTCTAATATAAATCATACTAAATACTGTACTAGTTGTTTCTGTAAGGAAGAGTGTCAAATAACTGTCTGATGTAATTGAATTAATTTATAAAGACTGTACATAAAGTCCTGTTTCCTTTTACACAATAGGAATCAAATAGGAGGAGACCATTTATTTGTTTTCAGTTCTTAGACTCTTTCAAACCAAACTTCTACCCACAGTTTTCCCTCTCAGCCCTTTTGTTTCTCTGGCTTTGTCTGGAGCTTCCCCGTGCACTTCACACAAACACACACAGCTGAAATCTAATTAATTTTCTGCCCCTGTATTTGTTACCAGACCCTCAAGAAACACTTTGGACTGTTACATGGCCTACGTATGGTTTAGTTCCCTGAGTGGTTTTTCAGTGTTTCAGCTATCTACTCCAAAAAAAAAAAGAGAAGAAAACAGTTGTCCCTGGGCTGAAAGTGTCTGTCAGGACCAATAACTTCAGTTTCCAATCTAATTGTCCAACCTCTAGCATAACAACATACCCACTACTCAACACGCAGGTGTTACATAGGACTTTTCATCAGTGGATCTAAGGACACAGGCATACATACTACTCAGCATAGTTTAAATATTGTTTAAACCTGAAGTGGACGGACACACAATCCTGTTTAACTGGTTTAAATCTGCCTGGAATGGTTCAGAAGTATACCTGGAAAATCAAGCACTATGAATTGGTTCACTGTGAACCTGTTCGATGTTATGTGTGGACACCAGGTGTTCTGTGAGATGGGCCTGGTCAATTCTCCAGGCATCCCACGCTGCATCACTCCTAACTCCCCCCAGCCTGTTGCAACTGGCCACTCTGGTACACAGCCAGAAACTCTACTGACCTCTTTCCTCCTTTTGTTGGAGCTTTTTATCAACGAGCTCCCTTGCACCGCTGTTCAGTAAAAGCTATTTTTCTAACAACCACCTGTGTCTTCACTCTGTACTCAACTACAGCCCCTCAAATGTTCCCTCCCCTGCCCCTGGAAACCTAAAAGTGTGGGTCCAAGCACTCCTTCCTCTCAAAAGCAGGCAAGCACACAACTCTGATCAATTGTAGGCTTTTGAAGTTTATTGAACTAGTGTTTAGAACAGAAGGGAAAGCAGAAAAGTAAAAATGGGCTCAGCCACAAGTCATCCCCCCTGCCTTTCCCCCAGAATCCCCAAAACCTGGGTGCAAGTGCTCCCCCACCCTCACTGTGAAACATGCTGGGCTGGGTACTCCTACCCCGAGTGCTGATAACACATCACTGCAGTGCCATGAGGACTGTGGCTCCCTCTGGGGAGCCAGCATTCTAAGTAAGTTTTGGGGGTTTTTTTGCAGTAAGCCTGCCAAAATCATGGAGCCCACTGTTTTTTGTGGAGTCTGACATTTTTTTATGGAGCTCACCTGATTTTGCACTTTCCACGAAAATTATGCAATCACTAATCATAGGGACCTAACGAATTTATGATTGCATGATGTATGCATATTATCTATCTATCTATCTATCTATCTATCTATCGAGTTATATATAAAATATTATTGATATATTAGAAATCTTCCTGCCTCTCATTCAGGAAACACCATTACTTGCATCTCAAACTATATCTTAGGGCCAGACTTCCTTCTAGAAAGCAACCGTTAGATGGCAGATTCTACTGCAAGAGGCACCAGGACCAGTACAGCCAAGTGAGTAAAGAACTGAGTGACAGTGCTTACATTGCAACTGTAAGTATGTTGGCAAATATGCATGGGTACAAATACATGCATGCACACCTATTTAAAGAGTTAAAACTGCAGTAAGCACAACAGTCTTCCTTTAAAATGGCTGAATTTTACACAACAGGAATTCAGTAATCTAGATTTCTAAAAATGAAATAAATACAATTTCAAGGAAAAAATAAATGCTTCCAACAATGATGGAACGTGCAGGTGTACAAGCAAGCTGGTGTACAGTTACGTTTTCAGAAGATGTACTGCATTTACCTCTTACAGCATAGCCATCTTTCACCGATGCTGGAAATGGGGGGAGGTTGTCTTTTGCATAAACGTCTTGAGCAAGGACTCGACCCATTCCATCTAAAAGAGGAGAAAGAGCAAACAGAATGTTCTACGTTAGTGAATCTAATGAAAGGGAATAGACGGCGACAGGAGCATGCTCCCATGGATGAAATTCATGGGTCTGTGACATATCTCATAAACAGGTCTTTCAAGCTTTCGATGCGTGTCAAAACCAATAGAGAAATGAATGGAAAATGCAGTCTGAAGGCAGAGATAAAAGATCTGGTTCAGTCAACCTGCATTTCTGGTTAGGGTGAGCTTGTTGGCAATGGATTTGGATGTACAATATCCTGACCCAAAGCAGTTAGCTGAGACAAAATTAAAACAAATGACCTCTTGAGCATTTACAATAATTTTTTTTTTGCATTTGCAATTTTTTTAACCTTTTCTTCAAATATAATGTTTAAATAAAAATTTGTATTGGTAAAAGGTGCAAAATTGAGTTCAGAGAGCCAGTGTAGATCATTTCTGTCTTACTATAACATTAATTAGAGGCACTTAAAATTATTTTACCCAGTAAGAAAATATTACAATTTGGATGGTCAGATATTAGGATCATGGCAACTAAAAGAAACTTTAATTATATGGACAGATAGAGACCGACTGGATTTAAGGTGGCCTTAATTGTTAAAGTATTACTGATTCTATGATTTATGTATGATTCTCTAGATTAGAATATGCTACTGAGTTTTTTATGTATAATTAAAAAAATAACTGTGATGAATACAACATTTGGCTCATTTCTTTTGTGTAGCTGTTGGTGAGGGCTTTGTTACAACAACACTAGTAAATTGTTTAGGTCAGTGGTTCTCAACCTTTTCAGACCTGAAGCATCCCTTTATAGGCTCAAGGCTCCTCATGGAAAATGCCAGCTCTTAGTTTTCAAACATTTTTGACTATAGAAAAATAATACAGCAATTCTTCTGTTTCAAAGAACTCAGAAAGACTGGAACAGGTCAGAACGTTTTAACACTATGGATTCCTATTTGAAATCCTGGGCTGCGTCCAAACGAGCATGGCCATGTGCTATGTGACACATACCGCATGTTCAGTTGTTCTCCACGCTGCAAGGGAACAGGGGTCAAAAGAAACCCATGGGAAAAAAAAGAGGAGCAGCACATGTGGCAGGCAGCAGCATGCACTGCCCAAAACTGGAGCCTGGCCAGCTGGAACTGCACTCTGCTGCCAGCCAGGCTCCATATGGCAGGATCGTTGCTGCTGCAGCCCTGGGAGGCCCCCAGGACCCCAGATAAGGTTGGTAGGGCCAGCCCAGTGATGGCCCTAATCTCCCCTACCCCACCTGGGGTAACTTGCTGTGTGGTGGTACAGGTGTTCCCTGGGGACAGCTAGCAGTGGCACAAGGTGTGCAGCCTCTAGTTGTCCCTGGGGAATCAAATGTTCATGCATGTCTGGACATGGCCCTGGAGTTTATCTTGTGAATCAAGTTTGCACACCTAACTGCTAACATTTCACAACACCTTGCAGCACCCTTGAAAGGATTTTAAGGCACCTGGGTTGAGAATCACTGATTTTGGTGCTAGTCAGTGGGAATTTTTCTATTTAATGGAAGGTATATGTATCTTCTCTTTAACTGCACTTACCAACTGTAACTGTAACCTATATCTTGTTTCTGTATGCATAGCAAAAAGTTCTAATATGCACTCTCATCTTAATATATAAATACAGCTTTATTCCAGGACAAAAATAACATTAAAAAAGTAAGGTTGAGAGTATGCTTTGGTAATTTAAGGTAAGAAAATTATAGGAATTTTGTAAGTATCCAAACCTATTGAAAATAAATCCAAACTTATTAAAGAATAAAAAAAAATAAGTAAGGCACCTAAACCACCTTAACTTTGCCCTCTACCAACGCTGCTGAATAACTCTACAAATATGAGTTTAGTATTTTATCATTTGTAGTTTCATATTAGATTAAATTTATTTTTATGCATAGATTAAGGAATTATATTTATATTCCTTGTACAAGAGTTGTCTTATTGTTTCCTTCTAATAACCATCTGTTGTCTACAATTCTAACCTTGGACTGTAAACTTTTCACTGCAGGGGCTACGTCTGCTGCCTCCTCCATGTAACCCTGTGAGAAAAGAAGACCCTGTCACAGACACTGCCACACTTTGCAACAGACTGGGAGAGAAATGCATAGATACTGCAGTCTCAAATAGGAATAGGCTGTGCAGCATGGACAGCACTGCTGTAGTGTAGAGGGGCAAGGCCAGAATACAGGAAACCCATATAAGGTATGCTTAACAATAGTATAACATGGGGTGGGCAAGCAGGGCATCAACCCTGGGCACCAACTTAGTCAGGTGCCAGAATGCCCCCCTGGGGAGTCTGTGCCCCAGCAGAAGCAGCAGCCCAAAGCTGCTGCTGTAGAAGCATCAGCTTGGTGGATGCAGATCACACTGTTGCTGTAGCAGCAACTAGGGTGAGCAGACCATGACATGGCAGCATCAGCTGAAGATGTTTTGTGCTCTCGGAGCTGGTAAGACTCCCCACTCCCCCTGCTCTCAGCACTCCATGCCCGCTGGTGCTCAGTGGCACCACTCTCCCTGCTCTCATTAGGCCTCTAAGGCTAAGGTGCTGGGTAAACTTAATGTAGCCCTGCCTTCCTGTTATATTCACTTATCTGAACTATTTAGTTCCAACCCTAGCTCCTTCTGAGGGTCTACTTTTGTCAAGCCAACAGAGAAGCATTAATTAGAGCTATCAAAAGGTTTATTCCTCTTCTGTAGGAGGCAGTATGGAAAGCAGGGGAAGCTGCTTAGCACTTATATCACTCGAGTAATTCTAAGATGTTGTATGTACATTCTTGTGTGCATCTTTTTTTTTCAAGGGAGACAGAAAATTATATATGATTTTTGGGTTTGGAGGCCTGAGTGTGCATGAGGACTTTGGCAGGGGAGGCAGAAAAGTGTATGAGTATGGGTTGCCCTTCCATACCTTTGTGAACATTGGCGAACTGACCTTCAGTCAAAGGGGGCTGCAATGTAAATTATAGTTTCTATAACAACAACAATACCATATTTACTTAAATCTAAGATAAGTTTTTCCCCCTCAGTCAGCATAAGGGAAAAAGCCCCTTGTTTTAGGTTTGCACACAAAGTGGGGGGGAGGGGAGGGAGGCAGGTGGCTGCTACAGCTCTAATTCTGGGCCTGAGCCTGGGTCTGGGCCAGAGTCAGACCCCCAGCAGCTTCCTGCCCTCCCCTCTCTCCCCCTCCTTACTGTCAGGTGTAGCTCAGCTCTGGCTCAGGCTCGGTTCCCTCCTGGGCATGGAGCACATGGAAAATATGTCTCCTGCCTGGCCAATCAGTAGTGATGATACTGGTGCATGGCCTGGCAAGCAATAGCTTCCATGTGCTGCTCCCGGAGGAAACAGAGCCTGAGCAGTGTCTGACAGTAAAGGTGTGGGGGAGGAGACAAAGGATGGGGGGGGAGGTAGGGACAGAGATTGTGGGGCACAAGGGAGAGAGCAGCAGAGGCCATGAGGAGCTGGGAGCCAGGGGGTGTGGGAGTGGGGAGGGGGGGCAGGCGGAGAGGGCTGCAGGGAGAAGAATTGTGGGGGTGAGTAGAAGGCAAGGGGCTAGCTGACCCCACCCCAAGCAGTATTTTTCCTGCTGTAACAGTAGAAGTGGGATGAAATTAAGACATCTCTCCAATAATTAGATTCTATACCTGGAAAATTATAACAAATTTGTAATTTTTCCATGTATATAATTTAATTACTGGGGGGGGGAGGTCATCTTAGATTCAGGGTCAACTGAAATTTGAGTAAATACAGTAGTTTATACTTGATTGCTCCTGTACTGATACCCAAATATATCAGAATTCAGCTGGGAGCAACTATTTATAGTATATTTTAGAATGCCTTTTTTATAATAGGGATTTGCCTTCTGTGCAATAACTGGAAAGGCACCTTTACAATGCACCTTAATGCTTCCATATGATAAAATAATGTGGAGACTAATTGATTTTCACTAGAAAGATTACTAAAAAGCTTGGGTACTTAGACTAAATGGGAAAATACACAGACGTTTAACTAGATCACAGAAAAGCCAGTTTTTACAGAACTAGGATAAATGCCCCTTCTCTTCACAGACACTCCAAAGCCAATGCAAAAGCAGAATTCTTAATTTTAATAGGCATGCTGCATCTTTATTTTACTACTTTTCTGTATGCAAAGGCCCACCGCTTAGAGAGAGAAGTTGGACATTTTGTTCCTGGCATTCTGCCACAAGATATTTGGATGAACAAATGTCCAGCCAGGAGCTGGAAAGCATTTAGTTAAGAATAGGGAAAGAAATAGAAATGTGATTGCTGAAGAGAAGCACGAAGTGAAGAGAAGTGAAGCCAGCCAACACTTAAAGGACACTCTCTGATAAATTTTTCACTTTCCTTTGTTTGCAGTCTCCTCTAAAAACTTCTTCATTTTACTGATTTTGGCTAATTTTGATTTTAAGACAAAGTTGTGAAATTCTTTTTGTGTCATCGTATTATGCATCCCCATGATCACAGCTTTCTGGGGCTAACAGAAAAAAAAATTACTTCTAATTTTGCTTCTTTGAAGATGTTATTCCAGTATGATTTTCATTTTGGGGTCTTAATTTTTCTAATGCAGGTTTCGTTTAAAAAAAAAATTACACTACTGTTAAGACTTTTTCCCCAGCAGGGCAACAGTAGTGGCACAGAATAGTGACCTAGGCCTTGTATTAGTTATCATGCACTATTCCTTACCCCTGCTGTCCCTCCCAACAATACAATCAGTCTCTGTAATGATAGGCTAATTAAAAATGATTCAAATGTTAGAAAAATATACCCTAGAGCAAAAAAGAAGCCGAGTAATATTAAGATTATACAATCTCCAAATTGTGAAGGTAGGTGGGAGGGATAATGAGCACTGTGTTGCAGTGATCTCTTCAAATGAACAGAATTGCACACAAATAACTTCCACCACTTCTGCAAGGATGCCATTAGCCCAGATTTTGGCTCCTGGGGAATATGGATTTTGAGAGGAATCCTCCCCCAAAAAGAGAGAAGGCTGCAATAAGCAGCAATAAAGCCACTGCCAATGGTGAGAACAAAACTCTTTTTTTTTTTATTATATAAGAAAAGGAAGGAACACCCCTCCCCGTAGATATCTTCTAAGTGCCCAGGCAGACCACCTGCTCAAACTTGCAAAGGTAAGCAGTAATATAGGGAAAAAAGCTTCATATGACAATAGGCTAATTTAAAAAATGGACTTTTTAAAATAAGACTTCTCTGGAATGAGAACATTTGGCGTTCTTTATCTTGAAAACAATTTCTGAAAATGAAGCCTCAGAAATGGATTGGTTTCTTCCAGTGTGATTTGCTGTGGAGAGGAATGGGCCAGGACACTGTGTTCTAGATGCCTGCAATAGAGACATCTTTGGAAGGAGCAGCCAAGGTAGCCTTGTCTTGTGCTGAATGACCCTTGACAGAGCCTTTTAACTTCTGCTCAGCTAGGCCAAAAACTAAAAGGTGTACACTTGAATTTCCATTTAGACACGCCTACTTGGTAGCTGTATGGCTTAGAGGCAAAAAGCTGGGTGGATTTTCAAAGGATTTCAGTCTTCTTCAAAGAGATTTATTATTGCTGAATATATGGAGAAGGGTCCACTGCTTGATGTGCTCATGAGGCCATAAGAATAAATATCATTCATACATGGAAGGATGATACTGCCCTGAGGGCGGATCTTGGTTGAGTCCAAAGCATCACCTTTTTCTCACAAGGTGCAGCATATCAAGACCAGTCACTAGTGCCGGAAGTTTATGCACTCATATGCCTAAAGTATATGAGCTGATATAATTGACTCCAGAAGCATGATCTTCCACGTAAGAAATTTTAAATTCT
>NW_017728947.1:46019776-46023923 GCF_001723895.1 Crocodylus porosus | reverse complement strand
GAAGGCCACCTGATGGAGCAGCTGTTACTGCTGGCATTGATGTTCGCAACTGGGCTTAGCAATTAATTTGAGGAGCTGTTCCATATCTATGAATGAGAAGGAAAGTTTGACACCAGGTTTTCCTCAGTCTTTCCATCCCCATTGGCCAGGGTTAGTCCAACCCCCACAAGAGAGAGGTTAGTATCATTCGTTTGCCTACGCTCTTCATTGTATTGTAACAACGTACTTAAAGCTGCTCCCAAGTAGTTTGTTCATAGTGTCCCCTGATTGTTCAGGTTGGGCAAGGTCTTGTCCTTGAGTTCTCCCTCACAGGACTACTTGATTGCAGCAGAGCTCATTTTCATCTTCTGGTTCCCCCCCACATGAACCAGGTTACCCTCTTTCACTCTTCTTTCTATAGGCATTGACTGGAGGGCAGGTACAGTGAGGGTAGAACTAGTCTGAGTCAGAAGCCCTATTTAGTCCCTTCCTGACCAAGAACAAGTTATTCTGCCCTAATCACAAGATGCTCTTTCTGTCAAACAAAGAGGGCTACTATATCAGACAGTGACCAAGTTTGTTACCAGGTAACTGCCATAGAGGGCCAACATGATAGTGGAATGCAAGTAATGAATGCTAATTCCCGAGGAATAAGAAAATCATCAACTTCCCATTCTAAACCACTCCAGTAAAGAAGTGGTGTGAGCAATGGTTCAGAATGTAAACTTGAGAAATACACCATTCAAATAATTTTTCAGAACAGAAAATCAGGGAGCAGCAGCAGAAAGGAGTGAAGTTCACAGAGATGATGGGACATCAAAACACACAGTACAAATATTACATCTTTAGAAGAAAGGGTCTACCCCAACCTGAAATATCCCCTACAACAGGGCTGTCAAACATAAAACCCAGAGGCTGGACTCGGCCTCCTGAGCCGTGTCAGGTGGATCATAGGGCTGGTAAAGGAGCCAGGAATTTGAGGGCAGAGTAAACAGAGGCGCGCCTGCTGTGGAAATTCAGGGCATGGAGCCCTGTTTGGGATACATGCTGGTGATGGGAGGTGAGCAATAGCTGTGTTAACTCATGTGGCTACTGCTTATTCCAATGTCACCACAGTTGAGTTCAGCCCATAAGAGTCCCATAGTCCAGATCTGGGTTAGTTTGACCCCCCTGCTCTAAAGAAAAACTCCTAGTTCCTAAGGTACTGACACATCTGGGAAACAATAAATGGCTGAAGACGCAGCAAGAAAAACAGACTGCTGAGTTGTCTTAGTACTTTCCTTTTCAAACACAGGTGAGTGTTAGGAAAGATTATTCTTAAATCCATATAGTTATGTGATTGCCTGTCAAGAGGAATGAACTCATTGATGATGTATAGATAATTAAATTAAGTAACACAGAAAGTATTTCCACACATGTAGTGGGGAATGTAGTAATTGATGGCAGCTTGGGCAGAAGTGACTACATGATGATTGAGTTCAGGCTCCTGAGGAAAGGAAGGATGGAAAGCAGCAGAGTAAGGACCCTGGACTTCAGAAAAGCAGACTTCGACTTGCTCAGGGAATTCATGGGTAGGATCCCCTGAGAGGCCAGACTGAGGGGGAGAGGAGTCCAGGAGAGCTGCCTGTACTTTAAAGAAGCCTTACTGTGGATGCAGAAACAAACCATTCTGATGCGCAGAAAGACTAGCAAGCATGGCAGAAGACCAGCTTGGCTTAGCAGGGAGCTCTTCAGTCAACTAAATCACAAAAAGAAAGATTGTAATAAGTGGAAACTTGGACAAATAACTGGGGAAGAATATAACAGCACTGCTCAGACATGCAGGGATGAAGGCAGGGAGGCCAAAGCGCAACTGGAGTTGCAGCTAACAAGGGATGTGAAGGGTAACAAGAAGGGTTTCAATAAGTAGCAAGAGGAGGATCAGGGAAAGTGTGGGTCCGTTACTGAATGAGGGAGGCAACCTTGTGACAGAGGTTGCAGAAAAGGCTGCAGTGCTCAATGCCTTTTTTGCCTCAGTCTTCATAGGCAAGGTTGGCTCCCAGACTACTGCATCTGGCAGCACAGTTTGGGGAGGTGGTGAGCAGCTCACAGTGGTGAAATAACAGGTTAGGGACTATTTAGAAAAGCTGGATGTGTACAAGTCTATGGGGCAGCACCAGTCTATGGGTCAGTACAAATCTATCGGGATGCATCTGAGGGTGCTGAAGGAGTTGGCTGGTGTGATTGTAGAGCCACTGGCCATCATCTTTGAAAACTCAAGGTGATCAGGAGAGGTCCTGGATGCTTGCAAACATAGTGCCCATATTTAAGAAAGGGAAAAAGGAGGATCCAGGGAACTACAGACCAGTGAGCTTCACCTCACCTCAGTCCCTGGAAAAATCACAGAGAAGATCCTCAAGGAATCCATTTCTAAGCACTTGGAGATGAAAAGGTGATTAGGAACAGTCAGCATGGATTTACCAAGGGCAAGTCATGCCTGACCAACAGGATTGCCTTCTATGACTAGGTGACTGGCTCTGTGAATGCCAGAAGAGTGGTAGATGTGTACCTTGATTTTAGCAAGGCTTTTGATACGGTCTCCCACAACATTCTCACAGGCAAGCTACAGAAGTATGGGCTAGATGAATGGATAGAAAACTGGCTGGAGCATCAGGCTCAGAAAGTAATAATCAATAGCTCGATGTCTAGTTGGCAGCTGGTATCTATGGAGTGCCCCAGGGGTTGGTCTGGGGGCTGGTTTTGTTCAGTGTCTTCATCAGTGACCTAGAAGATGACATAGAGCACATCCTTAGCAAGTTTGCAGACGACACCAAGCTGGGGAGAGTAGTAGATACGTTGGAGAGTAGGGCTAGGATTCAGAGTGATGTAGACAAATTGGAGGATTGGGCCAAAAGGAATCTCATGAGGTTCAACAAGGACAAATGCAAAGTCTTGCACTTAGGATGGAACAGTCCCATGTACCAGTACAGGCTGGGGGCTGACTGACTGGCCAGGAGCTCTGCAGAAAAGGATATATATATGCCAGCAGTGTGCCCTTGTTGCCAAGATGGCTAACGGCATACTGGGCTGCATTGATAGGTGTGTTTCCAGTAGGTCAAGGGAAGTGATTATTCCCCTCTATTCAGCACTGGTGAGGCCACATCTGGAGTACTGTGTTCAGTTTTGGGCCCAGCACTACACAGAAAGGATGTGGACAAATTGGAAAGAGTCCAGTGAAGGACAAAAGAAATGGTAAGGGGGCTGGGGGACATGACTTCTGAGGAAAGACTGAGGGAACTTGGCTTATTTAATTTAGAGAAGAGAAGACTGAGGGGGAATTCAATAGCAGCCTTCAACTACCTGAAGGGGGTTCAAAAGAGAATGGAGCTAGACTGTTCTCAGTGGTGGCAGATGACAGAACAAGGAACAATGATCTCAAGTTGCAGCAAGTGGAAGTTTAGGTTAGATATTAGGAAGAATTCTCACTAGGGAGATCATTAAAACACTGGAGCAGGTTACAAGGAGAGGTGGTGAAATCTCCATCCTTGGATGTTTTCAAGATCCACCTAGACAAAGCTTTGGCTAGGATAATTTAGTTGGGAATTTCATAGATTTCATAGACATTAGGGCTGGAAGGGACCTCAGAAGATCGAGTCCAGCCCCCTGCCCAAAGGGCAGGAAGTCAGGGCAGGAAGTCAGCTGGGGTCATAGGACCCCAGCAAGATAAGATAAAGATAAGATAAAGATTTCCAGCTGTAATTCCAGCCCAAAAGCCAGCTCCCCACTCCAGCCCATATACCCAGCACAGTGGGCACAGGGGGCCACCAGTTTATGTCTGGCAGAGTCAAACAGTGCTCTGGACCAGGCAAAACTCTGGTCAGGGATCTCTGGGAGAGTACCCCAGTGGTACAGAGTTACAGTGTAAGGTCACCCAAAAAGGATTTATAGCCATAATTCCTGCCCAAAAGCCAGTTCCTTATTCAAGTCTATATACTTAGTTCAGTGGCTGGGGGGCTGTGAGTTATCAGCCTGACACAGTCACTGCACTTTGGACCAAGCCAGACTCTAGTCAGATCTCCAGGAGAGTCTCCCTATGACACAGAAAGAATTTCCAGCCATAACCCCACAGCCAAATTCAATATTTGAACCTATATTTTTAGTGGAGTGGGCATGAGGGGTTGTCAGTTGG
>NW_017728947.1:46010335-46019676 GCF_001723895.1 Crocodylus porosus | reverse complement strand
GAACAATTTTCAAATAGTCAATCAGAAGCAATGCAAGGACCTGGAATTATAAAGCTATTTGTTTACTAAAAGACCTATAAATATAGGTCCTATTGTTCCAACATGTGTCATGCACTGTAAAGAACTGAAACCCACATAATGTTGTGCCCTCCAAGTATGATTAATAATTAAGTTTGCCAAGGCACTAAATACTAAATAATAAAAAAAAATAAAATTGCAGTGATTCAAAATTCAGTGCAATCCAATTTCTTCCATGGATTCTAGAGACCATTAATATGGTCCCACAGTTTTGGAAGAGAGGAATGTTCAATTTCTGAGCCTTAAGAACAAATAATCAATGTTTAATGACAGCTTTAGTAGTTGTGAAGATGTCCTGGTTTCATAACTTGAAGTATCTAATTTTATTAAATAGAAACTTATCCATATATCAAATTAAAGCTTAACTTTTCTTAACAATTTCTTAACACATTTGTGGCTAAACCAGGCACCCTTCAATTTATGTGTTGAACAAAAAATTGGGAATATATAAGCACCCTAAAAGAAGTCTGGTGTCCTGGACATGCAAGTGGTGAAAATGAAAGCCTTTAAGGAATGCCATATATCTGAGGCAAATTAAAGATGTGTGTTGGTATAACTCAGTTTGAGACTTTATTATACTAACAAAGTTACAGTTTTGGATAAACTGCACTTTTGTGTGTATGCTTACATTTTATGAGTCAACAACTCCATGTTTAGGATGAAGCAAGGATTTATTTGGGTGATATCTTTTATTGGGCCAACTGCATAGTTGGGATAGAGTTAGACAAGTTTTGAATGCATGGCATTCTTCTTCAGGTCCATTCATGGAACCTCCAAGTGGCTGCTTTACCAAGTATTCCTTCAGGTGATCTGCAGAAGAATGCTTTGCATTTGAAAGCTTGTCTAACTCTATCCCAACTATACAGTTGGCCCAATAAAAGATGTTACATTAAGAAATCCTTGCCTCTTGCAAATTTCCTGGACCATCATAACTACATCATTCTAACACTATAGTTAGGATGGTTTTCTCAGGTCTCTGTTATTGGCATATTATCCTATCAAATCAAACAACTGGTTCACTACTTTTATGTTGTGATGTGGATCTCTACATTTATACTACATAGTTCAAGAATGCCAGGCATTGAAGCTTTTGACCTTAGATGATAGAATAAAAAGATGACAACACCTAACCGGTATTTCGTTTCTGTCAGGGGGAAAGCCTCAGTGGCTTAGTTCTGCAGGACAACTGCATAAATCCTAGGTGAACAGAATCTCAGTTGGGATCAGTATTTTGAGTCTCCAAAATAATCAAGTTTCAAATTTGAATGAAGATTATGTACAGATACTCCAAACTTTAATCTGTTCCTAGTTTGAAGGCTCTCTCTACCAGCCAGCATCTCCGTGAAAGAGCAAGCAGTCTGGCAGCTAGCTTTCACATATAAATTCAGATGTCCAACCGGCAAATGACTGGAGACCTCCCAACAACTGGGATTATCATGAGTTTGATGGAGTGAAAGTAGAGCAGCAGTCAGGATGTGATGAAAGAATGAAGCAATGGCAGGGTGGGGTCCCCGCTAATGGCAGAGCAGAGACCAAGGGAAGGATTGGGTTGACTAGGTGAAGAGGAGAAGAGTGCTAGAGTGGCCTCTGCATCGAACTGGAGCTGGACAGGTAGGAAGAGAGGAATAAGTGAAGAAACAGAAATAAAATAGAGTAGATTAGAGCAAATAATTGCTCCAACTGAACCTTTAAGCTCAGTCTGAAAAAGGGGTGAACAGTCCCACAAGGAGAGGTTACAGGGCAACAGAACACAATATGGAGGGGGGCCAGCTGCAGTTGGAGCACCTTGCCCATGTATACACACCCACATAAATAAATGGTCTCTCCTAATTTAATTTGCATGTTGCTTTTCCACAGTGTATGGGTAGTCATTTATTCTTTAGAGTTCTATTGAAATTTGTAAGGTAAGACCTGAAAACTATAATCTATTCCTAGCATCTCCTTTACATGATGTCTACAACTATCAGTCTAGCACTTTTCACCAGTATTATTTTTATTTTAAGAAGTAATGCTCTCGGGGAAAGAAGTCTTGTATTTAAGTAGATGAAATATTGATATCAGCTATCATGAAGATAATAACATCAATGATGCTGAACACTGTTCAGTATTGAAAACTACTCTGTGAATTAAATGTTTTGGCCCACATTCCATTTGTCTCTAAGATATTTAAGCCACTTACATTAATCTTACATATACAAGTCACTAGGCATGATCCTATTCCATCCCACTCACCAACCAAAGGACCAATGAAATAAGTGGAGAAAAAACAGGCTGTTTGATAGGAGGACGAGGGCCAATCTAACTTTTATTGTAGCCTGGTAGTAAGGACACTTGCTCAAAAGCAGGAGACTGCATTATAGACCCTATTTAGCTACAGGGTGTTTGAATATACTTCTCACACTTCCCAGGAAGTGCTCGAACTACTGAGCTATGAGGTAGCCAGGGCTGGTGGCATCCTGTCCCCTTCCTCTTCAAGCTGGTGCACTTTAGAACAGGGGCGGGCAATTATTTCGGGTGGAGGACCACTTACTGAGTTTTGGCAAGCTGTCAAGGGCTGCATGGGTAGTCCTGCCCTTTGACAGGTCCCCACACCCTGGTCACAATCTTGGGACTGGAAGCCCTGCCCCATTAACCTCTGACCTTTGCCACCGGAAAGCCCTCCCTTGCCCCTGGAAGTACTCCACTGGGAAAAAGGGCTTGCCATCTTAGAGGGAAAAACAAATTATACACTCAAAATCAAACACCCATAATAATATATTTTAATTTAAAAAATATATTTTGTCCTGATTTGTGTGCATTTGTGCTGTATATATAAAAGTGATTGCATAATAGCTCAGAATGCAGTCTTACTCATATATTGCGTGGGGTGTGTAGGAGTGTTGGGGGGGTATGGGTGGGTGTGGGGTTTGTAGGGAGCTGTGGGTGGGTGGGTATGTGGATTTGTGGGGATGAGTGTGTGTGGGGATGGTATTGTGGGTATGGGAGCCACAGGGTGCAGAGCGGCTGGTAGGTGGGCAGGAAAGTGGGGAAAGCAGTGGTGGGGATGGGGGGCCTGCACCCATGTCCCAGGACCAGCACCAGCAGGGCCCAGAGCATGGGGTGCAGGCTGGCAGGGGTCTATGGCAGGGGTTCCCAACCTTTTTATACTGTGGACTTGCAAACTATATAATTTACAGATTTAAGTTTACTTTACATGTTTAAATTTAATTTTTATGAGGTGGGGGCGGGGTCGCAAGGATCAGATTGGGTTGGGGCACTGGGGGACCCTGTAGGAGAAGGGGCTGAGCAGGTGGTGGCTTGGGGGGACACAGGTAAGACTGCCCAGGAAGAAGGGGCTCTGTTGCCTTTCCTAGGAGCAAGCAGCAGAGCTGTCTCCCCGTCCTTTGCTCTAGGCATTTCCCTGCCCACATCACCTTGCTACTACCCAGCCCGCTGTGGGCCCTGGTACCTGGTGCACTTTACTGGGCACAGCCATGGAGATGGGAGTGGGATGGGGCACACAGAGCCAGCTGCCTCTTTCCTGGGGCTGCCCTGCTGCCTGCACGTGACTGCCAGTGGAGGAAGCCGTGGCTCAGTGGTTGTGAACCCGTGGTCTATGGAGTCGGGCTGGGCTGTGCCAACATGAAGAGACTGCAGCTGGCTCGGCTCCATAGAGCCCCTGCCGGCTGGGACCCCACACTCCTGCTGCCTTGCTCTGGGCCCTACTGGTGCTGGCCCTGTGTGAATGGCACGGGCTCCGTGCTCCAGTCTGGATGCCATGCACCCACTCACTCCCAGCCCCACGGTACAGTGGGGATGATTGTGAGAATCCCCGACCCTGAGCTCACCTGTCTGGGCTGAGCAGCGGTGGCGGTGAACAAAATGGTGCTCAGCATGGTGGAAAAGCACACATCCACACTGTCAGCACTCCCTGCTGCAGCTGGTCTGAGTCCACACAGGGCTGCTTGTGCCTGCTCTCCATTGCCACCACAGGGTGCTGGTGACGCCACATGTTGGCTCTCGTTGGCTGCAGCAGGGAGCGCCAGCAGCGGGGAGTGGAGGCCGCTTTTCCCCCATGCTGAGCACCAGTTTGTTCCCCGCTGCTGCTGCTAGCTTAGGCCCCACATTGGCTCTGACCTCACCTGTCAAGCTGAGCAGCGGCAGCAGCTGGGCAAAAACTGCTGCTGGGGCAGAGGAAAGCAGCTCCCCCCTGCTTGTTGCCACTGGGCAGTGTTTGCTGTAGCCACCCGCCCAGAACCTGCACCACACTAGGCTGCGGTGTGGCTCCTTCACCACCGCTTGTGAGCTGTGGCTGTGTGGGGCAGCCACAGGGCAGCTCACAAGTGACAATGAAGGAGACGTACCACAGCCTAGTGTGGCGTGGGCTCCAGGTGGGCAGCTGCAGCAAACACTGCCCAGTAGCAGCAGGAGGGGGGAAGCTCTTTCCTCTGTCCCAGCAGCAGTTTGTTCTCAGCTGCTGCTGCCGCTCAGCCTGACAGGTGAACCTGGAGCTGTCATGGGGCCCAGGCTAGCAGCAGTGACGGGAAACAAACTGGTGTTCAGCGCAGGGGAAAAGTGGCCCCCTGCCTCTGGCGCTCCCTGCTGAAGCTGCCTGTAGCCCACATGGGGTTGCCTGTGCCTGGTCTCTGTTGCCACTGCTGCCCCACGGGGCTCCAGTGATGTGGCAGATAGGCAGGCAGCCCTGTGTGGGTTCTGGCCAGCTGCAGCAGGGAGCACTGGTGGTCGGGGGGCGGCTTTTCTCTTGTGCTGAGCACCAGTTCATTCCCTGCTGCTGCTGCGCAGCCCGAATGGGGTCAGGGCTGCTCGTGGTTGTACCCGCCTATACCACAGGGCTAAGGCAGGCGGGGCTGGGAGTGAGCAGATGCATGGCAGCCCAACAGGAGCATGGGGCCCATGTTGGTGCCCCAGGGCCAGGGGTGGTAGCGCCCAGAACAAGGTGGCAGGAGTGTGGGGTCCTGGCTGGCAGGGGCTCTATGGAGCTGGGCCAGCTCCCCTCTTTCCCTGCTGGCGCAGCCCAGCCCAGCTCCATAGAGCCCTGCCAGCCCATGCCCCACACTCCTGCTGCCCCACTCTGGATCCTGCCAGTGCTGGCCCCAGGGCCCTAGCATGGGACCTGAGGCCCCGACATAGGCCCTGTGCTCCCACATACTTCCAACCCCATGGCCATTCCTGTTCTTACCTGAATCTCCCGCTCTGGTGCAGGGAGGTGCAAACATCCCCATGGTCCCAGACTAGAAGCCCCTGCTGGGCAGGGGCTTCTGGCTAGCGGGTGGGCCTTGCTATTGCAGGAGTCTGCCGTGGCTTTCCCTGGGTCCTACTGCCCCTGGCTGTTGTCATCTTTGACAGGCAGCTAGGGGCAGATAAATATTAATTTTCCAAATTTTGGGGGGCCCCCGGGGGCGGACAGAATGGGCTGGTGGGCTGGATTTGGCCTGCGGGCCATATTTTGCCCACCCCTGCTCTAGAAAGAAATGCAAATGTCACAGCATCAGAAAGATAGTATGCAAGATGGTCCAACTCCTAGAAAAGTGGGCACTTCCCTGGAAGAGAGGGATCCCTGAATTCTGGCCTCTGTTCCCATACTCTTATCAATTACTAGAAATTCAAGTACTAATAACTGATATAATAGAAGTAACTACCTAACCCAAATGAAATAAAACCCAACCATTTGTGAAGTACCTCGGTAATTGATGATTTCTGTTCCAAGCACTGGAGTCATCTCTAGGACTGTGATGAAGGCTTTGTCCATAGATGTAAGAGGAAAGGGCGACATGCGGTGTCTTCTTGCCACCTTGGTAATGTCAACAGCACTGTGACCTACAGAGGGAGAGTATCTAGTTTAAAAAAATAATCCTTGACATTTTCCTTGGGAGTGCCATAGGATGAATTTGATGCATTACAGCTACTGTCATTCAGAAGAATCATATTATGTTTTACAAATTGCATAAGGGCAGAACCTTGTTTATCCCTGAAATGCAGCGCTTTTCACCTATGAGATGAATTACAGCAGCTGTTAAACACTGCATAGCCATTTAGGAAATTAAAGGAATTAATATGTATTTTATAAAATTGAAATAGGGCTACTATCCCTGCTCCTAGAAAAAATGCTTTAGAAGGTTTAGTGACCACAAGAAGTCATTACATCACCATTATGTAATGCCCGAAAGAAAGTGTAGCATTTGACCCCCAGTATCATGATTTGAACATGTTCCAGATCTTGGAGCTAGTTAGCATTAGAGGCAATCTACTCTGATGGTTCTGTTCCTCCCATGCAGACTACACCCATAGCAGTGTGATAGGTGAATATAATTCAACAATCAGGGCCCCTGACTCTGCGGTTCCATACTTTCTTTTCTCTCCTTCCCTCATTTAATATATATATTTACACTTTTAGCCA
Source organism: Crocodylus porosus (assembly GCF_001723895.1). Lineage (NCBI taxonomy): Eukaryota > Metazoa > Chordata > Crocodylia > Crocodylidae > Crocodylus > Crocodylus porosus. The sequence goes on along the minus strand of NW_017728947.1, from coordinate 46,013,201 downwards.
TAAATTTTAACAAGTGGCAGATGGTACTGAACAACATACACTGACTTCATCTTAAATACAAATCACATCTTTTCCCTAGATATTCGAAAGCATAATAAAATCAGCAATTGCACAACTCGAAGTGGCTAAAGTTAAATCCAAGAAAATGTGTAGAGCTTGGTACTTTGATGTAGTAGCCAGCAGTATTCCACACCAATTCATTATTCTTAAAAGACAGTCTGCCACTCATGCATGTCAACACCGACTTCTACTTGATAGACACTCAGGGTTCCTATGCACATGCAGATTACTCCGATGCACTGTCATTCCAGCATGTCAGAGAAGACTCGATTAATTGAGTCTGCTGAAGTGTGGAAATTAACGTGTTCCAGCTGCCTCCAGCATCATGTGTATCAGTGTCCCCATGCTGAAAAACGGCGGTGGGGCACTTTAAACTAAAGCTTGTTTGATGAGTGTTAGTTCAAGCACTCCTCCTGCTTTTTTCAGCGCAAGGATACTGATACACGTGACAGTTCAGGCACTGTAATTATCATGGCTTTTGGAGCTGTGCTCATTAACATTCCCCCACCCCCTTCACCCAGAGCATGTCTATAAACACCCCAAATGCCATATTTTCTCACATACCGCACACCCGAAATAAGACACATACTTTGATGTTTTGGAAAACAATGTAGAAAAAAAAACATTTTTCCAGAGCACTGGCCACCTGTGCCACATAGAATAAGTACTCCTGGAAACATAGTGTCCAGGAAGTGTGGCATCCTAGGAGACAGTCTAGGTGATGCAGCAGGAACTTCCTGGTGTCACAGAATGGCAAAAAAGGTAGGTCCCAGACTCTTTCAAGGGCAGCATCAAGACTGTTTCATCTTAGTTTTTATATGAATTCCTGTAAAGAATAAAGTGTTGCTTCTGTCTCACAAACCTCAACAAGACCATATAGATTACAAGCACCAGCTCACTTGCCCTGAGCCAGCTCAGTTGCATCTTCTGGCATGATGGTGGGAAGGTTAAAACAGGATTCTGCCCCTTATGCTTGCTGAGCCAGGAAGAAGTGGCATCCATTTTGACAGCCAGAACAAGCAGACAGTGTGCTCTAGTATACTTGCTTATTTCTATACTAGCAAAGAAAAATCTGCTTTTCCACTCAGGGCATGAATCCCAATTTTGGGGAAAGGGTGCATGTGATATGTGAGTAAATATGATATTATTATTATTTGTAGTAGTAGTAGTAGGAGTATTTGTTGTATTACTATAACACCCAAAGGTACTCATCATGGACCTCTGTACAAACACAGAACAAAAAGATAGTCCCTGTCTAAGAAAGCTTATAATCTATGATAAAAACACCAGATGGATACAGATGGGCCCCTGTTCCCTGCCCTGGAGCATAAGGAGACAAATATCAGAATGATGGGCAGTGGTCTTAAACCAAAGGCAGCCTATCTATGGTCAAGCTTTTTGTAGGCATTGCAGAAAGGAGAGTTTTAATGATGGATCTGAAGGAGTATAAGCAGGTAGATTTGCAGAGATTTATAGGTAGCTCCCCCCAAGTGTGAGGGATTGCATACAAGAAAGCACAAAATGTTGGTTTGAAAATCAAACAGATATCATGGACAGACTGGTGACAGGAGTTGACCTTTCAGGAATAAATGAGAGATGACTGGAAGAATGGCAATAAGTGAAGGGCTTTGAAAGTAACGATAAGTAGGATACTTTTGGGAATGGCCAAAGAAAAAGTTACAAGGTATGTTAGGGTATGAACTTACAGTGCATCAGCTATTTCACAGTAACTGCCCACATGCAAACTTTTACCATGAGGTAAGCATGAGAAAACCTACTCCACTTTCACTGAGAAGCAAACTATCTGGAATTTATTTCAGTGCATCTATGTGCACATGAACAATTACTATGGAGTAGCTGATGCACTGTTAATTCATATCCTGACCTCTTTGTGTAGTCATAGCCATTGATGCTATACAGAAACATTTGATGCATGCCAGTCAGGGAAGTGCCAATGTTAAAACAACAGCCTAAGAAAATGATTTTGTAGCAGCATTATGGATGAATGTATGTAGGGAAGATTGTTTTTCTGAAGTCCAGACATACAGGTCTCATAATAATAGAAACAGGAGATGATGAAAAACTTGGACAAGAGTTTAGGTGGTGTAGATGGACCGGAAAGGCTGTATCATAGAAATATTATGCAGAAAGTATCTACGAGATTTAGATCCAGCCTGAAAATAAGCACCTCCAGAGAATTCCAAATTATCGATGGTGCCTTGCTTATATACATGAGTGAAAGTCAGGATGGTGATAGTGATCACCAGGGATCCTAGTTTTCCAGGGGAAAAAAAAGCAGAAAATCTCCATGTAAAAAACACAAAAACACATTTTTCCATGACATAACAAAATCGTAGTGGTATCCCATGATAAAAGGCATCATTTCTGCTCTTGGCCAATCAGCAGTGTGCCCCGCTGTCCCCTCACTGATTGGCTGAGAGGCAAAAACCATGGCAAAAATAAAAGAGAGCAGAAATGCCACTCCACTCCCCCCCACCAATGGGATGCTGCTGTACTTCTGGTAGGTTGCAGAAAAACATGGATTTTGCATTTTTCTGCGGTGAATGGAAAACTAGGAACCCTGGTATTCACAATGTTTGAGAAAAGAGGTTGGAAGGAAGTGGTTTTAGCCATGTGGACCTTGATCTGATAGTAAGTCATCCACAAGGAAATGTCAGAGACAGGCCAAGATTTTAATTTAGGTAGACAGAAATAGATTCATAGATTCATAGATTCATAGATGCTAGGGTCGGAAGGGACCTCAATAGATCATCGAGTCCGACCCCCTGCATAAGCAGGAAAGAGT
>NW_017728947.1:45909473-46009715 GCF_001723895.1 Crocodylus porosus | reverse complement strand
CGGCGTGTCCACTACGCCCCATAGCTTAGTGTCATCTGCAAACTTGGACAGAGTACATTTCACCCCGTCATCTGGAATATGGAGGTAGATCGGTGAGTTCTTCACCTAGAAATGGTAGTAGAATGTGACTTTGGAAATGGACTTGCTCAGATATAAGATGTAAAGGGAGGAAAGAAAGGGCCCAAAGAAAGCTAGAGCAAAAGCATGTTTAATGAAGTTACAGATGAAAGGAAGAAAGAAGGTAGACCCATATTTGTACTAGTAAAGGCTAAAGTTATAATTTTGTAACAATGGGAGAGACTAAAAATCATGCTGAATTGTGATGAAAAACAGCAAAAGAAGAATGAGAGACTAAAGAGGAGTAACAGTGGGTGTCAGGAAATCAACATGAAATGGAAATGTGTAATTGGGGTATGCAGAGGACCTACTGTAGTAAACTAGAGAACTAGAGAAGAAACTCTGATAGGGGAGGAGGAGGAGAAAGTGACAGAAGGGGAAGGGGTAAGGGAATGTGAGTTAACAGAAAGAGGAAGATCTTTCCTGTTGTATTTTGTTAATTTACTCTTGGAAGAAATTAGGGACATTCTGTTTGGAGAGAGAAGTAGAGGCAGGAGATGGGATAAATTTGAGGAGTGAATCAACAGTGATGAAGAGGTGGCTAGAATTGCAGCATGAGAATCAATTCAACTGAAGAACTCAAATTGCTTACCTAAGGAGATGGAGGTGTGAATCACTATGTAATGGAGGAAGTTGGCTTGGCCAAAGGATTACCAACTGGATGCTATGCGGTACAAACAGCAGCAACAATTATTTTTTTCACCTTTGACTACAAGCAACCCCTGCTTAATGCAGTTTCAGTTTCAGTTAGCACTATTTTGCTATAACGCTCATTTAGAATTAATACCCATTTCTGCTGAGCGCTCAGCCAGTTTCGCTATAGCGCTCAGTGGAATCAGAGTTTCTGCAGGCAGGCAGAAAGGGAGAAGCAGTGGTGGCAGCAGCAAGTGGAAGGTACGTGAGTGGTAACCGTGAGCGGGTAGGCAGGCATGAGGGCCTAGGGTGGGACAACTGGCACATGGTGCCGGAGTGGGCGGGGGGAATGGTGGATACAAGCAGGTGCAAAAGAGGGGAGCAGTATAGGACCCAAGCTGGTGCCCAGGGCCAGGGGTGGCAGGGGTCTGCACCCAGGACGGGGGGCAGGAGCATGGGACCTGTGCTGGGGTGTGGGACTCATGCCGGGGCCAGTGGAAGCCCACACCCAAAACAGGGCAGCAGGAGCACCAGTGCCTGGGCTGGAGGGGGTGGGAGGTGTGGGGAGAAGGAGTGGTAACAGCAAGTAGCACGGGGCCTGTGCCGGTGCCCAGGGCCAGGGCCAGGGTCGGTGCCCAGAGTGGGGCAGCAGTAGTGCCAGTGCCTGGCATGTGGGGCCAGAGAGGCCAGCGGGCAGGCAAGGCGGGTGGGGAGAGGCGGCAGTAGTGAGAAGCAGTGAGGGGACGCTGGGCACGAGCGTGAGACCTGTGCTAGTGCCCAGGGCCAGGACTGGTGGGAGTCTAGAGCGGAGCAGCAGGAGCACAGGCCCAGGCTGGTATGTGGGGCTGGAGTGCCAGCAGGTGGGTGGGGGAGTGGGGAGAGGTGGCAGCAGGGCAGGCAGTAACCAATTAATTTCTATTTACATTTATTTCTATAGGGAAATGGGTTTCACTGAGTGCGGTTTTGCTTTGCACTTGGTTTTTCTGGAACCAATTAAGAGCACTAAGCGGGGGTTGCCTGTATCCAGAAGATTACTCCTCATTCCATCAGACAAACCTACTATGGTGATCCATGTGTGTCTGTGACTCAGGTTTGATATGTACAGTTACACAAAGAACTTTGGAATCAAAGTTAAAGCTACTAGAGAAAAAAAGTTTTCCTGTGGCAGGGATTAGAGACAGGAAGAGTTGCTGTGGGGAAAAGGTGTGGCACAGTAAGGGGTCCTCTACTGATTCTGGGCTTGGACCTAAGTATAAGTGAAATTTGGGACATAATCCCCTACAAGGGCAATAGATCTCAAGTGCTGCCTCTAACTTTTATGTGAGCCAGGGGAAGAAATGAAGGCATCTTGAACTGCAAAGGCAGTTCAAGCACAAAGGAATCTCTTGGCTATGCTGTTGGCAGTAGAGTAGAAAGACAAAGGTCCACCTGGGGCTATCATGCCCTCCCTCCCACTCCTGCCCCTATGCCGCTAGTTGCTAATAGCAAGTGATCTTACCAGATTGCTTTTGTTAATTTGACCTCAGAATGTTCTGACTCTCTGCAGGCTGGTTGCTTGCTCCATCCTCCCCTAACCCCCTTCTTCAGTTTCTCTACTGTCAGCTTCAATCTCCTTGCTTTCTACGTTCATCTCAATCTTTTCATCCTTCCTCAGTGTTTACCATCTCTTCTTTCTTCCTTCCACTCAGCTGTTCTGTTAACTCATTCCCATCTGCTTTCCCATCACCCCACACTGATCTATAATAGGTTTAAAAGATAAAATACAACATAAATGCTGTACTAAATTTGGTTTCACAAACCTGTTCACTTGGAATAATATTATGTGTTATCAGTAGCAGAGATTATGGATTTAAATAATGCATGATTTTATCTCCACAAGGTCCCCAGAGCTACCAAACTATCCTATCTGTTGCTGTATGTTTCTTTTCTTTTTAACAGAAGGTATTTCGAAGCAAAAGATAGTATTTCCACTGTGTTCTCCTGTGAAAGTACTTTATAAGCACACTGCCGAGAAACCTCATTTTCTCCAAGGAGGATGATGATGAATCAGTGTAGTAATGACTGTGCACAAAGCTCCCTTCAACATGGATGCACGTGTTATGTCGTACCTCATTTATTAACTAAGCTCTATAACAAACATAGTCCCTGTCTTTAAGAAGAGGGAAAAGAAAGAACCAGGGAATTATTGATGAGTCACCCAACTTTGATACCTGGAAGTATACTAGAACAAATTATTAAATAATTAATTTATAAGCATCTTGAGGATAATAAGAGGATAAGAACAAGACAACATGGATTTGTCAAGGACAATGAGGTCAAACCAATCTAATTTCCTACCTTCACAGGAAAACTGGCTTCATGGATAAGAGGAAAGTAGTAAATGTGATAGATCGTGACCTTGGTAAAGCTTTTGATATTGTCCTGCCTGATAGTCTCAAAAGCAAACTAATGAAATATCATCTAGATGAAAACATCCTAAGGTCTTTTCAACAACTGGTTGAAAAACTGTACTCAAAGTAGAGATTATCAATTGTACTCTATCAAGCTTGAAGGACATCTCAAGTGGGCCTCCTGGATATAGCCTGGTCTGATTCTAGTAAACACTTCCATTAATGACTTAGCTGATGGAAAGAGAAGACATGTATAAAATTCATGGGTGATGCCAATCTGGGAGGTATTGCAAGCAAGTCAGAGAAGAAAATTCAAAATGGTCTTGCAAAATTGAAGAAATGGCCTGAAACAAACAAGATGAAATTCAATAAAGACAAGTGCAAACTACTACACTTAGGAAGGAAAAATCAAATGCAGAAATAAAAAATGAGGAATAGGTGGTTAAGAAACTGCTTCAGGAAAGGATCTGGGAATTACAGTGGATCACAAATTGAATAGGAGTCAACACTGTGATGTTATGGTGAGAAAGACAACTATAATTCTGGAATATATTAATAAGAGGGTTAAAGAAATACAAAGGAGATAATTATTCTATTCTACTCAATGCTTCTGATGCCTTAATTGGAGTACAATTTGAACACTTTAAGAAGGATGTAGACAAATTGAAGATAGTCCAGAGGACAAGTATGGTAAGAATGGTATTTATGCTAACAAATCTGCTATGGTAAGTATGGTAAGATGTTAGAAGATATGACCGATGAGGAAAGGTTGAAAGTCTTGGGTTTGTTTAGTTTCGACAAGAGGAGACTAAAGGGGCACATATTAACATTCTTCTAATACAGGGGTTGCCAGGGGTACTTGAGAAGGCCCTAGCAGGTACACGCAAGCAGGTGGAGAATGGAGTGCTGCCGTGCACGATCTCATGTTGCTGTGCAGGTGCCGCCCACCTGGTTGGATGCGAAGGAAGCTTGCACGCCACATGCCATGCCCCCTGTCCAGCCGGTGGGGGAACAGTGTTCCAAAAGGTTTGAAAACCCCTTCCCTAGGGGGTATGCATGGCCAGGTGGGGACAGAGAGCCACCACCCACCACCCTGCACCGCCACATCTCAGGAGCAGGGGTGGGGGAGCAGGGAGTGAGGGCAACGGTGCTTCTCTGCAGGCCACATAGGGACCCTCAGTCTGGCTGGATGCAGTGGGGGCAGAAGCTCACACACGGCCACTACCCCACACTGCCTCTGCTTCACGTCCAGTTGCATGCCACTTCCCCTCCACCCCATGAGTCCAAGCCACCAGGGCTATTCCTATTAAAAAAAGTTGAAAACCCCTGTTCTAATATATAAAAAGCTGTTATACAGAAGATGTGATCAATTGTTCTTCATGTTCACTGGATGTAGAAGAAGAAATAGTTTGGCTTAATTTACAGCAAAAAAGATTTGGGTTACACATGACGAAGGAAAACTGTCTAGTTATAAGGATAATTAAGCACCTATGAGGGTTGCAGATTTTCCTTCTCTGGAGGTTTTTAAAAACAGGTCAGCAAAACATCTGTCGAGTATGCTCTTTGCTTATGCCACCTCAGGATGGGGAGGATGGACTAGAAATGACCGCTTGAGGTCTATTCCAAACCTACATTTCAAGATTCCGTGGCTGATTATTAGCTTTGAGATCAGCAGCTTCTCAAATGATACACAGAAGCAATAACATTTTATTACTAAATGAAGTCAAAGACATTTTTCTGAACAGTCAAAAGCCTGCATTTACTTGGGAACCCTCTGTGCTTAGCTCAGAATAGCTTGGGAATTAAGTTTCCCAAAATAATGTCTATGCATTGCAATTCTCCTTTTGCCCTCTTTTCAAAGGGACATTTTTTACTTACTGCTGCCAGGAGGCTGACAACTCTGGAAATGAAGCATTTAAAAGCAGGGGAGAAAGACTGCCTCACATTTAGAAAATCTTTTAGTGTATAATTGCCATTAGAAGAAACATTACAGGCTTATGTGAGTTATATACAACAGTATTCTCTTTTCTTCAAAGGCAAATAGAAAGGTGAAGGAGTGCACTATGAAAAAGTTGTCATGGCAGTCATAGCCAGAAGGAATGTGCTATGTTGCCATCTCCCTTTATGCTGCTACTACCTGGCTGATAAAACATCAGCTACTGCCATGTCACTAAATAGAAATCCTTTGCTTTCTGTTTTAATACTATTGCTAAAGTGCATAGTCAAAAATAATAACAAGTCATATACATAAATCTTTACAAGCACATTGCCTGGACCTACTTAACCTTAGCACTCTTAGCACACACCAATATACTCAGGGTGAAGGTAAGGGGAACAAAGAACAGTGACATATTTTTCACTTTTATATTTTAAAGTGATCTTAAATGAATGCATGTTTCCTGCTGATGGGTTAGTAGATCACTAAACTGGCCATCAGCAGCTTATGCTATTTCAGTTTAAGTCACTCTAATGTTCCTCACAAAATCTTGCAAGTGGGAACCACTTGTGTTAAAGTTAATTTTCTCCAAAATCTAACACTTCATAAATGACCCACACTAACCCATACAAACACACAAGATTAGGAGCAGAATGATAATACAATCCTGATTGTACAGATTCCATATCTAGTTAAATTCTTGTCTTAAGAATCTCATATCTAATGGCAGGCTTACCAATGAGGACATGGTGATAAGCGTGCTTTGCAGAGGATCAAATTTCTGTGTTTCTATTTGCAAATAACACATGTGATAATAGAGCTGAAATATCCTGTTATCAAGTACATCAAACTATATGTAGCATGATGACATTATGTACCACAACACGATGGAATTTCTATTGCAGGTGTATAAGTTGATAGGTCTTCTAGCCCCACCCGTCTGCATAATCACTTGTTGATCCTTATAAGTTTATACAAGCCACAGGCATATAATCTGTATGTAGAAGCAAAAGTAAACTGCTGTGCTTGGATTGATCTGATTTCCATGGAACTACAACTGGACTCTACCACAACGGACACTAGGAAGTCTGGGGCAAGTCCTTTTTGAATGGTTTTCATATAACATGCATCATTTGCATGTCACATTCACCACAAAAATAAAGGCATTGTTTGTTTCAAGTGTGCTTATATCCTGAATTTTGACTGCAAAACTATCATAGAATCACAGAATCATAGAAAATTAGGGTTGGAAGGGACCTCAGAAGGTCATCTAGTCCGAACCTTAAAAACCTCTGAGGATGGAGATTCCACCACCTCTCTAGGTAACCTGTTTCAGTGCTTCACCACCCTCCTAGTGAGAAAGTTTTTCCTAATATCTAACCTAAACCTCTCTTGCTGCAACTTGAGACCATTGGTCCTTGTTCTGTTATCTACAACCACTGAGAACAGTTCAGTTCCAAACTCTTTGGAACCCTGCTTCAGGGAATTAAAGACTGCTATCAAATTCCCTCACAGTCTTCTCTTCTGCAGACTAAATAAACATAGTTTCCCCAGCCTCTCTTCATAAGTTATGTGCCTCAGCCCCCAAACCATTTTTGTTGCTCTCTGTTGCAAGGATGAGGACTCTCTCTCACTTGTACTCATCCTTTCTGTAGTGGGGGGCCCAAAACTGGACACAGTATTCCAGATCTGGCCTCACCAATGCAGAATAGAGTGGAATAATTACTTCCCTTGATCTGCTGGCAACACTCCTAGTAATGCAGCCCAGTGTGCTGTTAGCCTTCTTGGCAACAAGGGTACATTGCTGACTCATATCCAGCTTATTGTCCACTGTAACCCCCAGGTCCTTTGCTGCAGAACTGCTGATTAGCTAGTCAGTCCCAAGGCTGCAGCAGTGCACAAAATGTTTCCATCCTAAGTGCAGGACATTGCACTTGCCTTTGCTGAACCTTATGAGATTTATTTTGGCCCAATCCTCCAATTTGTCTAGGTCATTCTGAACCTTAGCCTTACCCTTACCCTCTAGTGTATCTACTACACCCTCCAGCTTGGTGTTATCTAGGAACATGCTGAGGGTGCAATCCATCGCATCTTCTAGATCTTTAATGAAAATATTGAACAAAATGGTCCCAGAATTGACCCCCTGGAGTATCCACTTGATACTGGTTACCAGGTAGATACTGAACCATTGATTACTACCTGTTGAGTCTCACAATCCAGCCAGCTTTCTATCCACCATACAGTCCATTCATCCAACCCATACTTCCTCGGCTTGCTTGCAAGAATACTGTGGGAGATGGTATCAAAAGCCTTGCTAAAGTCAAGGTATATTATGCCCACTACTTTCCCCACATCCACAGAGCCAGTTATCTCATCACAGACGGCAATCAAGTAGGTTTGGCATGACTTTCCCTTGGTGAATCCATGCTGACTGTTCCTAATCACCTTCTTCTCCTCCAAGATCTTAGAAATGGATTATTTGAGGACCTGCTCCATGATTTTTCCAGGGACTGAAGTGAGGTCGACTGGTAAGTCCCTGGAATCTCCTTCTTCTCTTTCTTAAAGATGGGCACTGCATTTGCCCTTTTCCAATCATCCAGGACCTCCTCCAATTCCTATGACTTTTCAAAGAAACAGCCAGTGGCTCTCCAATCACATCAGTCAACATCCTCAGCACCCTTGGATGCATTGCATCTGGTCCCATGGAATTGTACACATCCAGCTTTTCCAAACAGTCCCTAACCTGTTCTTTTACCACTGAGGGGCTGTTCACCTTCTCCCCAGACTGTGGTGCCCTACATGGGCTCCTACATTCAATCTTTCTGGGCCCCTCTATACATGTAGGTAATGGTGTAATGGGATCTAATGTGCAGTCCACATAATTGCACCTCCTGCCATGCCACACATGCATGACAGAAGGCGTCATTGTAGGATTGCACATTAGTTCCCTTGCTGCCTTATTGCTGGTGCAGGGGGAACCTAATCCTGATCCCTCCCCCTGCTCTTGCAAGAATCAAGCCTTTAGCTGAGGGGCTTCCAGATGTGGGGGTGCTTTGCACACCCCTGTGACTGGGAGATTGCAGGTGCCATGGTCTCCCAGCCCCAGGGATTTCACACACCCCTGGGCCTGGGAGATTGCAGCCACACCCTTGGCTGCCAGGTCCTAGCTGGGTCCCAGCACCAGGAGGCATGCAGTAAGGAAACAGCATTCACAGCCAGAGGTGACCCAAGCAGGGTGCGGTGCTCAGGGGAAATCAGCCTGTGTGGGACCCCAACCCCAGACATGAGGAAGCTGGCGAGAGATTCAGTGGTGGAGGGTGGGGGGTGCCAAGCAGCTGAATGTGAAGCTGGCAGCAGTGCAGCTCTGCGGGGCCTGGGGTGGTCACCCCAATTCGCCCCCACCTCCAAGGGATGGCCGTTCACAGCTGTAGGACTCTGGGTCCTGGAAGTTGCAGGGTGCTGCCAGGACCCAGAGTTGGCAGCTGCTACAGCTGAGAGTCCCTTCAGTTGCAGAACTCCTAGCCCCCGCTGGGCATAATCCACCACTATGGCTGGGAGTCCTGCCACCTAATGGGACTCCCAACCACAGGGAAGACTGTTACACATGCAAATTAAAACTCAGTAGCAACCAGCTATAAAGTTAGTCCAAATTTTTGAGGTATAATTTTTGAGATATAACTTTATAGCAGGTTGGAGCTTTTCATGGTGCAATAGGTACTCTGTATGTGTAGCTGTTCTATAGGTAATTGCACAACTAACCAGTTAATTGCACGATAACTGTATGTTACAGAGGGCTTGTCAGTCAATTCAGATAAAGTATGCTTAGTTTAAAAGTAAAACAGATGCTATTTCCTAACAGACCTACAAGCTTCTCTTGTGATCTGATAATTCAACTGGGCTTTTTCCAAGGTGGGCACTACAAAGCTTAATAATTCTGCAACAAGAATTTAGCCAACAGTTTTTTCCTAATAGAAGTAATAGAATCCATCTCAGTCTCCCACTGTTGTATTAGCAGGAATAAAATATACCGGTTGCTAGAACAGTACTTTTGGTAAAGTAGTACTATTTTTATAAAATACATTTATCTGATTATAAGAGAGAGAGAGAGAGAGAATACAATCATAATATGTTTCTGTTAGTTGTTGTAGTGAATTTGATGGTTTTAGGTTTTTCTTTGCTCTAAAACCATTATTAGACACCCAAAGTAAGACCTATTTAAGTCCCTGGAGTGCCACACTAACTGTGTATTCAGAGGCCAAGTCCTAACTGGTGATCACAGACTGAAGAATTCTATGGAACCCACCCAAACAAAAATAGAATTCTGTGGAATATAAGCCACTGTGTGAAACACGTTTTGGGTTTTTATGTCAGTTGTCCAAATGTCTCTGTTAAAATCTAGTGAATAAATGCCCTCCATGTCCCAGATCCTCTTTTTTGAAAGGAGGCAGGCAGTTAAAATCCAGTATTTTGTGATGTTTTTTAAAAAATAAATATGAAACAAGCATTATTTTGCAACCCAACAGGGGCAATGTATAGGGGGTGCACAGGCATGAGAGTGCCGGTACACCCCCTGTCAAGCCACGCTCCCTGTTTAGCTGGTGTGTAGGGGGGCAGGCAGAGTACCAGTGCCCCCCCCCCGTGAGCACTGGCTGGCGAGCGGGGCTGCCAGCAAAAGCGGCTGTGGTCAGCGGGATTGGTTGCTGGGGGACCCCGCCCTGGTCGCTGACTGGTGTTGGGGGTGGGGGGTGGGGCATGTGCCTCCCCTGGCTCAAGAGGCACCAGACACCCATGCAACCCAAACAAACCATTTGTATACATTCATAATTAAAATCAAAGGTCTACCTGAACAGAGATAGCCAATTTGACTTGTGTACTTAAGACATGCCAGTTCCTATAAATATCACCACATAGAAGAGAGTTTTATGGCTAGCATCATTTCACCCACCTTTGACGCACCTGCCAAAATGATCATATGCCCATTTATAGTTGGAGCATTCTTTAGCAAAAGCCCAGAGTGGGGCTCAAATTCATACCTCTGGAGCCACAGTGAGAGACCAAAACTGCTATGTCACTGGACCCTTCAGGAAGTCATAACACTAATATACAAAAGAGAAAGGAAACTTACAGATGTTCCACTCTCCACCTTTTAATTAATTTCTTTCTGGTGTGTCAACTAGTTAAACTGAAGGGAAAACACTCACTTACATGGACAGTAGGGCTGTGCAAAGCTTAGGTCGCTGATTCAATTCAGCAGAAATTCGGCCCAATTTGGAAGCCAAATCTCCTAATCCGAATCGAATCAGGAGACCATTTAATCTCCCCAAATTGAATTGGAACCCTTCAAATTGATTCAGAGAGATTCAGAAAGATTAGACAATTCAGACATAGACACAGCTTTAAATGTTTTTTCTACATACCTCAAGGTACCAGGGGGCTCGTGAATGCTGAGATGCTGGGGTAGATGAAGCGTCCCATGGGAGTGTGTGGGGGGTCCCTAGGACACTCGGCAGTGGACTCGGAAGTGGACCAGTAAAACTTCCAGTCTACTTCTGGGTCACTGGGGAGCACACTGGGGGTCCCTCCTATACCCCCTGGCTTGGCAACTGGTGCCTCCTTGGTCGAGGGGGGCACCCAGGGTCCCCCTGTGGCTGATGACTGAGCCAGGAGGTTTGGGGGTCCCCCGCATGGTCAGGGGCGGACCCATAAGTGACTCCTAAAGTGGACCCATAAGCAGACCCATAAGTACCTCTGGTCCACTTCCTGGTTTGCTGCTGAGTATGCGGGGGACCCCCTTGCACTCCTGTGGGACACTTCATCCACCCCAGCATCGTAGCATGCCTGGTACCTTGAGATATGTAGAAAAAACATTTAAAGCTGTGTCTGTGGCTGAATTGCTGATTCTCTGAATCAGCACTGAATCTTCAGATTCGGATTTGGCCAAATTGAATCTGGACAGTGATACAAATCAACGAATCAAATCACTGTCCCTGATTTGGGCTGAATCTGAATCGAATATGGCCCATTTTGCACACCCTTAATGGACAGCTTTAACTTATAAGGATACTTATTTCATTTATGGAATGACTGAGTTCTTGTTTGTCAAGACTGCCTAAGAGATTCTGAGTCTTGCCAAAGAATGATTCACTTATCCCAAAGTGCGTTAAAGATAATTCATTACATCCTACTATGCACTATATGATAAACTAATAAAATACTCTTACCAGAAGTCAATTAATTTAGGCAGAGAAGTGAAGTGATTTGTCTAAGGCCACTCAACTAATCAGATGGAGAGCTAGCAACAGAACCCAGGAATCCTGAATACCATTCTTCTGTCTGACCATATGACCAACTTCCCATGTTGCTCAGACCCAGCCCAAATAATAAATTTATTTTATATCAATTTTGTACTGAGAGTGGTTTACTTAAAGAGGGGCACTGTACAGGCCTAAGTATAATGTGTATGTAACTGCCTAATTGCTGCTTTTAGCACTTACCTGCAGTTTGCAGTTGAGCCAGTGGCGTGTCTACACAAGACACTAAATGCGCAGTAGACTAATTCTACTGTGTATTAGCATGTCATGGCAAAAGCCATGCTAATGCACTGATATGCAGTAGAATTAGTCTACTGCGCATTAGCATCACTAAAAAGGTGTGTGCTGGCACTACTGCACAGTAGTGCCAGTTACTGAGCATTGAGTTAGTACCTGTTATTACAGGTACTAAACTTAATGCGTGTAACTACAGAACATTAATGCACATGTAGAAGTGCCTAGCATTGCCTGTGCTAACCTACTAAGCATACACAGTAGGGTTATGATTGGGCAGCTATGGCTTGATAAGCCCCAAAACTTTAGTCATAGAAAAACTATAGCTACTGGGTGTTAGATGCTGGAAAAGGAGGAGGGTCCTCTGACCTTTTAGCTCAGAGGGTCAAGTGGTTAAAGCACTTTCCAAGGGAGCAAAACATCCAGATTTTAATTCCCTTCCTTCCCCCTGCAGCCCAAGGTGTTTTGAGCCTGTATCTCCTGGTTCCCAGAAAAGCAGTCTAATCCCCAGGTCATGGGCAGGGCATTGCCCAAGCCTCTCTCCAGCTTTGTTTGGTATCCAGTTTTATTTTTACTTCTTTAGCTCAGCTTTTCTTAACTCTCCTCCCCGCCCAAATCATTATATTATTCTGAAGAATTTCGAATTTCCATTTTTGTGTGTTAATTTTTCTGTGACATTTTTATATGCACTATGGTAAAGTCTCTATCATTTCTAGTAGTACAGTAACTTAAATAGCATAGTCTGCATGAGAACTAAGAAAATACCCATTAACGTATAGACAGTAACTGCTATTTTAGGAAGGTAGAGGCTATTTATATTTTTCCTTTCTTTCCCTTTTCTTTTTGTCTCAAAATCCACTGACCTATTTTTTTCCATTCCTGTTGGGCACTTAAATGAACCCTTTCCTGTCCTCCTCTTATTCCACCAAAATATGATTGAAACTTGCTGCCCCCTTCCTATCTAAAACAGGAGTTATAGTTCAAATGTATGGCTGGAAGGCTGCAATACTTACTGGCTCTGAGGATATTTTCTTTGCTGCTGCACCTGGACTGGACCTGCAGAGAGAGAACAGATTCTGTGAGATTTCACAGATAACACCCATAGCACGATATGTAGATTTAATGGGCAAGCTCCTGGGATCTAGAGACAGAGGCTCTACATATTTTTAGACCTTAACAGTCTTATATAGTATGTATATGATGCATATATTTAAGCCCAAGGTTATTTGTTGACAACCTGAATCTGATATCAGCAATTATAAAAACAAACAAGCCAGCCTAAAGGACAGAGTGCCAGGTTAAAAAAAATTACTACAAATCTTTCAGAAATACATTCAAACTTAAATTTTACATTAACATGCCAAGTTCACTCATATATAGTTGTTACTGCAGTAAACCTAAACCTAAATCCTGTACAATTTATGCCCAGACAAAAACTATAACAAAAGTATATAGTCATAATCTGTTTGAAAACTTAATTATTGCCACTTCTAGTTGAATCACCAAGGTGTCATAAACAAAAGATCAAAATGTTACCAAGTTAGAATGCGTTGCGTCTGAAAACATTTAATGGTTCTGCTTCACAGCTGTACAAACAGCTTCTGGCTGGAGCTAGACAAATTTACTCAGTTGTTTAAGTTTAGTTTAGCTAAATGCTGTTTAATGTGACTTTTACAGTGTAGCTCTACTTGGAAGAGACTGTATAAAAATGGCACTTCCTTTTTCAACTGATCTGTTCTCTGTAGGCTTGATTCCAGCTGTGTTACTCTAGTTTTATGCTAAGAGGCAGTCAGCTGATTAGTCTGAAGCTAGTCTCTAAGGGCACCTACACATGTGCCGGATGCCTGCTCTGACGCATGCTAATTAGCACACACTGGAGCAGACTCGATTAATCAAGTTTTCTGGAATGTGCTCATTAGCATGCTCCAGCAGCCTTAGTGTCATGTGTATTCAGCATCTCCATGTTTCAAAATGGTGGTGGGGGCACTTTAACTGAAGTTTGTTTAACTGAAGCGCCCCCCCACACTCCCCTCCCCCCCGGTGCTGTTTTGAAGCTCAGGACTCTGAATACACGAAGAGCTCTCGGTGCTTCAATGACAGACGCTCCCGAAAGCCACTTTAATTAAAGTTCACCCCTCCCCCACTCTCAAGCACATGTAAAGACACCCTAAGGTGCCCTACCTTTTGCAAGCTTTATGCTAGTGTAACGCCAATGAAATTAATAGTGCACATTCATGTAACATTGAAATAACAGTGGTAAATTAAATCCCATTTATTTAGAATTACATCTCCTTGCTATGGATAATATAATAATTTGTTGTTAGTGTTAGTTCTACAGAGCCATCACTGCTTAGATTATGGCTGCTTGTACACTTCACAGGGGTTTACTTCGGTTTAATTTTCCCTAAATTGAAGTGGTGGGTTTTTAAAAACCCTGCTTCAATTTAGGGCAAAGTAAACCCCATGGCATGTACACAAGGGTCGGGCCTGATCCTTACCTGCCTCTGGTGGCAAGGGAGGAGGGGAGGGCAAGTTGCCAGTGGGCCGAGTGGTCCCTGAGCTGCAAGGGGGGCGGGGGGGAGGGGGCAGTTTTTCCCTCCGTGGTGGCAATGGCGTTCCCCAGGTGGCACCCACCTGTCCAGGGGCACTGCAGCTGTGGAAGAAAGCACCAGTCCCCTCACAGCCGTGGAGGAAAGCACCAGGCCCCCACGCAGCTGAGGCAGGCAGGCTCCGGGGAGGAAAAAAAATTAAGTTCAGGTTTCCTGCTTTTTCCCCCCCTTCAGTGAAGCCTGCCTGCACGGGCTGCTGCCGAGCTGCCTACACAGCTCCTGAGCTGCACGGGGCCCGGTACTTCCCTCCACGGCTGTAAGAGAGCAATCAATGTAAAACACCTTGGATATGTTGTATTTTGCTGTCCCCCAAAGTCAATTAATGTGCAATACGCTGCCAACAGTGTAAATGGTCACACCATTAAAGCAATGCAAAAGGGCATTTAAGCTGCTTTAAAGGTCAATTTTGTGGTGTGTACAAAGGGCCTATGTCTTCACTGCTGTGGTAACTCAAGTTATCTACCCTTGAGTTAATTTCTCTCAAGTTTGCCTAACGGCCACATTGTAAAACAACATTGAAGAGGCACCAATGATGTGATTAATCGTTGCATCTTAAACTGTAATTTTTACTTCCATGTGGACTTGCCAACTTGTGGTAAAACTATCACCACATTTGGGTGACTGGGTCTTGTGTGAGAATGGGACTCAGGTGAGGACCAATGCTTGATTTATATAATTGAAGTGAACTTTGCAGGCAAGATAAGTCCTAAAGAAAGTGTAAACTGGATTCTTTTCCTTTTTGTGCTTCATCAATACAAGTGTTACTCTGTTTAAATTACAGGGTTAATAAATTACAGCTGAGCAAATGATTTCTCGATAATGGAGTTGCACAGGGTACACTGAGGGCATAATTTTCTCCAAAAATTTTTTATTACTGATGAAGACAGCTTAGGAAGAAAGAGCCCAGTTTAACTTTCAGTTATCAAACTGAGTTTTATGGGCTGGTACCGAGAGAGACATCTTTTTGCCTGTAACTTAATCTGGAAATGATGGAGGAACGATGAACCCCAAAATGCCATTTTTACTCTCTTTTCAAAACAGAGCCATCTCTTAAGTCTGAAACCGATTCTTCCCTGATATTTAATCCTCTTTCTTCCATCCACAGCAGCTTGCCCCAAATGTATATAATTCACAGAACAAACTGGATTCTACAGCATAACACAGTCTATTTATTGTAATGGAAGAATTTATGACAGTAATGTTGCAACTTAGAGTGGTTTATGGTGTCCTTCCCTGAAAAAATTGTTGCGTTTAAAAACAAACAAACAAAAAACTGAACCCACCCTTTTTCCCAGCAAAAATGCCACAAAGGGAAATTCCAGACAAAATGTCAGTGATGCCCCAATTTGGCCCAGAGTTGTTTTTCTAGATTTCACAGACATGATAAAATAATAACTCAGTGGAAGAGGAAAATATCTCTTCATGATTAACTGAAGAACAATTCTGGTCCAAAACAGAAGGTATAATGGTATGAGAGAGCGGAAGAGAAAGACAGGGACATAGAGGGTGACACAGAGAGGACAGAGAAAGAGACAGAGAAAGAATTGGGGTTGGTACAGGGTAACTCCAAAGATGTGGTATGCAAAAGGAGAGATGGGTCTATATGCATAAGATATTATTTAAAATGAAAGAGGCACTCTAATTTTTACTGAAAACCACATGGAAAGAGAAAATAAGGAATGGCCTGCTGCAAAATAATCAAGCAATTCAGCAAACCGTGGAATGAAACCTAGTGAAATGACAACACACTCCTAAAGAAAAAAAACCAAACAAACCAAACCAAAACACAGCAACTCAGAAACAATCTCTTAAAACAAACTAATTAAAAATATGTGATCCAAAGGACACAGATAAAGCTACTAGAGAGAGAGGAAAAATGTTAGTGGACAAAGACAGTGCTAAAGAAGTAAAATGAGTAAAAAGAGTCTTCAACAAAGTAGAGGAACAGAAGGAGCCCAAACCCATAGCGCAAAGCAATGTTTGCGAATGGAAAGCAGCTCCTTTGAGCAGTAATAGTTACTCTCAAGTCGTAGCCTCTATTCCTCCTGAGTTCATCTTTAAGCCCTTCCAACCTATAGTGGAGCTAGTGTATGGACAAAAACAAGAGATTTATAATGAACAGAGTAGCTGAGATTTGCAGGTCAAATCTTCTAATATAAAACCGTGCTGACACAATAGCTCTCTCTTTCATTGTCCAAATGACAGTGGCAATGGGACAGCTGGCTTTGAACATAGCCTCTTGGAGGTCATTTTTTTATTCTGTGCTCACAGAGGACTTAAATAACCAAGCTAAATTGTGCTTTGTGGTGTCTTACAGCAGACCTGAAGTTTACACTTTTAACACTCACCTGATTGACAACATATGCAGGAGGGGACATAATTTGTTTCCATAAATTTTAAAAGCAGCTGTGGGAAAGGGATCGTTGGTAATGAAAAAAAGAGCTCGATCAGCTCGACTCAATCATTTCCCAGCCTATGCTCACAGCTGTGGCTGCACACTGTATTTTAACATGACTGATGGCATAATCAAATATTCTTGTATGTTTTATATTTCATGTTTATATCCTAAGCATGTATGTTTTTTAAAACATTTTTTCATTATAATTGCTACTTTAAATCTAAAAAAAAATGACAGTATTTTATAACTTTAACCTATTGTGGAGCTTTCTCTAAATAACATTTGCTGTGTGTGTCTTTTTCATGCTTATGCTTTGCCTTTTTGTATCTACGGCATTTTTCAAATTTGTATTTGTTTCACACCTAACGTTAAATTGTCTTGTGTACTGTCACATATTGTATCGTGTTTTGTTGGAAGAGGTTTGTAACAACTAATTCTTCTCTTACTCAGAGGACTACTCCACACATAGTATGTACCTAGCTATACTACAGTATTTCACAGGAAATCTATAGCTCTAATTTTTCTCCTGTCTACATCCCCCTGACTCACAATACATCATTGTAGAGGACCTCTGAATAAACTGGGCTTTCATCCACAATCATATGTGACCCAGGCAGAAAATATCAGAAAGCAGAACCTCCACTTTCTATTGCTCTGACCTTTTTTAGGATTTTATTATAACAAGTTATAATTTCAATGCTCTGAAATACAAAGTAGGCCTTCTTTGAATGGGCAGAAGCACTAAACATTATGTGAAATACAGTAATTTAAAACAAAGGGAGGGAATGGTAAAAAGAAGAAACCTGATGACAAGTTCTTTCTATCAGTTGTGACTGGTTTGATACATGGAGGACTCACTGTTTGCAACACACTAGATGTATTTAAATATACCTGATATGGTGTGCTTTAAATCATTGTGGTCATAATGGTATTTCATCAAGTAAAATAGAGAATGACACAAGGAAAAGCTCATGCTACAAGTGAAAAATTAATGTGAAAAGTAAAAATAAATAAAGATAAACAAGAACAGAGAAACCTTTTAACACATTATTACAATCTTTAGGAATGGTTAGAGAAATTACTTACCTTTTATAGGTCAAAACAAGATTAGCACAGAGTATTAAGTCAGCTCTTCATTATGGGAGGGACAATTAAAAGCCATAGGTTATAGTAAAATGAACTGCTACACAAGGATGAAGTGTTTTCAGCCCAATATGAAAAGCTAACTCTTAGGGAAGAACATTTCAACGCAGGTTTACAACACAAAGACAATTCAGAACAATGACATCAAAACACATGGTTTTATCACCAACAACAGATAGAAGCCATTTCTCAAGAACACAGAAGACTGTAGGAAGCTAACCCATAATCTATAAAATTTATGGGAAAGCATATGCTCCAGTACTAAGAAGGCATGCAGAATGTGGAACCACCAGCAGAAACCCAAATATATACATACACACAGAGGACTAAGATACAGGGAAGGGAATGGGTTAGCCAAACTGTAATGAAGGAAGCAGGATATGCAAAGCACAGCAGCAGTTATGAATCTGAGAACTATCTTCCTTTAACTGTCTTTTAAAAGACTCATTTAAGAAGTTGGAACAAAATTATTTTCATCATTGCATCTACCACAAACCAAAGCTGGGGCTAACACCGAACTCTTATCACCTTTCTCTAAGACTTCCACAGTTACAGGGAAACCACATAATTCTACTCTGTGTGTTCTGCTGCCATTGCTGTCATTGCTGTATTGCTATCATTTCCCATCTGTGATTCATAAGAGAGCTGGAGTGTGTCAATAATATATAATCCATCTCTGGAATACAACCCCCCAGTAGTATTTGGATTGCTTTTCTGTGTAAGACTCTGGTAGCATATAAGTGGCAGCCAGACAACTATATACTACTGCTCTGCTTTTCAAATTCTGCTACTCTTCAGCTTTTGCTTCTCTTATTTACCAGCAATTATTAATTACTAGATAATTCACGCAGATTACTGTCAGGTTTTTTTGAATGATCCTATAAATACTGAAGACTTTCCTGCCTTAAACAGGTATCAATGATCCCACTGTCCTATTTTTAAAAATATGGGTTTGCTCTGGTATTGCTTTGTCTATATCTAAATAAATTGAAATCACAGTATTTTATAACAATATGCCAGATTTATGTTGTAACATGGTAAATCATAATGCTTTTGGTTCACTACAATGAAACATTGCATATAAGGTAACTGAGCTAGGAAAGGCCTGGAGAAATGTACTGAGATTTAATGTTTATTGGAAATGTTTTGATTTTATTTTAAATGAAGTCTAAAGAATGTTGGAAAATATGGTTGAACTTTGGTTGAATTAAAATACAATAATGCTGATTTTGAATGGGTTGTCCCATTATGTGGCAAAAATATGTATAGAATGACAAATCATTTTGAACTTACCTTAAAATTGTTTAAAGATAAATAATGCTGTTAAAAAGATTAAAAGACCCAACTTATGAAATCATGCCTACCTAGGGTAGCCATCACAGAGGACAGTCTGGTTGTCCTCTGTTCTCTATTGAGACAGAAATGGACACCTTTATGTCCTCTATCTTTCTCTTCAAGAGTTTTTGTATCAATAGAGGACAGAGGACAGAGTAGAAAACCGAAATGTCCTCTATGATGGCCACCCTATGCCTACCCAGGATAGCACTTAAGCTGGCACTTAAGTACTGTTCTGAAAAGGAATGGACTTAATGGGTGCCTGTACATGAGCTGGGGGCTGCTCCGACATGCTGTAATTACAGCGTGTTGGAGCCAACTTGATTGAGTCTGCTGAAGCATGCTAATGAGCACAATCTAGCCAGCCTCCACGTCTCGTGTGTCAGTGTCCCCGCACTTCAAAATGGTGGCAGGGGTGCTTTAACTAAAGCTTGTCCAATAAGCTCTATTTAAAGTGCCCCTGTTGCCATTTTGAAATGCTGAGATACTGATACATAAGACGCCCCAGGCCCTTTAATTAGAGCACGTGCAAAAATGCCCAATGTGGTTAACTGCTATCCTGAATTGGGGCTTAAGTCAGTACAGAACTGAAGGAAACTCTATCATATGTATACCAGAAACATTAAAAAAAAAAGAGAAGGGAAGTGAACTCAAGGGAATACATTTGGGGCAAATCTGTTATTCGGTAACAAACTTTTAAAAGGGAAGGTTTTGTTATGCCCTTATGCAAACACCAGTAATAGCTCAAATGAGTGATACTGATGGTAGTTTTCGTATCCTCAAAGAAGATTTAATGAGAAAAAAGATATCTCCAAATAAAAAGGGTTTTAAAAATAAATTCTTTACGATTCTTTATACCACCCCCAAAGAGAAAAAATTTTAGAAAGAGATTTTAGCAATATGCTGAATGCTAGATTGGATACATCAGCCACTAGACAAGAGAACTGCAAATCCTGGATGGTGTCTTTATAAAAACAGGACAAAAGAGTTTTATCTTTCCTCATTTTACTCTCATCCACAGAAACTTCATATGCATATATAGATATTATTCTTATCTCTAATACTTCACCCTTTCTCCCTTCCAATTATAAATACAGACATAAGATTACATGGTCAGAACATGCTCCAACCAGCCTAACATTTAAATTGGGGCATGGGTGTAGATTTGGTATAGAGTGTGGAAATCCCTCTATAAGCAGACTGGAAGGATGAACTATTTTATATTATAAGAGAAAATAAATTTTAAAAAGATATTAACCAATATTTGGAATATCATGACTAGGACACCTACAAAGGAGCTTTCTCTCAGATGCAAATAAGGCCGTGATTAGAAGTTACTTTACTAAGAGCCTCATAGTTGAAAAAAGACAGACAAAAAATCTGTAAGACAGACTGCAGTTGGTAGAGGCAATGTAAAACTAAAAGGTGTCTAATTAAAAAAAAGTTCCAAAAAATTCTGTATGTATGCATCCTGAGTAAACACCTTTATATACCTGAGTAAACACCTTGTTAAATGATAAAACAGAAGGAGCCCTTATGTGTACAAAGCATTTTTTATACTGAGAAAAGGGATGAAGGGAAGAAAGTTGGCAAGCTTCTGGCCAGAAAGATAAAAGGAAAGTGCAATAGCTATATAATCTTCCACCTTCTGGTTAGGAATAGAGAGTGGCAAAGAAATAAGGAATGCCTTTTCATACTAGCATAAAAATCATTCTGAAACAGTTATTTAAGTATGAAAAAATAACTTTTTTCTGGGTTGTGCCTTCAGGTATGCCATTGAGAAATACACCCACTCAGTTAACACCCCCCCCACAAATTGGGCAGCGCAGGCAGCACAGGAGAAGCCCTGAGCATGTTGAGCAGTCTTTAATGCACATTCTGGTACACAGGATCTCCTGAGAAACAGCTTGACTTCAGTGTTGGGGTGCACACTTCGGACCATTCCAGTTGTGCATGGCCTTCTCTGAAGCTGTCCACACTGCCTAATTTGTGAGCTTGGGTCTATTTGGAGTTAGCCAGGGTGAGGGGAGGAGGCACGACACATTTTTCTTGGCTCTGTGACTCTGGTACCTCTAGCACCAGGGTCACTTGCCATAACCATGGAGCTAACATATATAATAATGAAGGAATAGGCAATGTTGTAAAGTTACCCTACTTATTACTTACTTCTAGATTCCCAACAAGATTTCCTGGAGCTTCTGGAAGGAATTAAATGCTGAGGAACTGGAAACTCCACTTATTCCTCCAGAGATATAAATGACAAGATCAACTCATACTTGGACACACACAAGCTTTCACCTAGAAAGAACTGTGATTTCACACAGTTTGTGTGCACATGATAGTTCTGTTTGTGGAGGGAAGAGTTTAACCTGCCTGAAGTACTTTGTGAATCTGTTAGAGGCCAATATATTTCAACGCCTCCAGCTTCTGGTTCTATGTTTAAGTACAGAATTAGCAACAAGCATGGTGGGCAACCAAAACCATACTTATTCGCTGCAATACTTTTCATTGTAACATTGTTTCATCGATTATCTTATTGCATTTATTGCTCAGTGTTCATCAGAGAAAAACAAGTCTAACATCCTTCATTAAGTCTTTCGTATGGAAAGCTTGTATGGTGGGGATTAGGTAATTCTGCATCCCATGTAACCATCAGGCTTCCACTCTGTCTTACTTTCACACTCACTCAGCCACTGGCAAGTTGATAAATCACTTGGCCTTAGGAGTACATTGTTACATGTCTAAATTCTTTCCTATCTGACCAGTATTAAAACCTTTTCAAACTTCTTGTCTGTTCCAGTTCAATAGGCTTTTTAACTGTCAGGAAGGCTGAAAATCTGACAGTCCTGTAAATAAAGGTTTTATCTCCTGGCACAGAATGAATTATTGTCTGACCCCATGGCACACATTAACAAGATTAACATTTTTAATAAAGCTCTACTCTTCTTACTTTCCTTATTCTTTGTTTTAAAATGAGAATTTCCACTGCTTTCACAGTTCTCTTCCTTGGCTGTAGTAACAGCCAAATCAACTGCAGCATTGCAATGAACTAATTCAGGCAATACTGCAAGAAATGGAAACTATTTATTTTTAATCGGATTACATGCAAGTATCACAAATTTAAAAATGTAATCTATATTCCCTCCCAAAATATATTCAAGGTAGTAATAATATTCAATATATTCAATATTAAGTCAAGCACTTGAAAGTTAGGAAATAGCAGAATTAAAGTTATCTGTGCCCTCCTAATTTTTCCTTGTGTATACACATTATAGTAAAACCTTAATTACATCAAAATATACTATTTTTTTTCCGCAGAGTTCCTGCCATGGGATGCAGAATGGTAAATGAATGTGGCAGTCTGACTGATATTTTTTAATCTGCATTGTTTAGTGAGTGCCCAAAGTCTGCTATAAATAAAGACCTGATGAACGATGCCTTGCATTTGAAAACTTGTCTAACTCTATCCCAATTACAATGCTGGCCCAATAAAAGAGATCACCTTAAAAAATCCTTGCCTCTAAATAAAAATAAATAAATAAAAAAATTCCTTAGGGGCTCTTCTATTACACTCAATATCATAGTAGCAAGAACCTTACATTTGTTGAAGAATTTACCTACTGTGATCCTGAAATATAGGGAAGCATTCTTGATTTTAAAGTGTGACACTGTGGCACAGAGCTATTTAACCAAACTTTTCAGAAATGGCCATTAATTAACTTGCAGCGCCTTGGGCTGGATTTATTTTAGAGATGATAAGCACCCAGAACTTTCACTGATTTGAATTGAATTTATGAATTTTGCAAGTGCTTAGCTCAGGTGAAAGTCAGCCCCTAGGAAGGACACTCAGAAAACTGGTTGACATTTCTAAAAATGTTGGTGTAAAAGACTTGCTTAGACACACTTGAGAAATCTGACCTGGCAGAGACGGGAATAAAACTCAGTACTTCTTGGAACCAATCCAGTGCCTTAAATGACAGCATCATGTTTTCTTTTCCTGAGGTTTATTTTTCATTCATATCTTTCAACATCTTCCATGAAAGAGGCAGGGGTCTTTCCTGTCTTACAATTTCATTAACCAAACATTATATGTACTAATTACCAGTGCTGCAGTCTCATTCTAAGATTTTGCCTGGTTAGAGATTAATAAAAATATATTTGGGAAAAAATGTTGTTGATTCTTTAGTTTTGGTAACCCCTATTTGTTGTCAATGTCTGAATAAACAGTTAATGGGAAAAGGAAATATTTATTTGTTAAACATGTATTGTT
The DNA here is from genome assembly GCF_001723895.1 of Crocodylus porosus. Lineage (NCBI taxonomy): Eukaryota > Metazoa > Chordata > Crocodylia > Crocodylidae > Crocodylus > Crocodylus porosus. The sequence continues at coordinate 45,986,339 of NW_017728947.1, read as the reverse complement.
TCTAACACTTTGATTAAGATCTGATGCAAAGTCTATGGAGTCAGTGCAACTGTATCCACTGATTTTTTTTAATGTCTGAAAGAGCTTACAAATTGCCTTTCACACTCTTTACACCTGTAACCAGTGCAGCAGGAAAATGCCTGATATTTCTAAGGTGAGGAAAAAACTCTTAAGAACAAGAAATTAACCAACATCTTACGTTTTTACAGTATGAAGAAATAAGTAAAGGACATGACTCTTTTTTTTTTTTCTAGGTTACCTTTTAGGGTAAACTCATACTTCACTTATAAAATTTCTTCTTAGTGGTGCTCTCTCAAACAAGTACGGCTGAAATTTTGAATGTTCCATGTCAGTCCAAAATAATTTGGAGAACCCAAATAAAAGTAGGTTATATTTCAGTCACCTCCTGACATTCCTTCATGAATCCATTATAATTACCATTTGTTTGCAGCTACTGAGTCAGTTATTTATTTTCACTGTAGCAATTTTATCTAACCTCTATTTCTCTAATCTATTTGTAATATGTCACGTGAGGGACTTTGGCAAAAACCTTACTAAAGTCCAAGTACACTATATCTATTGAATTCCCTTCCATCCATGCAACTAGTTACTTTGTCAAAGAACGAGATCATCAAATTCATCTAGCACAATGTGTTCTCAACAAATCCATGCTGGCTGCTCCTGATCAGGCTTTCCTCCTCCAGGAGCTCTTTTCCAGCCTAGTATACTGGTATTTCTATGCTGTAAAACAGATTCCTAGGGAGATGTGGACTAAAAGCCTGGAACTTAATTTTGTTTTCTGACTTTCAAAGAGATGCAAAAGGTGATTTGATAACGGGCATGCCGTATAAGTGCATTCATATTTGAAAGCATGCCCAGATACTGGATATTAATTTGTTTTAGATATCTGGTTGAGTGTGGGTATGTGCATGTATGAACTGTGCAAATGGTCATATACACACAGGCATAGTCAGAGAGAGACTGAAGGGGAGAAGGATAGGAGGTTCTGTGTGGTAGTTTCTCCTTTGCACCCTTCCATTGCACCTATAACAGGGTTGCCAAATGTCAGTAAATTTACTGTCAATAAAAAAACAGGCTAAAAATGGTTATCAATAAAATCCATAAAAATCTTCAGCTGTCGGTAGAACGTAAGCAACTGCAGCTTAATTGGAGCTCTAACTGACAGAGCATGGCACCACTTGGTGTTCAAGCAGGACTGCAGCATCCTGCAGGGGGTGTCCTCTCAGCCATATGCTGCTGATGCTGCATCCTAGGTTATAATACTGTTGGGTCACAGGTAAGCTACCTGTGCTGAGACATGGGCCAAAAGGCGTAACACTGCAGAGCTGGCTTCGGTGGGCACTATGGTGCAAGATGCAATCAGGGGCATTAGGCCATGGGGTGAGTAGGGGGCCCATGGTGGAGGGGAGGGAGCAGCACAGTGTAAAGTAATCACTGCAGTCAAGCAGGGTTGCCAATCCAAGAATATTTTTTAATGCAAACTTCTTACTGACAACCAAGATTTTTTACTTTTTACAATGGTCAATGTTAGACCTTTAAATTTGAACCTACGCCTTCTAACTGGGTCCTAGCATCAGGGCAAAGCCTGACAGAAGAGTCATGTTTACATTATGTGAACATTCTTCAGTAAAAACATATGTCAGTAAAAAAGTTTGGCTCTCAGTAAAAATCTTGCAGATTGTCACCAAAAAAAAAAAAAAAAAAAAATTCTTGCCTTGGCAACCCTGACCCCCATACTTCTGATCCTCTGTACAGCTCAATGCTACTCCTTGCAAGGGTGCACATTATCTGTATACTTCCCTGCCATCTAGTCTCCCTGGTGCTGTGGATATGGATCAATTCTGTTGCATAAGGGGATCTGCACGGCTTTGAAAGAGGTGCAAGAATTGACTTTTAAGCTGTCTATGGATAGAGTTTTAAATGCTATGAGCTTATAAAAACAAGCACACGGCTGGTACAAGAAAAGAGCTTCAAGAATTATATAGAGGTGCACCATATATCGGGCATACACTGGATAGGCAGCGATAAAAGGAAAATTAACATTATCAGCAACTGGCTTTTTTTGCCTTGTGTAACTGATAATGTCAATGATAAATCCTGTGTGCATGTGCACAGCCGCAGCATGCATGCAGTCAGGAATGCAGCCAGGCAGCTTGGAGAGCAGTTACCAGCTGGTAAGTCCGTGTGGGGGAAAGGGTTGGGGAGATGGAAGGGGCATGGGGGAACAGATCGAGGCCACCATGATGAGGGAGGGAGTGGGGCAGGGGCAGGGGGTTGCATTCATGGCCCTGGCTGGGCAATGCCTACCCCTGCCCCATTCCCTCCATCACCATGGGTGCTTTGACCTCTCCCCCAACTCCTCCCTCCTTCCCTGCACAGACATACCAGCTCACAGACTTACCAGCAGAAGGCTGCTCTCCAAGCTGCCAGGCTGCATGCCTGTAAATCAGCTATTGGATTGGTATTGGATGATTTGGCTGGTTAATAATTGGCCACTGGTATAGTCACGAAAATCTTTATCGGTGCACCCCTAGAATTCAACTAAGAAAGATTTGAAAGTCTTCCCTTTGCTGAAATCTTCCTTTGTTTCTATCAAAATCTTTCTAACAATTTCAGCTTAGAAAAGTAACATGTTCAAGTTTTTCTGTACTTAGTTGTGAAGGAATTTACTAGAATGGCACTTATGAAAGTAAGTCTCATGTCTTTTCTTAGGGAAATATGCCCACATAAAAATTAGCTGCTATCTTAGTTACTGGAAATTTTCTGCAACATATGTACGGTACTCAATTTGCAACTGTTTAATTTGGCTATTTGTAACATAGTGTGTAAAATGGTCTTTAGACTAGGTTTACCAAAAGCTCAGGTTTAAACATTCATTTTGAATTATACATAATCAAAACAGCACTAATAGTTATTTATGCAATACAAAAAAACCCATGGAAGAATGGGTTCAATGACATTCTCATTTGGGCTACAAGGTCTAAGCATGGGAAGGTTGACCCAACAAAGAATTTTTTTCTAAAGTTTTAAGTAAGTGAAGTTGGTCATAACAATCTTAGCCATCAGTATAGTGGTCATTGTGGTAAGCAATATAGGCAGTAATTCAGAGAAGCAAACATGGCTTACATATATGCGTGTAAAAATGAATAAAACTCTTGCAAGTAGTAAGTAAATTGCATCACAATCATCAAGCACTGAAGAGCAAGTAAAACTACAGTATATGAATCTCTTTGCTGATTGCAAGTCTAAAGCAAGATTAATTTGCTTTATGAAGAGGTAGTTATTTATGGAGGCAGTAATAATTTCCTTGGGAAATCTTTACAGTGAAATCAGAATCACCATGGCTTAGTAGTGGTTTTGTTTTACTCAGTTTATTAAGCAAGATCTAGGGTTAGGTGGGGCTGAAATGGAGCAAATGGTGCACTAAGAACTATTGGACCATGTCACCATGAGCAGGAACATGTCGTCTACAGTGTCTCAAAGCCTTTGGAAGTGCTGCAAAATAAACGTGGCATTCATGATTCCGTTCACCGAAAATCCCGGTATCTAAAAAACTCATGCCAGAAAAAAGTGAGGCAGCACATGTGGCTGTAGTATGCACCACCTGAAACTGGAGCCTGGCCAGCCAGAGCCACATTCCGGCTGCCTGCCAGGCTCTGTGCGCCTGGATCGCTGCCACAGCAGCCCCAGGAGGCACCCCTGGACGCCAGGTGAGGCTGCTGGGGACAGCCCAGGTGCTGGCCCCAGCCTCTTCTACCCCACCTAGGGCAATTTGCCATGTGCCAGAGTACACATGCAGGGCTGTACCCGGGGACAACTAGCAGTGGCACATATCTGTGCCGCTGCTAGTTGTCCCTGGTGAAATGCATGTTCTTGCTCGTGGGGATGCACCCTGGGAGAGAATCTGTTCCACCTTGCGCGCATTTAATGAACTTGTGAGTCTAAGTGTGATTTTATTCCACCCTGCTCAAGTCCCTGAAAATCCATTAATGGATCTACTTTGTAACATGCTGTCATCTGATCATTAAGATTCAGTCACAAAAAACAGCAGCAAGTAGGAGGACTCACCCACCTTTTGTATTAACAGTTTTTCAGGGACTAAAGCAGCATGGAACAGATTTGCACTTAGGTGCCTAAATCCACCAGGTGCTTAACAGATGGAATGAATCTGGCCCTATATCTTTGAACATAAAATGTAATGGCTTTCCAAAAGCAGTTACTAATAATACTTAGGGAAGCATATTTTGCATTAAATTTTTTGCCAAAAATGCCAGATCACCTCAGAAGTGATTTGCCAGGAATTGGAAGGATCAGATTCCTTCAGAACCATCTTCAACATGGCAGTGCCCTTCCTGAAATGCACTAGGCCTTGCACTCTGGAAACCCTAGGCCACACTGTTGAAATCTATGAGCCGCTTGGTGCATTGTACTGAGAATAGAATATAGACTTAAATGGACTTCAGGAACACTGAAACTGGGAAATTGATTACGGAAAAGGGGATACAGAAAATGGGAATCAATGTATTTGGACTGAGCACATTCCCTTCCCTTTACATGACTTTTTCATAAATCATAGATAAACAGATAGGGAGGCTTGGTAAGGGCAATGGGACTCCCTTTCAGCTTAATAATAAGTTTACATTTATAGACTGGAAACTAGGATGTAAATAACATTGATGAGAACAGACTCACATTTGAACTATAAACTGCTGATATTGATACAGCTGCATAATATTGAAAATGATCATGTGGTTTCTTAAAAACAGTTTCAAACTATTATTTCATAGATTTCATAGACATTAGGGCTGGAAGGGACCTTAGAAAATCATTGAGTCCAGCCCCCCATCCCCAGTGGAGGAAGTCAGCCAGGATCATAGGATCCCAGCAAGATAAACGTGCAGATGTCTCCTGAAGGCGTTCAGAGTAGATGCTTGAACCACCTCCAGCAGCAGTCTATTCCAAACCCTGGGGGCTCGGACAGTAAAGAAATTCTTCCCTATGTCCAGCCTGAAACGGTCTTGCAGGAGTTTGTGACCGTTCGACCTCGTCATCCCTTGGGGCGCTCTGGCTTATAGACACAAGAAAGTTAGGTCACATTTGATGGCAATTTCTGTTGATGACTGAGCCAAGAAATCTATAATTAATGTAATTAGAGTAAGTTTTAATTTGTTTTAATTATTTATATTTCAGCGAGTGGGCCAATTTTTCATGGGTCCTGCTCTTGATAGTGTCTCAGGCTCTGGAGTTTAACATATGCTTTTCTTGCATTGTTTGGTTTTGATGTCTTGCTTCCTCTGGCTTTATGCATCTTGCTCTCCAGTACAGGTGCTTAATGCTGGCAAAGACATCAAGTGCCAACAAGCACCAACACCTGGGTAGTGTTCCCTCTAAGCTGCATGGTGTGCACATCCACACAGGCGCGCCTGGCAGCGCAGCATGAGGACGCCTGTCCGACTGCACAAGCCGCACAGCTCAGAGGGAATACTGGGTGCAGATTCAGCAACACCTGCTTGCTTAAGATGCCACAGTTATTTTCATTTTCTCATTCTTTCTCACTCTTTATGGATATCCCTTTGCTCTCCCAGGGTTTGAGTGAGATCTAGAAGCTTATTATTAGTGAGACAAACCTAAACCTAAATAGTTAGACTGCTTCAGGGAAGTGAACCTTCAGTACAGCTGCTCAAACCACTGTTTCTGAACAACTGTGCATAAGCTACTGCGTTGCTTTTCAGCAAGAATGTTTGACTACAGCCACCTAAATGGATCAATGATAAGTGCTGTACAATGGACAGCAGTTAGAAGCTGAATAAAGAAAACTAAATAACCTGCTGAAATAGAAACCAAGGGTGTACGCTCAATCAGGATTTTTTGGCTCCACATAATGTAAGGGTAGGTTAGGTATAATCTAAGGCAGTGGTTTTCAACCTTCTTCCATTTGCGAACCTCTAAAAAAGTCTGAACGGAGGTACGGACCCCTTGGAATTGTAAGTGTAAGTATTCACTTACTGTTGATTGATCATTGTCATCTTTTGCAGACCCCTTAGATATAGTCTGTGGATTCCAAGGGGTCCATGAACCACAGGTTGAAAACTACTGACCTAGGGAAAACCTATGAAAATTCCTCATTTAACTGAATGCAGTTATTAGCAAATGAAGAAGAAATTGAAACTGGGAAATACAATAGTAGATCATGCATATGAGTCTAAGATGTATGAACTGAGTCAGGGCAAAGGCAGAAAGGTCTTAAGTTTTCTAATTCTACCCTCACAGACAATGTAGTATTATTTCTTATAGGATCATAGAAAGACATAAGCCCCTACTACAGTTATGGATGAAATGCCTTCCTCCTCTGTGGAACTGTAAAAGGAAGGAGAAATACATAGACATATATAACTGGATTTGGATTAATTTTAGTGTCATATTTTGGAAATAGTAAGGAAGAGCTTAGAATTTCAATTTTGATCAGCAGTGCTGTAGCTATGATGGTGCAGAAAATGTACAAGAGGCAAGAATTTTTGTGGGTGATATCTTTCATTGGACCAATTCCATGGTTAGGATAGACTTAGACAAGCTTTTGAATGCCATGCATACCTCTCCAGGTCTCAGCAGGCTAAGTCTACCCCAACCATGTAGTTGGCTCAATAAAAAATATCCACAAAAATTCTTGACAATATTATTTAGTATGATATATTTGTTACTATCATTTGATTTCTTAGACTCTTTGCTTTTGTGTGGGATACTCTGAGTTTTTCTTTAATCTCTGGGACATTATGACAAAAGGAAAATTAGAAGCATATTCATTCTCTAGGTTGTAGAAGATGAACAGTTACGATTTCAATAAAATCCACATTATACAATGAGACTGCCTTTATAAGCCCAGATTTTACTGCCCCCCCAAATTTAAAACAAACCCATCTGAATTATCACAGACCTACTACACCAGGATAGATTTATTAAAGTTAGAGAGAAAATGGGAAGCAATATAAAATGGGATGAACTAAAAAAGAAGTTAGGCATTTCCATTCTTGAGGACTTTGCTAACTTTGTGGAGACCCTTCTGTGAAAAATGATTTAATTTGGAGAGGTTTTTTGAGTGCTTGCATGGACTCCTTTAAGAGCAGTCATAGGTAGCTTTAGGAGCAAATAAATCCCAGTAGGATGTGGCCCATATTTTGTTTCTGTTTTTAATGTGGTAGATGCCAATTCTTCAAGCTTGCGTGTAAACACTAGGCAGATGGAAGATGACAAATAAAAAGTAATTTGCAAGTAAAAATATAATTGCTGATGTTTTCTAAAATTAATTTTATGGTAGATACCAAAGAGCAGAAAATGTAATTATTTATGTATAGCTTGCTTACCAAGACAGTAGTATTATAATCTCTTTCTCTTTCAAATTTTAAAATAGGAAAATTTAGAGAACTGTCCACTCATGAGATGAAGCCAATACTTTACCTTATATTTCAATTAGCTTTTATGTCAGAAAGACTCTTTATTTTGATATATTACAGTGAATTCCTTATGAAAGTTTTTCCATGGGACTACTGAACCTAAGTAAACAAGTGATGATCATGGTGGCAAAGCTCTTACAGGGCATGTCTGAAGATTCAGCATTGATTTGGAGAATAAATGATTCAGCCATAGACACAGCTTTAAATGTTTCTTCTACATACCTCGAGGTAGCAGGCGCAGCTCGTGAACACCTCGATGCTGGGGTGGATGGAGTGTCCCACAGCAGCATGGGGAGGCCCCCTGCATGCTTGGTGGTGAACCTGGAAGTAGATTGGAAGTACTTCTGGTCCACTTCCATGTCTGCTGCTGAGCACATAGGGGCCCCCCCCGCAACTCCCGGTTGCCAGTTGGCCTTGGGGAGTACCTGGGTGTCCCCCAGACCCAGGAGGCACTACTTGCTGAGCTGGGGGATGCAGGGGGGCCCCCCGGTGGACCCAAAAGTGGAATAGAAATACTTCTGGTCCACTTCCAGGTCTGCTGCCAAGCGTGCTGGAGAGCATCCTGTGCTCCTGTGGGACACTCCATCAGCCCCAGCATTGCAGCATTCACAAGCCCCCAGTACCTTGAGGTATATAGAAAAAACATTTAAAGCTGTGTCTGTCCAAATCGCCAAATCTTTCCAAATCTCTCTGAATCAAGTTGGAGGGTTCTGATTTGATTCGGAGAAATTAAAGGGTTTCCCAATTTGATCTGGAGATTTGGCCACCGAATCAGGCCAAATCTCCACTGAATTGAATCAGGGACTGAAGCTTCATGCAGCCCTAATGTCTACATGTGCATTTACGCCTGCTTAAATTTACTGTGCAGTGCCCCTGTGGCCACCTGGGGGAAATCCAGCCTCTAGCCACATGGCTGCCAGCCCTTGGGACTAACTTTATTCCCAAACAGAAGCCAGGATAGGTGGCCAGCCGGGAGGCCTGGGGCTGGGTTCAGGCTGGCCCTCTAGTTGCTGGACAGACCCAGCAGGGAGGCCCCCTGGGTTACTGCATAGTAATGTAGACACATTACATTTGATTTATTTTCTTCCCTTAAGCCCAAAGAAAAACTGGTAATTTAAGCAAGGGAAAAAAACCCAAGAAAAATATCATGTAAAAATGTAATCCACAATACAGGGAAACTATCAAGCAGTTAAAACCTAAACTTTGAACTTTTGTTAGAATCTGAAAGGGAAATTCCTATGAATTTAAATTTTGCTGAAAAAGTTACTACTCAATCACCAAGTAATAAAATATGACCTAAGGAAACAAGAGCAATATTTACATAATTTCATGCATAACGATATATAGTGCTTCCTCATTTGCTCTCTCCTTTTGAACTCATTCCTCAGAGATTTTCTCAGTCATCAGAACCACAGGTATGAAAAGGCATGATACTTATGTGACCCATTTACAAGTTGCAGCTGCCGCAGAAGGACAAAACTGGCAAAATTACAGATGAGCTCATAAACAAAGTATAAATTAGCAATATTCAGCCAAATAAAAACAGAACTAGCATGAAAAAAATGTTATGTTCAAGTTTTAAAGAGTGTACAATAAGCAAGTGTTTATAAGGCACCTATGGTAGGCAATACTGATTTAATATGTTTTTCTGTGATAGACTGGCAGTTGTGTTTATGTTTTATACATTTAAGATGAGATTCTTTACCTCATCAAGGCTTGGTTGGATGCAGTGGGGAAAAGAAACTGGAAAGAATTGGATGCAGCTTCTTGGTCATGTACCACAACATCCAGGACCAGTTCTATCTTATGCCATGAGAGTATGGTCTCTCTTTGATCCCAGATTAGTAAAAGATCAGGTATAAGTGACTGCAGTGGCAATGCATAGGGGGTGCACTGGCATGAGAGTGCCGGTGCACCCCTAACAGGCGGGGGACAGGTGGGAGCACCAGTGCCCCCCCTTGCAAGTGCTGGCCAGGGAGTGGGGCCACCAGTAAAAGTCGCCATGCCATTTCCAGAAGTGGCATGGCCACTTTTTGGTGACTGGGATTGGCCATGGGGGACCCCCTCCCCGGTCAGTGGGAATGGCCATGGGGGGACTCCCCCTTCCCCGGTTGCTGACTTAAGAGGCACCAGTCACCCATGAGTGATTGCAGGAGTGGAAGATCCCTGACATTGAACTGAAACACTTCTTCCTTCCATCTATGCCAAGATGAGAGCCAGCTGGTAAAAGATGTGGCCAACCTGCTAGTTTATGGCCAAAGGAGAGCCTCTTGTATACAAGAAATTCTTTATTAGACACAAACATTGAAAAGTAAAAAGAATAAAATAAAAATCCACTCCTACAAATTAGTGTCCTTTAAGTATGACTAATTTTTTATATGCGTTTTCCTTTTCATCTCAGAAAGATTTATTTCCATTTGTTTAATTGCTAACTATGTACCAAGCACCATGACAAGTTGGCATGTTATATATTTTAAAAACAATGAGTTAGTCAAGTTGGCATACAGGATAACATCAAAATAGTCATTCTGCTGATAAAACCCCACACAAGACAAAAACACATAATTTCCTCATTATACCTGAAAATCCAAGGACCATGAACATTGTACATTAGAGCTGTTTAGTAAAATACTGAGAACAAAGTCCCACTTATCAATTAGCTACCCTACTGTTTTTTAAAGACTTCTAGAAACATAACTTGGAAACATGCAGTTCAAGCTTAGATAATGAGATTATTTTAATAGATATTCTTTTAGTTTTTTGATTAAACATTTTCATATTTTAAAAAAAGAACAGAACCCTACTTCACACATACACTAGCTATTCTAAAGGTCAAGTATTATCTGGAAATTAATAACTATCTGAGGCTTCACAATCCTCAGCTACTCATTAATTCCCCTAACAATTACCACTGCTTAGGTCATCCATCTGCATTTCTCCTAATATCTGGCAAACCATCACTAGAAAGTTTTACTTAGTTACAACACCAAAAGGAACTGCGAATAAATATGGCCTTAATTGACTCCTTCATTGGCAGTCTCTGAAGACAGGAAAAGGTCCAAATGGGTTATGGATGATGAATGCACCCTTAAGTTTTAAATATAAGTGTGAAGAGATCCCCTCTCCCTCTCTCTGACCCTCACTTGGGTCAGCCCAGGTGACCCCTCTCCCTCCCTAGTCCTTGTGGTCCAGGCTGGTCAATCAGGTGACCTGGCTGGACAAAATTCCTAGGGGGAGGGGGAAGCTCTCTCTTTCTTCCAGTGGGCGTCTTGAAGCTATAAGCAATGTACCTCAGGCAGTGGCCTGGTGAGTTTTGTAAGCAGAAACCTGGAAGTCTGCCAGGAGACAGGAATTACGTCCAGCTAAGTCACATCTTAAAAGGCTCACTGTATCCAATCTCTGTAAAGACTCAAGTTGCTTTTGTTTGCTCAAAGTGTATTCTCACTTTGGTATTCAACCCCTCCCCCCTTGCCCTCCCTCATCAATAAAGCTGTTGGGTTGCAACCTGCACTGTTGGGCACTGAGAGGGAGAGACCTACCACTCTCTGCCTGGCCAGAGAAGTTTGTCTTTTTATTTTCTCTCAGTTCTTCCTGATGCTATTTGGGAATGCTTTGGGCTGAAAGAAGCACCCAAAAATATTACTGTGGGCAAAGCCCCCCCCTAGGTTTGTGGGGTCTGTGTGCCCTGGGCTGCACAGAGCCCAGGTGGTGGCAGCATTACCCTAGGCTTGCAGGGGTTCTCCAGGAGGCGGGACAGCCAGCTGTAGGCTCCCTGAGGGAGACCCTTGAAGTGAGGTTTTGGGCCTGGCCTCTAAGTAGTAGTGCCCCCTACTGTGCCACCACCATAGCACCTCAGGAGCAAAATCCTATTTCAACTACTTGACAACCACAGTGCAGTTTGAGATTAACTTTGAGCTACCTGCCAATTGTGTAGGAGTAATTCTATTACTCCTTCTGAGTAAGTGCCCCTATTATAGGAACAGGATCATCCTCCAGAGACACACAGACATCTCCCTAGTAGAACAGAATCACTCTGACTTAATAGATGCACAATGATGACCCACCAATGAAAGTGGATTCTGCCACAAGTGAAGCCACTGGCAGCATGAGGTTCATCATAAGACACCTGATACACACTACTCTGTCAGTTAGTCAAGGCTGAACACTATGCTGCTATAGCTACTCTGTTAACAGTGCCCGAAGTCATTAGTTTAATGCTAACTCAGATATGCCTACACAAGCAGCAATCCTCTCTCTGGATTGCAGTGTTGATACACTCTAAGTTATACCCAAAGCATGCTGACATGTGGAGATAGGCCACATGAAGCACACATTGATGTTGTCCATGCTGTTCCTCTCCGTTGATAAAGAAAAGACATCAGATTTCTTGTAGTATCCAAGACTGTCAATGACACAAAGTCATTCAAAAGCAATTTTCTTGAGAAGTATTGGTAAATACTATACAATATATTGGTTTAGCGACCTTAGTGGCCACAGGGGTAATATTTTACAGGGTGAAGCTGCAGTCTTCCTTTCCCTGAAGGCCACGGGCATCTGTGATCGGGGGGCAAGTATACAGAGCTGTGCCTACCATTCAGTGTTAGATGAAGAATGGGGGTATAAATTTTGCAACCACAAACTGCATGCATCCAAAATGAGACTGCTTGGGGTGGGGGATAATTTCAGCCACAGTTGTATGAACAGTTCTTTATTAACCTATCAATATACTGTCCTCGTGAATTTCTCATCTAGGAAGAGGTTATGTTCACTGTTAAGCAGTCAATATTTGCATGCAGTGACAAGCCAAAATCCTTTTATTAAGGACAAAATTGTTGTATGTATCTCCTTTACTGTAAGATAAAAGCACAAGGATGAAAGGACTGGGGTTCAAAAATAAAAAAATTGTGTGTCCTACTCTATAGGCACTTCTTTTGCCCAACCACAGAACTAGATTAATAGAGTCTGTGAACAATGTCTGCATTCAGCTTTTCATATTTCTACTCGGATTGTAAATGTATTGTGTTGCTCATGGCAACAGAATATTGATTTCTCAATGTCAGTATCCTACATTAAAGCAAAGGGAAGTAAAAACATAATGGGGTCATATCAAAAAAAATTTAGATGTCAAACACAAGGTGAAAGAACTTGGCCAGGTCCTTCAGTATCCCACAGTAAATTACTCTCTTTCTCTCCACCCCCCATCCCTGCCCTTCAAGAAAGGGGACTCATGCTTAACTCTGCTGCCCCAGGATATGTTAGCAAGAGATGTCATGACTCACTGCCCCTCCTCTCTTTCTTCAACCAGCCTTCAAGCCATTGTTACTTCTCTGTGAAACCCGTCTCTATGAGAGTATAAGTAAACACTCAGTATTTTACTTGTCTGAAATGGGGAGAGATGGGGGAGAGAATCTGTTCAGAAACTTGTGGGCAGGACAAGAACAAACACAAAAGTATGAATGATGTAAGTCCCCAGAGGCTAGGGGGGCACGGTGACCACCTGCAGGTGGTGGTGGCATTGGTGGGGGCGTGGTGGCAGCAAGCAGGGAGCTCCCGCAGGCAGCCATGGCGATGTTGGTGGTGGGCTGAGTGGGGACCTCCTGCAGGCGGCACAGTAGTGTCAGTGGTGGGGGAATGGGGTGGCAAGTGGTACTTTTTGCAGGGGGTGCACCGCCAATCTCAGGGGATGCATGTGCACCTGTGTGCACCCTCTACATGTCACCAATGCACAAAAGCAACCCATGAGGTCCCTTCAGAGTTTAAGCCCTGACACTCCTGCTCCTTCTTTCCTTCATGGGGTCTCTATGGAGCTGCACAACAGTGGGGGGAGCAGCATTCTTACCCAAGGGGAGCCCAGCTGACTTATTCCTAGCACATCTGCAGAGAAGGATGACAGCTCTGAGCAAGTTCCCAAGACATATTTTTTTCCCTTCTGGATAGTTTGCCCTTTGAACATGAAGCACGTCATATGGCATGAGTTTTTATTGAGTGATATTGCCTTTTGCTTGATCAAAGTAACATCTGCCAGAGTTCATAAGCAGAATTTAGGAGCCTAAGTCTAAAATTTCAGTCCTGACAATCCCTGCTCAGTTGTCCTTTTTCCAAAGGCTGTTAAATGTAAAAATAGATGGACTGTCTTTGGAAGCTGGAATTGGAACTCAATTCCCCATCCCAGATAAGCGTCTTCACAACTAAGCTACAAACTCTGTCTCTGGCCAAATACATTTTGAAATTCTTTTCTGAGCACTAGAAAAACTTCCACAGGAGGAGTAGAGGGTGCCCTCACATGACTAATTTACAGGCTGGTGGTTAGAGCACTTCACTGGGCAGTTTGAATTTCTTCAGACAGATGAATGAATTGAACTTGGGTCTGCCATATCATGTATGACATTTCTAAAGACTTTTTTAATTGTAAAAAAATAGGGGTAGAGGGGTGGGGCAGGAGGGAAGAATCCTCTAGTCATGTTTTAAGAGAAAAGAGTGACTTCTGTTCTTGAAAGAGAATTTGCAGATGCCTACCTTCAGGAAAGGGTTCCCATCTGTGGCTTCCATGTGGATGGAAGAACCTCTCTACAGCCCCGAGAAAAGTACTTAAGCCCTAAGGGGGACAGAGCTGAAGTTAAGTTCCTCCTCAGAGTTTTCCTACTGCAGTGATTCTCAGCCCTTTTAGACTCAAAGCATATACCCCTCTTTAGACTCCAGGTACCTCATGAAAAATGCCAGCTTCTAGTTTCCACTCATTTTTTGAGAGCAGAAAAGCAACCGAGCAATTCTTCTACTGCAAAGAACTCAGAAAGACCATGACAATTCAGAATGTTTTTAACACTATAGATTCCTATTTGAAATCTCTGGGTTTAATCTTGTGAAAAGTGTTTGCACACACCTAAAGTGCCAACATTTCTTGGGACCCTGCAGCACCCTTGCAAGGATCTCAAGGCACCCCACTGTGCCCAGGCACCCTGCCTGAGACTCCCTGCCCTACTGGCTAATTCAAGGTGAGTCTATACTGAGCATTTTGACTTTAGGTGGCTCTTGTTTCAGCATACTGGGTTGATTTTGATTCCCATTCTGTCACCTAACTGTCCTCATACTTTATACAGAAGGCTTTGGACCCTAACTCAGGGTTCTTGATTCCATTCCAGGGACCAGACACTTAAAAACCATGTGTTGTGATACTCAGTGTTGTGGCCCCTAGGTCCCTTTTTGGATGTAGCCCAATGTCCCTGGTCAGGTGCACACTGCTGAGGGAGAAACATTTACTCCTATATCAGTTTGGATTCTAAAGATGGAGATGCAATTATTCATAATTTAGCATATATATTACTACAACTATTTGTAAGGATTATAACGTTGTCCAGGCCTTTTAAAAACCCACCCTCAATATTTGACATGAAAACTTATGCAGTGACATCCAGAGAATGAAATCCATGGATTAACTACATGCTCTATGAAAGAGCATTTCCTGTTCATTCTTCAAGTTTTACTAGCTCTTAATTTTGTCACATGGCTTGTCCATTCCCATATAAGCAAAATAATAATCTATAGTGTTTTAATATAAAGGATCAGTAGATAAACAAATCTGGACAATCAATTCCACAGTCAGCATACATTTCACAGCTACCTTTCCATATATAACATCTTATCTTGGGGTGAGAAAGAGCTATACATATCCTTACTGCAGACCTCTCATAAAACAGGTCACCTTGCCTCTCATCTATGAGTTGTTTTATGCCTAAAACCCACAAAGGACATAGGAGCACTACAGTGCACAACTGGTGCCTCCCTCTTTGCAACTGATTTTTCATGTGACATTATGATGAATATGTGGCTGCTGCTATGCTTTCAACAAACATATTGAAAGACTTCCTTCATTGCTCTTCAGCCATTTCATACACATAGCACATGCAGAAGCCAGAGAGAAAAAAAGATAGACAGAGAGAGAGACAGGAAGAGTGATGATGACTTTAAAATGGTTGAGATACAAAGAAAGAGAAAATAATAGGTCCACTGAATACCCTCTAAGTACGGTTTTATAAAATGGCTCATTTTGGACCTTTCATTAATGTCAATCAGAGATGCAGTTTTATAATTTGAATACAGAGTTTTTAAGCATAAAGCTAAAGGGCAAGTACTTATAAATATATAAGTGCATCCTATCTGGTGTAACTAATTTGTAAAGTGAATAATTATTACTATTTTGAAAAATAAAGTGTAGTGTCTTACATTTTATAACAACTGCATAATGAGTTGATGACAGGCTTAGCTACACTTTATAACAGCTAAGTTAGCACCACTGTCAACAAATATATTTCTATCTTTCATAATGATAATTTAAATACTCCTGCTAAAATTTACAGGATTTTCACTAGAGGAAAAAAATATTATAGACTGTGAAGTTTTATCACAGGAACAGGTAGAACATAAATTTACAGTGTGTTCAGTCTCCAAACATTAAAACTCCATTGCTCCTGAAATGGGAACGTCTATTTTTTTTAAAAAAAGGAAATTAATGCTACATGATAGAATTCACCCTGGAAGCTAGGATAGCTCATGCAGGACAAGCAGAATTACAATGCTCTGGGATCGTACTGGCTGGAGATCTAGAGAACAGAAAAGTCCCTCAGCTAATGGAGGATGCTAATGCTCTATAATACCTAGAAACCAACAACCATACAGAGGTAATGGAGGTTCTTATGTATTATCTGTCCATCAGTCCAGAACAGACTTCAGTTGACCATGCCCACGGGCACTTATGAATAGGGTGACCGTACGTCCTGGTTTGGCCAGGACACTCTGGGATTCCATAGCCTGGTCGCAGCCAGTTGGTTAAAAGTCCCAGGCCAGAATCTGGCAGGGAGATGGAGCAGCATTGTGCATCAGGCAGATGGCTGGGCAGGCACTGCTGCTCCTATGCAAGTGCAAGGACATGTAACAGGCAGGTGGGGTGGCATAGGCACCACCACTGCCTGCCTGGGACACCATGCCGCTCCATGTCCCCACAGGACTCTGGCCCTCCTGGGACTTTTGACCAACTGGCTGGCACCAGGCTACAAAATCCTGGAGTGACCTGGCCCAACTGGACATATGGTAACCCTACTTATAAAGGCAATTTTGGCAGTGAAACCACGTCGTAAGTTCAGTGTACTAGCTTCATCTGCTAAAAAAGCTTGCCATGCTGTTGTCACCTTGAAACTGGCTCAGACTGAGTTTTGCAGACTGAGTTTTGCAGTATTCCCTCCTGTCAATACCCGACTTACCACAGCATGGACACTGCTAAGCACAGGCCACGTAACTAACTATCTGCATGCCAGTACCCATTTCGTCCAGCTGTAAGGAACTGCCTCATGCCTCTGTTTTGGCAAACACCGGATCTTCAGGAAGGAGAAGGCAACAATCAACCCTTGTACCAAGTTCTGTTGTATATTTTAAGAGATGAGGGATCAAACTTCAATATGATCTCTGTGGTGAAAGGAGTTTTGGACAGTGTAGATGTGAATAAAATAGGGTACATGGGAGATGTAACTACTTGTTGGATGAGAGAGCTCATTTCTACACAAAAAATGTCCTGAGGTAAGGCTAAGCCCCTTCCTAGCTGCTCCTCCTTAGGCTTCAGACCAAACCATCTCAGTGGGCATGTCTACATGTGCGACTGACTACACAGGCATTATTGCACAGTCATTTAGTACTTGAGAAAGCAAGTTACTGTGCAGTCCTGTTTCCAACCCTACTGTGCAGTAGCAACTGTGCAGTAGCATCAGGTGCACAGTTTGTGCCTGCCAATACTATGTCACCAGTGACATAGCGTTTTGTGTAGATGTGCCCAGTGAGGGCTATGTTGGACCACAAGCTCTATTTGCTGAGCTCTATTTGTATTTCACCTCATCCAGCCACTAGGGGTTATCCCCCATCCCTGTACTGTTTGGGTTGATATCTCAGATACTGTTCTCCCTTTTTTTATTCTTATTTGTATACTTTATGTTTCCTCTCCCCTTTCTCCTGGTCCTTCAGGAAAAAAACAGTTGTTAAGAAAGCTAAAACTAAACCAGAGACCCTCAAGTAGGATTCCTTAATCCTCAAGAGGAATGCTTGGTTTTCTTTAGCTCTTTTTAACAACTTGAGCCTGATAACAGTTCAGAAGGAAAATTATTTTGAAATTCAGAAAGGTCTGGGAATTGAGAACATTTTTCATACAGACAATAAGCAGGGACCTCTGACAATGAAATGATATAAATTAAAATAAGAAGCATTTTTATTTGTTATGCTCTGAGACAGATAAGGGATTCTTCTCTGAAAAAGACATCAGGAAGACAATTCTGCTTCTCATTCTACATGTGGTCTAATATGCAGGTCCAATTTTGGAAGGATTTGTGATTTCCTCCTCAATTAAAGACTCTATAGAAACAGCTTAGTGGCTTATATGATAAGACTTTATGTTGTTTTTCAGATCCCATTTTACTTCTGAGATCTGTGTAGTTATTTAGGCATACAGAACTGAAAAGGATCAACCAAATCACAGTCTAATCTCCTGTGATCACCAGCAGCCATATAATAGCTGTTAAGACCAGAAAGATTCACAAGAATGTTCACAGTGGACCCCCACACATGACATCAGCCACAAAGAATGCCCCCTAATTCTTGTAATCAGCTTAGGATCTTTAATACATAAAACCCAAGAGCCTCCAAAATATAATGCACCAGGAAAGACAGTAGGAGAAATAAGAGCATGTCCTATGCTAGAGGTTTTCTCTTTTGAAATAAAGGAGGAAACAAGTTTCTCAAAAGGAAATCTCTGATAGCAGGTTCACAAAAAGAGGTTTCAGAATGGGTTTAAAATATTTTCTGTTATTAACACTATAGTCTTTGATATAACCAGGTTTCTGGGGTCCTCAGATAGGCATACCATTTCCTTTATCTACATGTTCTTAGTTCTTTTCATGGTCTAAAATTGTTTGGAAAAACCTTGAAGAAAACAAGTAAGGAAGCTTCAGACTCAAGTAATTCCTTAGGGTCCAGTTTAAGGAAAATATTTCCTCACTTTGGGCAAGAACCACAAAGCTGGTGGCAAGTACAAGAAACAGGCCTTTAGCTCCTCTGGCAGGGCTGCTACTTCATAGAAGCCTCTTAAGATTCCAAAGATACAATGAATTCAATCAGTTCCTCCTCCATAAATTAAAGGGCAATGACTCCTCTTCTATGGATGGCCAAGCATTAGTTCGCTGTTAGTAATCAATAAGAACCATGTAACTGACCCATGTGTCAGCCACTGTGAAACAGTTAGCATATCTCCTGTCCTTTCTTTACTTTCTTTTGCTCAGACCAAATGAAGTCCTATTTAGGACTCCATTTGCCATTGTCTTATTTTGGGGGCAATTTCACCAAATCTATCTCAGGTCAGAGGGGTGGATCCTTCCAAAATTAGAAAAGGGGCTGCTGATTGTTCCTGGAGTTAAATCGTGGCATTAAGTTGTGTTTCTGAATGAGGAGAGATAGGAGGCTAGAAAGTAGAGACATGCGTACTCCCTGGAGCTGACAGAAATATATATTCTGATCCATCTTTCTTAATTTTAAATATATGCAGTTTATCTTGAGGATTTCCATTCTTATTAGGGATTCTTCTTTTCTTGTCTGCCATCAGCTACATGAGTCTACTTCAAAATCTTAGGTGAGTTAATGCTTCTTAAAGAGAAGAATTTTCAACTAGCAATAATCGTGCCTCGGATTAACCTCACTGGCTACGATACTGCCACTGCGCAAAGCTATAGAAGATATTCATTTCTAGTTTTGTGTGTAGAGGGAGGAAGGTTCAGGTCTCCCAGAGTGTTGTTCAAGGACAGTCGCTGCATGGATTTGCGATCACCTGGGACAGAGCTCCTTATCTGCATTACAACACTTGACTCATCTTGACACCAGCCAGGACATGCACTCTTCTAAGTGTAAAGTCCTTTTCTCTTTAGATAGATTATAAAGAACAAATTGTTGATATGAGGCCTAGGCTGACACCCTCATTTTTCAATATGAGAAAGCTTCTTTCCAAAGCCTGATGGTGTTCTTTGTTAACATGGTTCATTAAGCTTTTCTGCACCTGAAACTTTAGCAAACTTTTCTTCTGTCAAGTGAAGAATCCAGATATTCCTAAATCATTCTTAATTCTGTTGCCTGCCACGGATACGGTGGAACAGCCGTAATAACCTAACCAGGGATGGATTGCAACAGTTAAAGAAGTGGTCCCTATGGCAGGCAAGAAGACTGTCAAATAGCTGGAGCTTCAGGTAACTGACTACTAAAGAGTGACTAGTTCCCTTCTCAGTGGACCACTCCGGCGTAATCCAAAGCAACAATGTACTACTATGATTTATATATAGGGCGAATAGTCTCAGTCTCCTCTATATATGTTTAATTTGACATTCAGGCAAAAGTTGCAAAAGACTATGCATTTGTTAAGCTGTAACATTTTATTTGTATAAATCAAATATCTGTAATACAAAAGGAAGCATGTTTAATTCAGCGGTCATGGAAGCAGCCTTGGTTTTATGAAACTTTGGTTCAATTTCTTTTTCCTTCCCGTTCTAACTTGAAAAAAATCAGTCTCATCAGGCATCTTTACATGTGCTCTGGGATGCAAGGGGGCCATTTTAATTAGAGCAACTCTCAGGAGCCACTCTAATTAAAATGCCTGCAGCATTTCATGTATTCAGCATCCTGCACTTCAAAATGGTGGCAGAGGGGCTTTAACTGAAGCTCATTCGGTAAGCTTTAAAGTATCCCTGCCAACATTTTGAAATGCGGGGATGCTGGATCCATGTGACACTGAAGCTACTAGAGCACTTTAACTAGAACACTCCAGAAGATTTGATTAATCAAGATTTGATTAATCAAGTCTGCTCCTACAAGTCCTAATTAGAATGTGCCAGAGCAGGCGTTGGGCACGTGTACAGGTGCCCTTTGTGCCTTAGTGCCCTATGAGTACAACAGTATTTCCCTATCCTACAGCAGTGTTTGAAGAAAGATATATTAAAGAGTCTGAGGATACTATATTAAAAAGGAAATTTATATAAATTAGATAAAAAAGTAATTGTAAAAACAAAGAATTTACTGCCATTAAAACAGTTGTTTCCTAGTCAATCTAAGTAGTAATTACTGAATCACACAGAAAGACAGTTAAATCAGCTCCGTCAACATTTTCCACTTCATGAGCAAAGGGAAACAGAGTATCTTCTATGCCATTTGGCTAAGAAGTTATCATAGTCTTTCAATTCTATATTTTCCCTCAATTTCTATATTCCCTAAATGTTGTGCGCGCTTTTTCACATGTGCATATTGCAAAGCACTTTAAATATTGGAAGCTATCTCCTATGCTTTCAACAGAAGGAACAGTTGGGTGCTACTAATTTTGACTGCTGAGCTACTTCCCTGAGTGCCTGTGAACATGGTCACTTTGTGGTTTTCTCTCAAGTGACAAATTACTTGTTATGAGAAAACTACACCATAAGCAACCTGCTGCAAGGACTGTTATTTACTATATGCTTATACACTACAGGTGAGGCTGTAGGTGCCAATGCAAAATAAATAAATAAATAGAAATGGTCAAATTGAACTATTGTCTCTTAGCTCAAATGATGGAGGACTCTGTTTTTGGAAGTACAGGCCTTATTTTCTAACCTGAGTGCCTAAGTGTATGGCAGAGCGGACAAACCTGATGTCAATACCTAGCGGGCTGTGGTATTCATCCGACAGTGTATTACAGAGTCTATTTTTATGCTAGACTAATGTCTCAATGGATTAAACCAGCAACTAAACCTTTTGTCCTATATGAAGCTTCATGTGAGCACAGAAGTCTACTCACAAAGAGCTCAATATAATATCAGAGACAGAGCTTCTGCTCATTGTGACTTTACAGCAGGAGGCTAGTGGTTCTCTCTGTGAGAATTCTTACCAATTTTAAAGACTTTTGGGGATGCTTCCACTCTAAATAAGCTTAATATGCTGCAAAAGCCTACCTCCATCTCCCTGATACTCATTAACTCACTATAATCATGATTCAGATTGCCTTGAATTCAACCTCTTCTCCCAAAATAATGTATTGAAGTAAGACTGGGCCAGTTTTCCATTGTAACTTTTTTCATCATATCTGAAATTAAAGGTATTTTTATTTCCAGGTTTCACTAAGTTGATAGCAGCCCTTTAAAATACAGAAGATTTGTCCTAACCACATGGGAAAAGTATTTAAAATGAATACCTTTTTGGGACAAAGTGACATGAGTTAGTCTTTTCAGCAATGGAAAATATGTAAGAATACGCAGAAGAGTTTAAAATCTTATTCCATTATATTTTAGTAAAGGACCATGAATCATAATTTTGCACTACTGGGCATATCTTATTAGGGAAGAACTTATTTCACTGATTGAAAACAAAAGAATTAACTTCATACAAATGAAAAAGAGAACTGTTTACTGAAACAGTTAATGGTTGTGCCAATTTCTTGTAAATTTAGAAGATAAAGGTCATGCTATACTGCAAAAATGCATTTTAGACTCCAGTACTAACAATGCATTTTAGATGTTCATAAAGTGATTTGTACATAGAGAGGCAAGTATAAATCAAAGTCCCATGGCCATTCCTGTGTAGCCTCTCAATTAGTGACATGTTAATGATACTACTGAGTACGTGGGTGAAACAGTCAAGCCGGCTGGCAAAAGTGTTTTGTAGTCTGGACTTCTCTAGGTCCATCAGGTAAAACTCTCATCCTAAAGTAATAAGTAATTAAAACGACTTTTCTTTCTGTAAGCTATGATCCTATGTTAAGTAAAAGTTCTCTAGTTGGACTTTACTCCATGGTGGTCCCAGATTGATATGGTGATACTAAAACCATGCCAGACATGGTTGCAGGGTAAGCATGCAAAATTCCCCCTCCCCAAAATGATTTTTCCCCTCTTGTGCACAGTGCAAGGCAAAAAATTAAAAAACAGACAAGGGTAATGGACAAGCATGTTGACTGTGATAGAACACGTGCAAATATACCTCAGAAACACTATAGGTGGATGAGCACGAAGGGAGCCGAGCCTGGTTGTGCAGCGAGGAAAAGAAAACATTGTTAAAATGGAAATGGTGGCACAGTAAGGGTCTCAGAAGGTTTTCTGTATAGGTGGTTCCAGCACTGAGACATTAGCAGGGGGTTCATTTAGTTCCAAAGACCAGGTATTTCAGTATCAAAATGCTTCATAATTTAGGCCATTTAAGGTGGAAGCTTCTTTTAAAAATGGAAAATCTTTTTTTCCTTCAATAATGGTTACAACTAGCAATGAATCTGAAGTAAGGATTCAATCTTTCCTCCCCCAGAGAGCTGGCAATGCAACAAGAACATTCTTGTTAGGACAGTTCAGTATTCTGGGACAAGGTTTTCCAAATCTCTCATGTTTAACCCTCATAGTTGTATTATAGTTCTGCAAAGCATGCAGTGTGAAAAGACATCATCACCTTTCCTATATATCATCCTGATGTCATTTTATTTGATGCTCAGTACTACCATTTTGATCATGGGCTTCTCTCTTCTGTCTCCAACTTCTCCAAAAAATGGGAGATCATCAGCTCTTGTGCAACCAACGCTTTGTATGTTATTAAGGCTAGGTCTACAATACAAACCTCTGGTTACCTATCTGTGCGCTTCTGGGAATGTTGTACTGGAAGAAGACCACAGTACAGATGCAGTCTTATTAACAAAACTATGCTTTTACTGATACAGTTTGTTTTGATCAGGCGGTTTAGTTGTACTATCTAGGCATAAAACACAACTTTACTGATACAGCTGCATCCATACTAGGATCGCTTTGCCCCTTGATAGCTTTCTTATTATGGTAAAGTACTCCTTGTATAGATGTATGTTCAAAAATAGAAATCAGAAAGAGTCTCTATTCATTGCTTGGAAACTTGGAATGTTTTTGAACCTCAAACCCTTTCCCTTGATGGTAATATTTTACACTTCACACACAGCAACGATTCCAAAGGCTATGTTCTGTCCTTTACACATCACATGTCTTGGATCATCAACTAATCTGGGGTTAAGGATTGCCGCAGTGTCAATTCCCCATCAAGTTCTGCCAAACTTGCATTACCCTGGTGACAAATGTTGCAAAGACATAAACAGTCTAATAAATGAGAAAAATGAAAAGGGAATACAAATGAGTAAAAAATATCTTGTTTTGACTTTTTCCCCAAAGTTGGATAAATGAATGACCTGATTTTCAGAAGTGCACCCCAAACTCCAAATTGTTTCATTCAAATTAGTGGTCAATGCTTCTCAAAATCGGGTTAGATGTATGTACATTCAAGATGAGCACAAGGAGAAGTTCCATTTATGTTACCAGACCACAGAAAAACATGTGCCCACTTAGGAAACATGATGGAGTGTACTTAGAAGAAGACACTGATGTGTAATTCACATGTGGGTGTTCTTCAGTATCAGACACATGATGCCATCTAATTTTCTTCATGAAAATTGGAAGGGTACAATTGCAGGAAAATCCCATTCTTTATGCTTGGCCACATTCCATTATGAATCTACTACAATATTTTATAGAGATATTTATACTTTCCAGGATATTGAAATATTCAGATTAAAAACATTTTTTCTCTTCTTTGGCATTCTGTATATATTTCCTTTCCTCTGCCTATATACAGCTATTTAATGAAACTCTATGAATATGGACTATTTTAAATAATTGTATGTGCCCAACATTTATTTCTCTCTGTCATAATTTTGTGACCACATGGTACAGCAGCATTTTTTGGTTTTACAGAAAAAGATAATGTCACAAATAGAAAACTACTTCAGTTGACTACAAATAACAGAAGACGAATTCTGAAAAAAGACCATTTTATGCAGCCCCTTTTTGAAAAGAATGAGTGCATAAACAACAGAACATAGAGCAAGGTAGTTTTGGAGAGGATTTTTGCAGTGTCCCAACAGATGGTGGGTGGTCTTTGGTTTAATTATAAAGCATGGAATCTTGTTATTGCTTCAGGACCTTTGGCTGAGTCCCCAGTTACAACACCAATATATATTTTCCAACCATAGTTCACAAGTGTTTTGTGAGAGTAAGGGGAAAGAAGATCCATTAACTTCAGCTTAGCAGGTAAGGATCTAAAGAATGCAGTATTAGCAGGACTAATCAAGGCAGCAGCTTTTAAAGCATAAGAAATTAAATAAATAGGAACAGGAGCAGTAAGGGAGTTTAGAATCATAACTAACAGAGCTGGAAAGGACCCCATGTACTTTATTTCTCGTATGCAAAAGTTAGTACTAAATCCTGGTGTGTTTACTTCCTTTGTCATGTTATTTCAGGGTCTAATTACCTTCACTCAAATATTCCTTTACTACTGAGCTTCAGACTTTTATTCCTTCTGTCATAAAGCTACCTTAAATAATTCCTTACTCTTCTCTTGTGTTATAACCTCTTAATTATTTATAGGCATATGATGATATATACATTAATTTTCCTTAATCTCACTTAATGCCAAATTTTCTCTTAATTTATTCAACCGTAAATTAGACACCCCCCCCTCTATTTTGTGTCATTTCCTTACAACGATGAACTCAAAACTGTGCTCCAAGTGTGGATTTATCATGGCTTTAAAATCAGGAATGACCTCCCTCCTCTCACACATGGCACTTCCATGCGCACATTCCAGTGTAGCGTCTGCTTTTCTTTGCAATGGAATCACACTGTGAGGTCATGTTCAATATGATGCATGCTAACTGCTCATGAATCCTTTCTGCATCACTGCTCTCTCATTGACTATCTTCCATTTTGAAATTCTGTCTGGTATAAACGTTCCCTAATTGTATTACATAGCATTATTTAAATTAAATATCAACCCATTTTTCTAAACTCTCTCAATGATTCAGTAATTTCTCTCTGTGACCTACTATATTTTCAATTCCCTCCTAATTTAGCACCATCTGCAAACCTGAAAGATGACCCTTTCTAGCTTTTCCTTCTAGTTAGATGGAGAAGTTATCTTTGTTTCACAAGAGATCACATGGCTCCTACACTTTACTTCAGATGAAGCTAATCAAAACGTACCAGGATCTGAGTTGTTCTTTCTATCAGTGATCCAAATAAAAATACATACCTCAGTTGTTAAAAATGACTATAGCTCAAATGACTTTAGAAAAGCAGTGCCTATTTACATCAACAAAGAAACTGGCCCAAAGGCTTCATTAGCAACTTGCCATGAATCTGAGGACCATATGACCCATGTCTCCTATCTTTAAAAAAGAGACACCATTAAAAGGGAATAAAAGTTCTATAAATGTCATCTTTCCTCATGACCAAAGAAGGCAAGTGCTAAGATCAAGATGTAACATTGCATGGTGGGCCCTGAAGCCTTCATGGGAAACCTCTATGTGAAAGATGATGATAGTAGCCCCAGCTTTCATTATAGAATATACATGTGCCATATTTGGCCTTCCAGATACATTTTGGATGCTTACTTTGGTCTTAAAATTGGAATATTTGATATAAACTGCATTCAAAGGTTGATGGCCATATTTTCCTAGGATTTCTAGATATTCTACAGATTAAAAAAACCCCTATGGAGTTTATATGTCTGCAGTATTTTTCTGGAGATTTTTAACTTGAATGTGAAGTTTATTTTCTAGCCTATACAGTTATAAATACATTTTCTAAACATAAACTCATGCAGTGCTGGTTTTTTAAACTGCTTGATTCAATCATTCAAGGAGGTGTTAATTTTGAAAATGAGATACTACTCTGATTAAGTAGTTTGCAGCTGATAATTTTAACATTTGATGTATTCTATTTAGTGTAACTGCATTAATTTCAAAAGCTGAGAAAGTCTAAAATCGTAAAGAACTAATTGATATATGAAATATTTAATTTTCTTTTGTCCTCAGCAAAGGGTTCTGGGAAGGATGACAGATATTAAATATAAAGGGAATTGGAATTTCTCCAGGAGTAGGCGAATGGAGTATATTTGATTGAAGATCTTGGGGGGGGGGAGGGGAGAAAAAAATTCTCAATTTGGGATTTTTTTAAAGAAAAGACATGACTACTGATACCAAAAGTAATTTTAAAATTAAAATAACTCAATACATTTTCAAGTCTTAATTTACTAGTATTTGTATATGTGTTTTGAGTTAAAACACTTAAAAATCTAGCAAATTTTCCAAACATTTCAGCAGAATCAAGGACAAAATTCTAAAAATTTGGCAAAAATTTCTGCAGATTTCCAGTAGCTGTCCCAATTAATGAGGTAAATGTATCTTTGAAATCCACTATAACACAAAGTTTCCACCTTAATAGAATACAAGACTTTGCAACTGCATTAATTTCTCCATAATTGGGCTGGTCAATAGCTATTACCTTTTCCCCTCTTACACCAGTCAATCCAGTTGCCACATTATAATAATGTGAGCTATTTTTATTCAAACCCCTTTCCAAAAACAGTATGGAGAATATAAATAATACTTTGAAAGTACATTTATTAAGTATTTCCTCATTACTTTTTTCCAGGTGCCCACTATTTATGAAGTAATGAGTTTTTAATCTAACCAATGACAATGTAGTCTCTTCTTTTTTATGAAAAACATCCATTATCATGGCCTGTATCAGATAGATAATTTAAGCTGTGAAATTAGTTTCAGATTTTGAATTTAGTATCTTACTTGGAATAGTTTCAATTTTCAGAGGTAATGTAAAGGCACCTGTGGAGTCCACAATACATATTTTGACTCAGACTTTGACCTCCTTGCTCATCTAAAATAGTTGACTTTTGAAGGCAGAGGGCCATATTATAAGAAATAATCTGACATAGATGAAGGCAGCTATTTTATCTTAAATCAGTATCCCAATCTCCAACCGTCCAATTAAACAATTCCTGAGATACAGAAGGTTACTAGAGCCACATCTTTTCACCTTTCCTTGTGTAACTTTTTGTGGAAGGATGTATGATCAGAACAGTTTTCGCAACATTCAGCTTCGCTATCCACTTTCTGTAAGATCTGTGTTTATCCAGCAGAACTAAAGTGGACTCAAGGGTGATACAGCTCAAATGAAATTTTTTTTCTGCCCTTCTAAAAGCTAATACATTCGGCATATCCCCAAATGAAAAAGTCACACAGGTTATGCCCAATGAAACAGCTTGCTTAGTAAAATTACATGGGTTCCAAAGTGCTCTCATCAATTTGATTTTAAAGAGCTCCTGTGTATCATTAGCTCAACTCCCTTGTATTTGACCTTGTGTAAGAACAGGGTGTTCTACTTGAAAAGAGCAAGAGTAATCTTTGGGCTTAGTTTTAAACTGAAATGTACAGAAACATAAGAAGGTCTACACCTCTTCTTTTACTTTTACTACATCACCATACTGGGTTTTTCATTAAAGTGGCAATGCTGCAAACAATGTCAACTGCCACAGTATATGGAGACACAAATAAGGAGAAGGGTCTACAGACATTATTTTGAGAGCCCTCTCTGAATGGAGAGTCATACAAGTGGTATTTTGGGGTAAACACAGTTATAAATGACTATGTCTATATGCCCACATATTTTCCTTGTTTTCCTAACTCATTGCATGGTGCAATTTGACCTGCTTGTAAAGAGACTGTTGAGAGGCGAGTCCAATATTTCAAGAGGATTATTCTCATAGGAAAGAGGCACTGTCTATATTGCTCTGTTGGATACAATTTGTAAGACATCTTTGGCTCTGGGAATATTGAACCATATAGAGGTGTCATGAATAACATGATGAACCTTAATAGTTATTTCAAGTGATTTTTCTCAGTTCCAAACACGATTTTTTTCATTACAGCACAAATATAACATCTAAGAAAGGTGCTGAATGTTATTTTGTGTGCTAAAAAGATTCTGTTAACTCAAAACGAGCTCAGATATTTTCTTAGCTTTGCATATAACACCAATATTTAACTTTTTTATTGAGATCAAACAGGGAGTGGAAGAACATCAAAGGCAATGGAGAGAAGTAGGTAGTAGCTAAAACTGCAACAGGATTACTTGAAACCAGCCACAGCTTTCAGTTCAAAAGCTTTCAGTAACAGACAGAAGAGGCTTCCCTTTAAACTGAGGCTATCTGCTGAGTTTGTTATGAATTCTAATATTTAGGAACCTCCTACACATACAGTTTTGATTTTGGAAAGGGATTTTTTTTGTTTGTTCAGTCATTTGCTGCCATTAAAACAGTCAAAGTTTGATCAACATTCATGAAAAATATACTAGGGTTTTCTTTCAAACAAACCCTGCTAGTTAAGTTAGAATTCTCGCAGACATTACAATGAAACCCCAGCTAGAAAAGAAAGAAACACAAAGGGAGAAAGAGAGAGAAAGGAAAAAGATGGGGATGAGCGGACAAACCAATCAGATTTGGTGTTACCAGCCAGCGGAAGTTTTAAAAAAACAAATCACCGAGTGAAATCGTACATTTACTCGGAGAGAGCATCCTTTGACATTGCCTTCTAGGTGATCTCTGAGCTCCTCCAGCTTTCGATGGAGCTACATGTAAACATCAGAAAATGAATTGAAAAAGCAACCTGTTCTCTTTTCACGTTTTTCTTTTTTCTTTCTTTCTTTCTTTTTTTTTTTAAATAAGATCATAGCATAACACATTTCTCACTGCCTTTGGCAAAACATTTCAAGACATCAAATTTCTTTGCACAACACAAATATACATGCTCAGTAAACTCTCAAGCTGGAAATGATCTATTCTTTCTTGATTAGCAACACTGTATTTTCAGTATGGGAAAAATAAACACAACTAAATAAAGGGACAGTCATTCTAAAGATATTTGCTTTCTTCAAGATTATGTGCATATTTTTCTTTGGCAAGGCCATGTGCTGCATATGGTCTAGTGACAGAAAACTTTCTTGAAGTCAGTTTTCAAATGCGAGGACCTCAGTTAGGGTTCTCCATTCTATATTTCGATGTTTGATATTGGACTCCGATGCCTAAGAAACTATGTTAGTTAGCTAAGTTGCCATTTTTGCTGTTTCAATGAAGAACTCAGAACTCTAAATTAGGTATCAGCATTTGAAAAGTGGGCCCCAGCTATTTCTTTTGAAATTGACAGACTATCATATTTAAGCCCGACTCATAAAAAAAAAATTTAAGTAAATCTCAACCCAAAAAATGTTTTTTTTTTCATTCAAGGTAGGCATACATATTATACATATGCATTAAGCATAAATGTAGTCTCATTAAAAAGCAGAAATCGAAGTAGTTATTTATACAGACACTTTCAAAAACACAATAGAAACTGTGGCTCATATTATTTTCCTTCTGTGAATTCAGATTGCGTTGCATTGTGCTCTGTTGAAATGATAGTGCATCATTAATATACAGTGCTTTCCTCCTGTACACTGAAACTGTGACAAAGGGAGAAGAAAAGCTAAAGCCTCACAACTAGACAGTGAGGAATGCTACAGGTGCTTCTAGGTTGCACTGGTATAAACAAATAGCATCTGGATTAGTTTGCTATACTGAAATCAATTTAAATGGTGTCATTACTGGAAATAGGTGCATAATTAATCCTTCCCCTCCCGCTCTTTATGCTCAGTGAAATAGCGCTTTCACAGAGAGCAGCTGTACAGCAGTGTTAGAGAACAGAGAGGATGGCTTGTCCTGGACCAAAGGCAACACACATACATACAAAAAGAAAACAGAAAACATAAATCAAGAAGGCAGGAAAGGCTAGGATAGTGCAGAAGAAGAAAGTAATAATTAGTGCTTCATAAAGTTCTAAAAGGAAATAAAGTGGAAAAAAGGTGAAGTATTGAAATGACTCAAAAAGAGGCTACTGTTGAGACTGAATCTTGACCTGGTGGTCTACACTGTGCACCTCCAGCATTTCGGTAAATTTGGGCTACTCAGATATGGTTTTCAAATACATCCGTATGAGCAAGAAAGTATTCTCAGCAAATATTTAGTGTCTATTCATATGAGCTACTGTACAAGAGTGGGCACTAGTTTACAAATCTGCCTGTTTTCTTAAGTGCTATAAATGGCTGAAGCTTTTTATATTTAAAAAAGAAGGCAGAAAAAGGACTAGTATTATTTCCTAAGTAATAGCTCCACACTTATTAAATTTACATGGATCTCTCTCTCACACACACCTGAAGCATATAGATACTAAATAATCAATTTTCATTAAAATGACATTTTGAGGAATTTATTCCAAACAGTGAGAGCACTAAACCAACACTGTAATTACTCTTAAAAAGGAGAAAGAGTCCTCTAAAAACAAGTCACTTCTCTGTGTAACAGGCAGTTAAGACACACTGAATGACATTAATCAGAGAAGTGGTTTAATTACAAGCCCCAAATTATAGGAACCTAAAGCAGGCTGTTACTATCTCTTATTTGTAGTGACATTCAAAGCTAGCTATTTGGCAGCTTGCCTTCAGCTGGTTGTTCTATGTGTAGCACAGAAACAAACAAAATGTGACCCAACAGCGATAAGGTTACTGAAATAAAAATAATGGGATGGTGAGAAATGGAAAAGCCCCTTCCCACCCTCACCTTCCCTCCCCTCTCCAAAAGGAAAAGTGTAGGCTATAGAAGAAAACTTGCAAAATAAATGTCAGAAACATATTTACTTTGAGGGATCCAACTCTACTAGCAACTCCTTTGCTTTCATCCGGCCGTCTAATTTGCTACAATGGGGGAAGATGGGTAAAAAAGACAGAAGAATAAAGAAAAAGTGAACTTAAAAAAATTTCCACACAATCAGTTAGCAGTACATGCAAGACATCAATTTGACTCTCTGAGACACCTCTAGAGGACAAGGACACAAACTTATTTCTGGAATAAGTGATGCTTCATCATGTCATCTTAAACTTGTTTCACTGAGACTTCTTTCTTTAAATATATTAAAAATTCAACACTGAAAGTTTGCATGCTAAACCTACTATCCATGTGTTTTTAGAATGCATATTACTTAGAATTTCATGATCACCTGAATTTGGCTATGGAAAACAGTGACGTCCTAAGACACTAATAACACTTCCCTCCCCCCAGCATCTTTCGCTCCAATTAATGTTTTAACCTTGTCTTATAAACTGGAAGTAGAAGGTATCAACAACATTATTAGGAACAGATAGATAGATTGAGGTATCCTGACAAGTATCATTATAGATACCTGCGAGAATGAAATCCAGCTTCATACTGACCCAGGCCTAGAGGTTTTAGCCACTGCCATTAAGATTCCCAATTAAACAACTGTGCTGCCCAACCAGAAAATTTTAATGCCAGACCAATATAAGATTTACTATAATATGTCTGTGCTGCATTTTTAACACCGCCTGTCTGGTTCTTTTTCCTTAATTATACTAGTCTTTTTCTAGATGATGTAAAGGAAGGAAGAAGCAAATGAAGCTGCTGCTCATCAATCTTTCGCGTCACTATTAATGTGTCAAACAAAACCTTCAAATGGCAGATGGGCTACTGTCTTAGTTATGTTCTGAAAAACCCACTTGAAGTAAGAGATCCATCCAGAACTAACATTCTACTAAAGAAAGTTACCTTTCTGTAATGAAATTAAAACTAAATCATTTTATTTGTGGAAAGGGGAGAGCGGAAGAGGAAGAGAAGTGAAGCTGAATGCCAAAGATGAGACTGAATTTTTCACTTATTGTTTGTTGGTCTGTATTCAGCCTAGGTTGGCAGTGACTGACAGTTTTTATGATCTGATGGCTGTCCCACAGTTTATGTAAAATAAGTTGTTGCGTTCAAGTCCAGTTAACAATGGATGCATCACAAATGACTTAGCTGGCATTCCTTTGATAATCTCAATAGGCAAGCCAGAGACTGGAAGGATCACAGAAAATCAACTCTTCACACAGTGCTATAAGTGATACTTTCAGGTCGGGCTGAGAGACAATGGCAAGAGCGGTGGTTGTCAGTAGGTGCATTTACTATGCGCTTTACTGCAGAGTAGACTAATTAGTTCTGCAGTAAAGTGTCACTGTATATATGTGAGCTGGTATTAAGACGCAGTAAACTAATTAGTACTGTCAGGGATAGTAAGATAATATTGTTGAGGACAGTGTTATCTTATGGGGGGAGTAATTAACTGCACAGAAATGCATCTGTAGATGGGGGTCATAAATTGTGCCCAGTTAGCCCAATGAGCCAGGGGCCTGCTCCACCCTGGCTCAAATTGTTGCTGTCCTGGGAGTATGTGTAGATACTGTGCCCAGGAGCAGTTTACTCTGGCTTGAAATGTTCCAGAGTTTATTGCTTCACATTAATTGCATATGCAGATGCACCCACTGAAGCCTATACCACCACTATTTGTGTTGGACTTAAAGTGTGGATAAGTTTGGGACTTCACTCTCAAGGGAAGTCAATCTAATACTTTTCTTTAGCAGCAAATTCACAAGGAAAAATGCAATGTTCTTAAGCATTATTAAGAACAAGGGACTTTAATTCTGATCAGATATACAAAATATTTTTTGTAATTTACTGTATAACTTCAAGGGTCCCATTAAATTATAATAATCTCATTCTGTATAAGTGAAACACCTACTTTTATTTTCATGATAGAACATAAGTAAATCTTCAGGCAATTCAGGTATTCCCACAATGAATAACCCAGTTATACTAAAAGACCCCTGTAAAAAACCAGATTTCATTTAAATATATTCATGCTTATAACCTACATGCTTTTATATAATAATATTTTATTTTTCTCAAGTCCCAAAAGGGGGAGTAGTAGTGGATCAAGGAAAGGGATTTCATGGATTTGTATTTATCTTTCTTTATATGCAAAAAAGAATGGGAATCAGAAAAAATAAAAATCGAAACAAGAACACCTCAGCACTACCAAAAGAGAAGCTGATGGTTGTGGAGCAAACTCAGTGGCTGTTTGTAAACAGTGGGTGTGTCTACACATGCATTTACACCAGCTTAAATTTACTGCGCAGTAAGTGGAAATAGGCTGACGGCTACACATGCAGGTGCTAAAGTGCATTGGTTTGACTTGGGATTAAGTTAGTCCCAAGTCAGTCCACATACGAAGTGTTACCGCTCAATAAGGTGTCTGTGCAGTAAATTAAATGTTCAGTAAATGTGCATGTGTAAACATGCCCAGTGTAAACATTACCATCAAAGCTAAGCAACTCAACATAATCTCAGCTCTGAGGCTGACCCCTTCAAAGCTATGGGGAAAGGGACAATGTTACATCATAGGGATACTGGTAGCAACTCTTTTTTAAGGCTGTTGAGCATTTTCCATTAGAAAAGTTCCTTTGGCTTTTGGGGGGAATGTCTTACATTTTTTTGCAGCAGCCGTTTCCACTCATCAGGGAGAAAACCATCCATGAAAGTGCTTTTTCCATCCCAGTCAAGTTTAGCTTGAGTTGAAAAACTGTCATTTGCATACATTGTCACCAAAAATGTTGACAAGTTAGCCAGAACAGTAAGTAAACGTGAAGAACAGTAAGTAAATGTGAAGAATCTAATCTAAAGCCAGGGAAAACCACTGACAAAGCAGCAGGAGAAGCAGCAACAGTACCTCAAGCTCAGGCTACACAGGGAAACCATCATCTTCCTGAGCTGTGCTCTATGTGACAATTCTCTCCCTTGGACCAAAGTACATGGCCAAGTCTATCCCCCCATTTTGGGTATACTGTCTGGAAAAGGGATTCCTCCAACCACTGTCTCACTTACTACAGGAGTTGTGTGATGGGGACAATATAGAGAATGTGTTAGGGAACTGCAGGAAGAGAAAAGAACATCTTATGGTTAGAGCTAAACAGAAGAACTCAGTCCTATCCCTGGTTCTGCCAAAGTCTTTTCAAACAAGGGTGAGGAAGTCCTAAAAACCAACTAGGTGGCTACTAATTACACATTCCTCATTTTCCTAGGTGCCCAAGATGCGCCACCAGGAAGTGTTAAACACTCAAAACTGGAACTGAAGTTGAGGTGTGAAATCTTGGCCCCACTGAAGTCAGTGAATCTTTTGCCACTGATGTCAATGGATGTGTCTAAACCACATTAACACTGATCCCAGGGAGAGCTGCTTTTCAGCACTGCCTCACCTAACCAGTATCACGGCTGCTTTTAAGATCTGCTTTGGAGCGCTTGATATCAGCCTTGGAGGTCACCTGTGGAGCACCTTTTTCTATAACACTTTTGGATCTGATGTATGTGAGCAGGAGGGGTGGGCAGTGCATCCCCAAGACTGCAGAAATACCTCCTGGAACAAGAAGTTCAATCGGTGAAAACTGCTGATGACTTGTAATTGCTTCATATCTTTGGCATGGAAGCAGTGCATTCTGGGGGAATGAGTACATGATGGGAAGATCTTAAATTCTAACCTTGGCTCTGCATTGATTCCAGGTGTGGGCTAGGTAAATCTCTACCTCTGATGCTATATCTGTAAAATGAGGTGAATAATATTCTTTTTTTACAAGGGAGATGAGGAGATATATTCATTAACAGTTATTTGTGGTGCACTAAGAGGCTACACTGAAGGCATGTCTACACGCCTACTTACTGTGCCATGCAGCAGTGTGCTCAAACATGCCATGCTGCTCCATATGCTTTGGATTCCCAAATTCAAAGCAGTGTTAAAACATTGGCAAAAAGAGGTAGTTAGCTATGTTAATCTTATGTCTAGCAGAAGGCAGGGTAGACATGCACCTTCTTAGATTAATGGAATCAGAGATGTGTAAGCTTTTGTAAGCAAGAGTTCACTTTATCAGATGTTACGAAAGGACACGCACAGAGCTCTTTATCCTACCTTCAACCCTAGTAGAATCATAAAGCTGGGGCTCTGCCTCTCAGTAGTGCTAACAAGCACCTAGAGCACAGTCAAATGTGGCTACTACATTACTTATGGTTCAGAAGGTAACACTGGCAAAGAAGTGCTGTATGCCTGAACATGATTAGTCTGCTATCTAGATTTGCCCTAATTCCCTAGAAAAAATCCTAAGGGAATGAATAACTCTATATTCATTTGTTGCTTTGAATATTTTGTAGCAAAAAGGTAATGGGCCATTGATTAAACAATAAGGTAAAATTTTAGACAGCTGAGGCACTTTGTGAGCATCCTCTATACTGAGCATTGATGAGATGGGGAAAAAAGGACAAAAGCATAATGCATGTGCACGCGAGGACAAAATTAAGATTGCACAGGCAATCTAAATTATGGTACGTCTTTTAAGAACTTGATTTTGCAACCTAACTATTGCTCATTTAACTCAATGGTATTTTAAAAATATTTTTCTGGCCATGTCTCTATCTAAAAAGTGAGTGGGTATTCCCACTTGGGATGGATAGATTATGGAAAACAAAAAGACAGCAGATATATACAACTGTGATAGGTGGATCTCAAAACCTGTGAGAGTTTAGGCCACAAAACTTACTCCTAACAGTTCAAACTCAGACATCAAACTGCCAAGGCCTATGTGCTGCTAAAATGATGCAAAGACTTGCATTTCCTACTTGATAATGAAACAGAAAATCTGCATTTACTTAATTGTAAGATGAGGTTTTTCTCCCATTTAGCATGGCAATGGGGAAGCTCCTTGTCTTAGAATCATGTATGAAGGTGGCGTGGGAGCAGGCAGCTGCTGTAGCTCAGGCTCCAGACTCTACCTGGGGTTGGGGCTATAGCTGCAGTTGCAGCTACTTCCTGCCCCTCCCCCACATTGTCCCTGCACCTGCATCTTCCCCCTGCAGCCTCTTCTCCTCCATCTGTCCCCTCACAAAGCCTCTGTTCCCCCACATGCCCCTCTCTCTCCTGCCCTTACTTTTGCTTCATGCCTGTAGGCTGTATGCATGCTGCAGCGTGGAACACTATGTGCAGCCCCAGCTCAGGCTGGAGCAGCAGTGCACAGCCCATACAACTGCTACAGGGGCTGAGCTGGGGCAAAGCTATGTGTCTCAGGCTAGTACAGGGATGGAGCGTGCCAGCATGGAGTAAAGAAGAGGAAGGAGCAGAGGCTGGAGAGAGCAGAGGCGTGGGGGAAGGGGAGGAGAGGGAGCAGAGGAGGAAGGGGGTGCCTAAGGCTACAGGTGGGGCAGGAAGGGGGAAGAGGTGGCAGGGGGGTAGGAACCTCCCCACACCACCTGTACCTCTGCCTCCCTGCAGCAGGGAGGACAAATTTAAGATGACTCTCCAATCATTAGATTCTACAAAAGAAAATTTGTAACAAATTTTAAAAATTCCCATGTATAGAATGTAATTACTGGGGGGTCATCTTAAATTTGAGTAACTACAGCTATAACCGGGATACCTGACACATGGAAGATATCAAATTTTAGCCAATTTTAAAAATGAAATCTTCACAATTTCCCAAGCAGGAAGCAAATGTGACCACCTGAAACCTGAGATACTGCTCCTGCCTTGGTTCAAGGCAATTTGCATCATAACAGAGCCTCACAAGACTGAGGCTGAGAGAATCCTTACCAGCTAAAAACTTCTTGCCCAGAGGAGCTTTCCATTTACTGACTCCTCTGTGAAATCCTATGAAGTATGAACTTTCATTTCTACCTAGGAGAACTTTTATAATCTTTTCTCTGATGCCCGAGGAAGGGTGTTTGTGCCTGAAAACTTTCAATTAAAGAATCTTTTTTGCAAAAATCTTGTTGGTCTAATAAAAGATATCACCTCTACCATGAGTCCTGATTTCTAATTAAATACACTTTTGTTTTGTTTTTTATTTTTTCACAAGGAGGCATGGTAGAAACCAAGACATAGATCTGGCTGTCTCTGTACTGAGCTTTGAGGAACAGGCTAAAATTTGCACTTGAAGCAGAATGACACAAGAAGCCAGTAGAAGGAACTAACTAGATGGAGTCAGGAAGATCAGGGCAGCAACCAGGGGAGGTAACTTGAGTTGCAGACTATTTAATGGACCTGAGAGAAGACAAATGTCAGACAGATGCTGCAGAAGAGGAGGGACCAAGTACTGTTTTTCTAGCAGGTGTCGCATACTTTATTCCAACATTATCATCCCAGCATGGGAGCACTGATGGCCCCTAATATTTTGGCCCACAATTCATTTGTCCACTGGACCACAATCATCACATTTACACCTATTAAAATCATTTAGAAAACCCAACTGGTAAAACCATTAAAGCGTATATGTCAGTAATCAAGTTTACTAGCTAGAAAAGTAGAAGACAGCTGCTGACAACTAAGCTAAGATCCTTTCCTCAGGGGTATTTGATTTTAAAGCAAGAATTCCAAAACATGAGCAAGTAAATCAAGATCCTGTGAACTATCTGTCTGAGGCTTCACCAACTCCTTGGGACACTGCCCTCCCTTTTGGCTGCTTCCCCTGGATTTCACTAGGGAGCAGTCTCTTCTTTGAGTCCTACCTAAGATGCTGTAAGACTTGTATCTGGTTTCCTGTGGGTGTGTCTACATGAGATGCTAAATGTGCAGTAGACTAATTCTACTACACATTAGCTCATCACAGGAAAAGCTGTCTATTGTACTAGTATACAGTAGAATTAGTCTAGTGAGCATTAGTGTCACTAGAAAGGCGTATGCTGGCACTACTGCAGTTATTTAGTACCTAGTTATTACAGGTACTAAACTGAATGTGCAACAATTACAGCACATTAATGCATGTGTAGACATGCCCTGCAGGTCATAGACTTGCTCCTAACCATATGCTCTGTGCTTAAAGCTCTCAGTTTTATAGAACCTAAGGCCTTATTAGGTGCACTGGAGTGTGCATATGCATCAAAATGCTCAGTGCTCCAACAGGTTTCTGAAATCTTCTTTTCACAAATAGATCAGATACTCCATTAAATGAAGACAAACAATTTCTTTCTGAAAATGAATTAATGAAATTCTAGCAAAGGAAGATTTCCAGAATAGAGATTTTAGCTATTTTTAATGGCAGGGCAGGTAGTGAATAAGTAGGGTGGGAGGTGTGAGTCAAGTTGAGATTTTTAGGGGACACAAGAGAAAGCAATATAATTATTTCACATAACAACTCTCTCAGATTTGAAATTTGCAAAGATCAGTACTAAATGTCTAAGGAAAACTAGTAAGATAAGAGAACACAGGAAAGTATCATATTTGACCATATCACTGGCCTATCAAGTCTCGTATTTTCCTGTTACCAGTTGACAACTCAAGATGCTGCAGTCTTATGTTCCCTGGTTGCAGAAAGAAACAAAAACTTTCTCCACTCTCCAATTTAATACACCTAATCAAATGTGCAATGTTTCCATGCTTTCCATTGAGAGGAAAAAATCCTTCCTACATCCTGATCTTGTTATGTCCTGACACATGACAATTGATTACCCTCTCTTTGCTTGAAAACTAAAATATAATTTATCTTAAAGTTATCTGCCCATTTTAAAATCCACTGAATCTGTCTCTATGAGACTGAATTCCACAAATTAAGCACATGTGGCAAGAAGAAATATTTCCTTATTTGTTTTGAATTTACTTGCCTTCAAATTTCTTCAAGTGGCCTCTTTGTCACAAGTTACAGTTCATTGTGATAAGAAAATACAAGTCAGTTCTGAAAAATTATAGCATAAAATTATATACAATATTCAACCTATCACTGTCAGTCTGGGAATGGCCACTTCTTTTAGCATGGACATACATGAAAACATTCA
This sequence comes from Crocodylus porosus, assembly GCF_001723895.1. Taxonomy (NCBI): domain Eukaryota; kingdom Metazoa; phylum Chordata; order Crocodylia; family Crocodylidae; genus Crocodylus; species Crocodylus porosus. The sequence continues at coordinate 45,947,253 of NW_017728947.1, read as the reverse complement.
ACATGTTCCAGTGTGCATTACTGCCAAGGGACATTCAAGAGAAAAGGTCAAATTATAGAGAGAGAGTTGGAATAATCTTTTCTCCAGTCCTAGTTAGGCTAACCAGAAAAAACTCAAGTGATTCAGCTAAGAGGAAGATGGTTGTAATGCAAATAACTTTTGAAAGATGTTAAGGATAAGTAGACTGTGAAGACTAAAATATAGAAAGTTTAGACTTTAGAAGGTTTCAGACTGGATATAAGGAAAATTTATTCCTGGTTCATGTGACCAGACTGGAATAGACTCCCACTGGGGGTGGTGCAAGCACCTACCCTGGAGATCTTCAAAAGGAGACTAGATGCACACCTTGCTGGAGCTGTTTGACCCCAACAATCTTTCCTGCCCAGAGCAGGAGGGCTGGACCCAATGATCTCACAAGGTCCCTTCCAGCCTTAAACTTCTGTGAATCTGTGTAAAGAAAGAAAACTAAACATGAACCATAAAGGCATTAAACAGCCTCCACATCACAGAACCTTTGGAAGAATACAGTAAAATAAATGGAGAGTTTTTTAAAGGAAAGAACAGATTTATGTTGGAATTTATTATCAAAACTTTGTAGACTCCTCAAATTAATGTTCCATATTTAACTAGAGAAAAAGGTGGATGGGTATATACAGAGACAACATAAAAGCTTTAACACATACTTTATCAAACTGTTTTGTCGAAGGAAAATGTTGAAAAAAAACATTGCCCACAGTTCCTGTTATAATAACACACACCTGACAAAGACAGCCCGGCTGGCAGTGATTTTACATGCACTGTCTTGGAACAAAAATGTCAGAGTAGTCACAGGGCTCACATGAAAGAAGTTAGTCTGGTTTCAAACAGCAGAGAGGGTCATATCCTACCAGGCCTTATGACACTTAGCTCCGACCCTTAGAAGCATTTGTCAAAGTTCCACAGCGTGGAGCAAATTGAAACTCAGTGAAGGACTTAGCACTAGTAACAGGCCAGAAACATGGCATAAACTGTCAGGCTTTTGAAGCTGGCAAGAAGTCATTTTAATTAGTGAAGTAATTACCTAGTGCTTATTAACAAGTTCAGCTTGGGGGATTGTGACTGCCAATGTCTCAAAATTACATAGGAAATTATTCAAACAGACACTCGTCTCTATCGCCATTGTTTGCCTAAGCAACAACAGAAAATATAGGTAAAGAACTTAAGGTTTGCAGATACTGATGCTGCACTTCACATCACAATTCCCCTCCTCCATGAAAAACAATAGCCTACACTGTTGGTAGGTACCTTTCATCATTAAGCAGGGTTTAAAAAGTTTAGTGTATTATAGCAAATTGAGGGGTTTTTTTTCAAAAAGAAGCTAAACACATTACATTAATTGCTATAACTTTTCCTTCACTTATAACTAACCACTTCCAAAATCAAAATAGCAGTTTTTATTTTTATCTATGGACCAGATCAGAACCTAAGTGGTAATTTCTGAATAAATAGTAAAAGAAAATATTATTTCCAATAATAATTACATATACTCATACCCCTGTAAGTGTGATATGGTAGAAAGGTTATTGGCATCAATTTGGAATTCCCACACTTCTCAGAAGAAATTGAGCTATGACAGGGTTATGCAGCTTAATTCAAATGCGTCCAAAATAAATCACTGTATTATACCATCATATATTTTGCTCATGCCATCTGTGTTATTTTAAACTTAAACTTTAACATGTGCAAAGCTAATGGTCTGTGATAATGTGGCACATGGTCTATGGATGGCATTACTACCCCCTCCTTTCAATTAAAAGTTTGGTGATATGAATGAATGGTGCTCCATGAGAAATTTTTATAGTTAATAAGGGTCCATTGGTCCCAAAAGTTTGAGGACTGCTATTTTAAACTATGCTATATATTTTTCATTAGGTGGCATTATTTTTCAGATCATTCTGCTTCTAGAGCCAAGATTCACTAATGAGTCCAAGGCTATAAGTCTTCCAGAGGAGCAAATAACTAATACATTCATTTTAAAAGCTCTAAAATCTTACCTACAGTAGTTCTTTAAAAACTGATCAGTGGGCACATCTACACATGCATTTACTAACGTGCTTTAGTTAATGCACAGTAAATCTAGTACCTCTATTGTGAGATACTAGGAAAATGCACATTATCCTCTCAATGCGCATTAACTAAACAGCCCACATTTTGAGTGATGCTTTAATGCATATTAAATTAGGCTAATGCACATTGAAGTGCATGTGTAGAAGTGCCCACTATTGAAATGTTAAGGTGCACAACTTTATAACCTACTTGGGTTAGAATAAAGTATCATGTGTTCTACTGGAAAGGAGGTGGAGTGTAAGAATGAAAATAAAACTTTTTTCATTGCCAGGACATATTGGCCAAAAAGTCAGAACATAATTTTACCCAGCAGACACCTCAAACTAGTGTAATTTTTAGGGAACTTCCAGATATGGAGTTGGGAAGATTTTTTTTGTAACAAATTTAATTTTAAAGGGTGCGTGTTTGAAAAAGTCTGGAAAATTAGAAACTATCCATGTGGAAATCAATTAATGGGCACAGTAGAAGTGGGACAATTAATGAGAGAAGATAGATGCAATTCATCACACAGGTCTAGAATTTATCATGTAAATATTACATGCAGATAAATCCTCTGTTAATACTTACAACAGAAAAGAGAATCTGAATGAACCTTTATAGATCAGATATGTAATATATTGGTCTACATTGACAGTGCAGCAAAGAAGCTGCTTTTTTACACTGAGTTTCCTAGACAAAACTTAATAAAACTCTTATAGGGTGCTTTGTGGTTATGGGACAAAGAATGTGTCATAGAATTATATGTCCATGCTGGTGGCGATGTCTTCCTTGGCTGTGGGGGGCAGGGACATGAAGCGCAGCCACAGGTAGCCCTCCAAGCAGTGGTGGAGGTTGTGGGGAAGCCCAGACTTGCTCCCCGCATTGTTGAAGCTCAGGGTCCCATGCCAGGTGTACAGGTGCCCCCAGGACACCATGGCAAACAACAGCAGGGTGCAGTGGGTCAGGCACCCTTCAATCCACACAAATAGCTCCTCATACACCACCACCAACATGAATACCAGAGGCACACTCAGGAAGCAGTGCTGGCACACCAGGGAGCTGGCCCCAGGGCACCTCCCTGGAGAGGCCCCCTGTGGGCCTCCTTGGGCACCTCCCTGGAGAGGCCCCCTGTAGGCTTCCTTGGGCAGCTCCTTGTTCCAGTCATGCAGGAGCCCTGTGCCCCCTGAGCCTGGCTGCCATGGGCTAGATGGTAGCACAGGAAAATGGCTGGCCTGCAGAAGACTGAGGGGAGTAGGGTCTGGAGCCATGGTACCAGGTGCCACCAGGAACCTAGCCTGTCCTGCCCTGGGAGTAAGTGGGGACGGGGTGTTTGGCTGATGGCTGCCTAAGCCTGGGCCTACCTGGCCAACTTACCACGGACCCTGGGCACCTGTGAATGCCCAGTCCCCCTATCTGAGGCCAAGCAGTGCATGGCTCCTAGGACAGAGCATCTTATCTGAGAAATATTGCAAACTCTCACAAACAGCTTCTTTCTTATGGCTCTGCAGGTCCTACAGCTGTACATAGGGGAGAGGCCACACTTGGCAGGAAAGCATGGTGGCCTCAGCACATCTTGGAGGGCACCATACACCTCCAGGATGGCCTCCCTGGTGGCCAACATAGAAGGGGTTAGTGGGCATGGCCAGCTTGAGCAGAATGAGGGCGAGCCAGGTGTCTGCAGGGAGGGATGGGCACATGCTGTTATCCTGCCACACCAGGTGGGGCCAGAGCTGCTTGAGGAGGCTCCAGAAGCAGACCCAGGTCATGGAGAACACCTTCAGCCACTGCTCATTGTCCCAGGTGTGCTGGATGATGTGCAGTCACCAGGCCTGGATGGCTCGGGAAGCCTAGACGTGGTGGGGTTGTAGGCCCAGGAGGATCTAGGGTGGATCCAGTGGTGGCATTCAGAAGCCCATTTTTGGCATCTCTGCCAGTGGCAGCTGTGCAATGGAAGTGGCAGCACTGAGACAGTGTGCTGCGGCCAAGCAGGTGGTTTGCACGTAGGGGAGCTATGAGGGCCCAGATGACCAGGGGTTGGTCAGTGTGGTGGGCCAGCAGGGCCAGTGCAGCAGAGCCTAGGACGCTGGTCATCACTGCCAGGGACACAGGCTGGAGCAGCCATAGCGTGGGGAGGCAGAGTGGGCAAAGAGAGAGCTTCTGCGTGATAACCCTGTGGTGGGCATGCTGCTCCTGGCCAGGGAAGTGGCTGGTCAGAGAGTGGGACTGCCTTTTGAAGATGGCTGCCAAGTGCTAACAGTTGCAGCCGGAGCCTTGAGCTCCTCCTGGTGGCTGCAGGGAACCATTGCAAGGCTGCAGGAAGTTTGGTACTAAAAGCAGCAAATCTGCTGCCTAGTCCCTGCATGTATAGATGCCTGCCTGGGAGTGCTTAAGCCACAGAAGTTTACTCGTGAGTAAACTGGTTCTGGATCAAATTCATGTGTAGATGGGCCCAGCAAAGTGCAAGACCAAGATAAAAGAATAGATCTAAATGAGCAGAGGCATTGTTAGCCATGTTAGTCTGAAGTCAAGTAGAAGGCAGGGTAGATTTGTATTAGCACATGCTTTAATGGGCTGAAGCATCTGATGAAGTGAGGTTAGACAAGAGGTTACTCTTTTGCTAATAGAATGGTTTGGATAGGCATGATCCTGTCTCAGGCAGGGAGTGGGACTAGATGACATCTGAAGGTCCCTTTTTCAATGATTCTATGATAGTTTGGTTAGTTGATAAGGTGCAAATCTACCCTGTAGATCTAAATGAGCTAGCTTGAGTGCTATCTCTAAATGATACTTCACTGTACAGTTTAGATATATGCATGGACATATATAGGACAAGATTTTCAAAGTCCCCAGTGTTATTTGGACACCTACTTATGATTATAATTAAAAGTAACTGGGCATCCAAAACCCCAGGTGACTGAAAATCTCAGCTGTGCAGTTTAGGGACTATTCATTATGTTGCTGACAGTAACAGTTAGATAATCATGCTTTACTGAACCTCAGACTCTCTGCTTCTTTGAGGACACAGCAATCTGGGAATAAGAGAGCAATACGGTGAGGATATTTGAGAACGTTAGCAAACCATAACATCATTAACCAAGTCTTTCAAGTTCAGTGCTGCTCATCTGCAGGCAGTTGTGATGACTTTAGGGGAATTTCTCTATACAAAGTATGAATTGTCTGAGGTTATGTAAAGTGACCAACTATCTATACTTTTCTGCTAGGTCTGTGCCAAGGTATCTCCTTAAATGACTGTTTTTTTCCTGAATGTGGACACTCTAAAATGTTTTTTGGCACCAGAGTACTGCTGAGATGCTAAAGTACTCTGCAGTTTCCCCTCACTTTCTGAAGCAGCTGCAAGTGTATTTTTGTCTAGACCCTGGATTTTAGCCCCTCAAATGTTGTGCTTTGTCACATGAACTTTCTGTGTGCTTCTTTACAATGTCTGAATTCCATTTTGAATGTGCAGCCCTTTGTAAGGAACACATTAGGGGCTTTGCCATATGTGTCTCCACCTTGTACATATCTTCCGTTATGTTGTTGCTATAAATGTGTAATTAAATAACAGAAATTCTGGGCTAAGTTGGAGATGTGGGGCTAAAAGCAGAAGGCCCCAAAAGCCTGTTTCTGAGTGAATGCAATGTGAACCTCTGCAGGCAATTAGCTTGGTCAGCAAAGGAAAGAAAGCAGTTAACATGCCCAGCTGAATCAGATCAGATTAAACAGAGCACAAGGCCTTAAATCAGATGATCCAAATTTACAACTATATCACAGCTTATACGTGTTAATAGAAATAATGGATGTAGCCAAATGTATTAGATGTAGTTTTAACAGATGTATTTGTGTTAGGTGTCCTAGATAGGCTGCAAAAAAAACAGAGCAGCCCTGCCAATGACAACCATAAATAATTTAACCAAAACAAACTCATGGCACTTAACATTCTGCCTTGGTGAAGGAAGGTGATAAGGAATCGGTCCTTCCACAAGAACATAAATCCACATCCACAAGAAAACTGGTTCAGGTCAGTTCCAAAAGTTTCAGCAAAACAAAGAAATTTGAATACATCTCATCAAAGTGTGGGTAAATGCATACAATTAATGACTGTGCATCTCTGGTTGTAAACCTGGGGAGTTTGGGGAATAATGGACCTGTGTTATTGGGGGAACTCAACAACGAACAAGAATTCAGAGATCCCAGGGTCCAGCCTACACCCAAATGTAAGTATGCTTTTGTATTTACATTGTCTGGTCTGAATACTTCTTAAACTTGTTAGCTTTCCAATAAAATGATTCTTTTAAAAAGAGGCAGGCATGCTCAATCTTTATCCCAGGACCCTGTCTGACAACGTGAGCTCCTTTTGTCTCAATTTGGGTATAGAGAGCATCTTATTTTTTACTTGTCTATTGGTCTGATATGCCATATGATAGTAGCACAGACCTACCAACAGAAACCTGTTAAAAAGAACAGTCCTCTCTTTGGATACAAACACTTGAGACAAGAAGCTAGCATTAATCAAAGAGAAATGGGTTGTCAGAGTAAAGTTTGCCATGACAATTTTGTCACTTGCCAGTAATCTGTCCTTACATACTGCAGGCTAATCAAGGAAGGGATAAGAACATTATAAATTGGCAGGAGCTGAGGTATTTTTTTCCTGTAAGACAGGAGTTTACAACCTTTTTTTTGGCTGGGGTGCCCCTGGCAGCTGGTTGAGAGGCAGGGAGTCCTCCAGCAGCTGATCAACGAGCAGGGGGCGGGAGACAGCAGCCAGTTGAGGAGAGGTGGGGGTGGGGATCCTGGCACGGCACATGGCAGCAAACCTGGAAGTGCCAGAGGTTTCTCTTTGCCACTGCTGCGTACCCCCTGGGGCCTTCCAGAGTACCCCCAGTGGTATGCATACCCCCGGTTGAAAACCCCTGCTGTAAGGCATTTCAGAAGCTCAAGTCGAGGGAGAGCTGCTCAATGAGACAAAAGGAAACCATGCCTTCTTAAATACAGACAGACCCATGGGGGCATGAGCTAGACTGAAGAGCATTACATTTGGTGGATTTGTTGTTTTCTAATGGCCTATAATCCAGCAGTTCCCAAACATGGGGTCTCACGAAAGTGGGGTCACAACAAATAGAATAGTGAAACCATAAGTTCCATGAAGCTGCTAATTCCATCAAGGGTGTAATTCTCTGTGTGTCTGCAATTACTGGGAGGTGCAGCTTTATTGTGCCTCAGCTGCTCTGATGAACTGTTCCTGTTCCTGCAGTTACCTTGTGATAAGTGAAAGCTGAACCAAAGCAATTTAGTGGTCTTAGACTCAGGGATAAACAATCTTTGTGTAGCTCTCATGATGGTGTAAGAGCAGGAAAATGAGAAGTACTGCAGATCAGGTTATTAATTCTGGATACACGGACACTTATGGTTGTAGGGCTGGATATTTGACAGATCAAATAAAATTTGGTCAACTGACCAGTCAAATATTGGTAAAAAATTGTAAACAATTACTGATAGGTCCAAATAATAAACAGAAAAAAGCACAACTTTTCCATCAAGTGATGTGTCAAAAACAATAAAAACCCCTATATTTCTGTCAAGAAAATGACAAAAAATATAATTTTTTTGGTAAAATTGTCAATATTGGACCACTCTATTGACCAGCTTGCCAACCCTACATGGTTGTTCTAGTAAGTCCTCACTCCCATTGATGGAGGTCATGGGACATATGCCTGAATTACCAGGGGATGGAGATGTATCATATGTCACCTGCTTCAGAGAAACTGTCCACGGACTCTCACTTGCCCTGTGGGGAGATGAAAATCGGGGCAGATTTCTTCTAAATGAGACAGGGTTGAATTGCTTCAGTTTCACTTGCACTTACTACACAGTAACTGGAAGCACATAAACAATTCATATGCTCAAAGTTAAAAGGGGAAAGTGGCGTACCTTGTATCAGCTACTCCTTGGTAATGTGGGCATTTTTACATATTTAATTAAATTTAGTTAAAGCGCCCTCACCACCATTTTGAAGCACAGGGACACTGACTACCCATGATGCTGAGGCTACTGGAGAGCGCTAATTAGCACACTCCAGCAGACTTGATTAACTGAGTTTACTCCGACGCATTCTAATTAGAATGTGTTGGACATGTGTATAGGTGAATGTATGTCTATAGGTCTCTGCTCCCGTTCTGTGGGAAGTAAAAGATAAGCTCTGTTTTGTTTAGGGGTTACCTGTCCAGATTTTAATTTTACCACAGAGTAAGAGCATGCACAGGTCACTAGTGTGGAGCAGATGTTAACTGTAGATACACAAACAGCAGTATGTGTATGGGATTATACAAAATTATTACACCGTAGGTGATAGGGCTGTGAGAAATTTCACCGGGTGTTTCATTTCAAAGCTGTTTTGATGCATGTTGAGCTCGAAACAGAGAAATCAAAACAAAACAAAAGCCTTCAAAACAGCTTCGAAATGAAACAAGGGCACTTAAAATGTTTTGAAAGTTTTGAAACATTTCATGTTTCGAAGCTGGGCTTACTTGGCTTCGACACCGGTCCCAGCCCGCAGCAACAGCCCCCTGTCATCTGGTGCAGATCTAGGGGCTGTGCTCCCAGGAGGATTCTGGCACAACCCCTAGCCCTCCCACAGGTGCGGGCCCCTGGATCTGTGCAGCAGATGACAGCATGTTGTCACTGTCACCAGTCTTCCTGGTGTTCAGCACAGGCTGTACCCAGCGCCAGTCCCAGCCACCAGCAGTAGCCTTCTATCATGCAGCAGGCAGACTGAAGGGCTGCAGGCTGTGCTGGACTCCTCCTGTGGGTGTGGGACCCTGGCCTTTTTGGTGCTGGGTGTGGGCTGTGCCCAGTGCTTATCCCAGGCGGCAGCAGCAGCCTCCTGTGATCTGGCAGGCAGATCAGGGGCCCACACCCCCAGGAAGAGTCCAGCACAACCCACAGCCTTCCTGGGGGTCTGGGCCCCCAGATCTGCCTGCAGGATCACAGGAGGCTGCCACTTCTGGTAAGTGACAGGACTTTTTCTTGTCAATACCTTGAGGTGCAATTTCCCGGAAACCTCTGCACTTTCCTCCTTGAAACTTGGCCAGTTTCATGCCCTCAGAAGGGGCTACCATCCCTGCAAGTTTCATCAAGAATCAGGCAAGAAATGACAAAGTTATAGGCAATTTTATGCTTCCCCATTATAGCTTATGTTTTGACGAAGCGAAATGGAACAGTGTTTTTTAAATGAAACAAAACTCAAAACAAAACACTGTTTCATTGAAATGTTGAAACGGAAGTCAAAGTGGAATGGTGCTGTTTCGCACAGCCCTAGTAGGTGGGATTGAGGCTGGAAAAAAGATCAGGAACTGCTGCTATAACTTCTTGTGTGTTTTATCCTGTAAATAAAAAAGATGGTATGTTTAGAAACTCTGGGAAGTGCATATCTGCTCACATACGATCTGCTGCCTGAAGATTAGAATGCTGAGAAAGTGGTTGTTTTAAGCTCTGGGGGAAATTTGAAACTGGACTGAGTTCCAGGATGTAAGAGAGATTGCTAAAAGGAGGGCAAGTCTAGAGACAAAGAGGCAGTACCTGGGCTGTTCATATCCCAGAAACTTAAAAATATTGGGAGGTCAGGGGCTGGATCTCCTTATTGCAATTTGGTGAACACCACCACAAGGGGCATTTAGCCAGATTTTACCCAGGTCAGTATGCAAAATGTGGGTAAACTCTTTCTCTTTCTGTGAGATTGCCAGAGGACTGTATGATGTGGATACATTGAAGTGAACAACTGTATTATATACAAAGGATTTCCTTATATTTACAGATAATGAAAATATGTTTCAAGAGTCAAAAAGCACCCTTAGCTAATATTTTAGTCAACACTAAAATATCATATTTGGATAGTGCAAATTCAAAGGAAGAATGCAAATAGCTGATGAACCCACTGAATCATTTGCATGCAATACATTGAGTGAACTAGCAATATCTTGTGATTTTGGTCAATTTGAATTTTGTGTGTATGTGTGTACATAAAAGACCACGCATCACCCTGTATAAAATAGTATTTACCTATGGTCAGAGAAACAATAATTCATTGTACAAGACATCTCAGAGCTCAGAATAGCTTGTTTAGGTCCTGATGCTTCAACATTTCCTGGCTCAGTGAGGACATAATGAACAGTGCTGACTACAGAAGCAAGTTGTGGCTCCTGGACTTTATGGCTAGGGACAGAAGTTACACATAAACTGGTATAAGGGCTCAGAAGCTGGTTCAAATCTGTAACACAATAGAAGTTCAGTGCACATAAACTGCTTTCAACATGGCTGAAACCAGTTTAAGATAAACATAGATGGATGTGGTATCAGATTTACCTGATTTAGATTAAATCAGTTTACGGAATTTCTGTCCCCAGATTCAAGTTAACTCACAGTCCCCTAGCATCCCAGGATGCTTTGCACCTCCCCTGCAAACCCCCGCCTTCACAGGGTGGCCAAGTTAGCCTTGGCCCAAGCTGTTTGATCCAGCTGAGCAGGGAAGTATACTCTAGAGCCCCTTGACTTCTGGCCTGGGCCACTTCAGGCATGTGACTGCATTTCCAGAGTAACTGTTCACTTGCTTATCGGCTCAATCTACGCAGCTTAGACTAACCTGTGAAGATTGAATTGATTCAGCCTTAGGCTTTTTGACTGTCTGTACTTAGCCTATGACACCAGTCCCTGGTAGAAGTCCAGCAACAGGAGACGATCTAAATTCCATCAAAGATGAAAGGTTCATGGGAAAAAATGTACTCCAACATGCTCCCACCCTACCCAGGCCCTGCTCCTAAAGCCTCCTGAGGCACAGGTGGCTTTGCCAGCAGTCTGCTATCAGTAAGTTTCTCTACACAAATGAGATTCTCCATTAGCTCTCTGGTCTTTTAAAAGTTTTTTTACGACTCTCTATGGACCAAGGAATTTAGCTTATAATGTGTATGATACCACAAAGCACTGAAGTGTTCAGTGACCCTTAATTAACCTGGAAAACCAGTTGTGATTTATAAATGTTCCTGAATAGAGATGGGATGAACTAAATGGTGAATTCCAGAAACCTGTTCAACAAACTTGTCCAGGAATTATTCTTTATTCAAAGGCCTGAGGTAAATTAACAGATGATGTCACAAAGTTATGGTATGGCCATATCTAGACTGTAGGGCTTGGCAGTGGCATCCTTAAACAGGCTGCACTGTTCCTCCCAGGCTACCTCCTACACCTGAGAGAGTGCAGTTGCCTCAACAGGGTGTCAAAGATGGGCTAATTAGTGGTGCTGTTCTTGGTATGGTTCAGAAGTGGTCACAGTGTTACAGTTCAGGAGATTATCTGCAGGGAACAGCGTAGTGTGCCTGTGGGCACTGATGGCAGGCACAGCAAATTTGCAGTTTAGATATGGGCTATGTGGCAAAGACACAAGAATAGCCTGAAGCATGTAATACACTTTAGATGCCCTTACAGAAGTGGTGAAATAGAAATTGGGTAAGGTGCGAGAAGTCAGAACTTCTGAGGAAGTGCACAAGGGAAAAGAAAATGTATGCTGATATTGCCCAAAAAAGGAGACTTGAAGAGATCAGATTTATAAGCCTAAGAGAAATAAATAAAACTTTGGTTAGAGTATATCACATATACCTGTCATTTGTATTTTCCATGCCATATAGGGATTAAAAGTTTTCACTAAACCTGATGCTAGGAAAGATTACTGACAAGTAGTAATATCACCAAAATTCAAGGATCTGACAACCTTCATCATTTACTTTGGCTGTTATGTTCTGTAAAGTTCCTTTTTACCTTCCTTAGGCTTATCAGACCATTCCGACAATGTACCTATATTACATGCTATAATTAAACCGCAATATTGGAAATCTTTTCCAAATTTCCTACCCTTGCATTCGTCTCACTGGTCTTTGTCAAATCCCCTTCTACCATTCTAAGCAATTTCTCTTTTCATTTTGATACACTGAACTGAGATTACTAAACCATAAACGGGAACAAGTAGGTATCACAGTTAAAGGATGTTTCTCAAACAAACAAACAAAAAAGTCAGTGACTGTCTCAGGTATACACAAGAAAATTAAGGAAAGATTTCCCCAGAAGGGGAAAAAAAAATTGAAAAAAATGTGTAAGAAAATAGTCTAGAAGATATTCCTAATAATTTTATTAAAGTTTTGAGTCATAACTATATCTGAAACAGAGAAACTCTTGAGAAAGCATACTTTTTAATGCCAGGTAAAGGTTCAGAAACAGCTAAATAACATCTTCCTTCCCCACTTAAATTTGAAAAAAGGCAGATTCACGTGCAAAAATGTGACTTCAACCTGTTCAGGTAACTCTCCAAGAATGTCTAATCTGAGGGGGTAATTTTCATTTAGCCATTTCAAAAATGAATTAAATAGACAAGCAAAATGTAAGTTGTATGTATCTAATTTAACTATAACAACCCAGCATTATAACAAAAAAGAACAAGTTCAGATGTTAAGGGATACTTTTTCAGTGTTATAAACATAGATCTTTAGCTCTTTAATTGAATTGATGTTAATCAGCTAAATATGTCATTATACCTGTATTTACCTTGACATTTTTGGAAACATATTCATGTAAACCCATAGCTGACAAAGGCATCAGGGCTGTGTCATAGTTTGTTTGGTTTTGGTCAATATTGTAGGCACACACTGCAGAGGAATTTAAATACTATTTTCTTACAAAATGCCTTCAAGGGACAGTCATACAAAACTGTTAGATTGACAACTAGTGTTCAAAATAAGACAATTCCCTATAGTTCTGCAGTTCATTTTCCATTTTCTTGTCATCTACACAGAACTACAGAAGAGAACAAGCTTTGGATCGATATTCTATTTAACAGAAAGTGGCAAAACTAAATAAGAATGTCCTTAAATGCAGTCAAAGCACTTCAAGCAGATAATGTCAAACACTCACGGCTGGCCCAGAATACAAAGAGCTGGAGCAATGCCATCCAAATCTTAAGTGAATGAACAAAATGGTGGGCTTTTTTCATTAGGGTGGAAGAAAACCTGATAGGGACTGGAGGACTAAGAAAGTCCCTGTCTAAAAGGTGTATTTAACTGAATGAAAAAATGTATTCAGAAATTAAACAGCTAACCTTAAATTCATTACTAACATTCTACACAATCAATCTAGTAGCCCTTTCCAACACCTCAGGTTTCTGATTAATGAATGGCAGTGCTTACTGGTCATTTTGATTTTATAATATAAATGGGTTCTGGTATATCATGGACTGCAAAACAGTTCCCAGAGTTAATCTGAAAGACATTTTCTAAGAGTATTTAGAACCATGTTGAAACCCCCACATTTCCTTTCAGGTGTCCCAGAAGCTCCACAAAGAAGACAGAGATGTCTAGACATACATTTGGGGTACAGTGTATATATGGGTAAGATTCAGCATTTATTTTAAAGGAAATAAGTGACTACTATAGCCTTGGGAGTTTATGAATGTCATCTATATTATGTACTTTATTATAGAACAGGATAAGTCACTTAACTATAAATGGTTAGATATGATTCTGGGATAATGTGAGACTTGCCAAAAATCAAGCTGAGTTAGACCTTGCAATGGAAATTAAAAATAAAGAGTAAGAGAACCGTTAGTCATCTAACCAAAAAGAGAACAAGAAAAGAAGTGGAGTGTGTCTAAGTAAGGTCCAGAAACAGAATGAATATTTTTAGTTAAGTTTTCAAGAAAGACGTTAAGGATAATGACAATGCATTTTAAGGCTTTTGTAGAAAACACTTCTAAAATATGAGAACTTGGGTATTGCTAAGATGGGAGAGAATAGAAAAATGTCACCAGCGTAAAACAAAAATGCAATGTTGGTACAAACTAGCCAGCAAGATGTTCTTTTTAACTGTGACTATTACCCACTAGGAACCAGGCTCAAGAAATGCATACAATTTAGCTGCAGCAAGGTGGAGGTCTCTCCAAGGCTAAAGGTTCTCTGTTCCACAGGGAATTCAGTTACCCTCTCCAGGTGCCTTTGCTTTATTCACTTACACGGTGGTCTGCATATTATTGAATTTTTTACTTGAGCTATGAATGGTGGTTTTTGGACGGTGCTTTTTAATAATTTTCTTTAGTATCCATCCTCTGCTCTCATTCTACAATACCCATCCTGCCACAGAAACATTAAGGATACTAGTGCTAATAACTTCCCTCTACAAGGAAGCGAGGTGGCAATATTTTGTAAAATTCAGCCACAGCATCCCTTAACAGGTTTCTTCTTTCCCTCTATTGCAGTGATACTGAACCCGGGTACTGTGGCACTCTGGGATGTTGCAGCATGCTTTTAAGGGTGCTGCAGGATGTGTGCATCCTCCTGGAAGTGGCTTGAAATGACCTGTCACTTTCTTGCACTGGGGTCTTGTGACGCCGCTCACAGTAGGGAGAAGGTAGCTGACCATGGAGCAGTCTGGGGAGGACATGTTGTGTAGGGAATGAGTTGCAGTTACTTGCAAGCAGTGTAGGGAGAAGCAGGAGCCCCAGAGTCAGTAGGAGGCAGGCACAGAGGCCCAAGACTACAGGTAGGGCTGGGAGCAGGTGTGGAGCCAGTGCTTGGGGCTGCATCATCACTGGGGTGCTGGACAGCTCCCACAATCTATTCTCTGCCTCTCCCCCCAGGCCAAGTGTGCATCCATTGCCCCCAGCTTCCCAAGCAGTCTCCAGGGGCCAGCTCCTGCATCCAACCTGCAGGAAAAGAGGCTTTGCTTGGGGACTTACAGCAAGTGTCTCTGCTCCTGAATTGTTGGTGTGAGACTGCTGGTGCCAAACAGAGGGTAGCAACTGCTCTGTTGGTAAAGAAAGGAAGTTACAGTACCTCACAAATGTGCTGCAAATCATAGCTCCCACCATGTAATCCAGTTATTCTCAACTGGGGGATGGGGCACCACGGGGAGCCACCAGTTCTTTTGAAAGGTACCATGAGGTGTTAGAAGATAAGTAGAAAAACTAAGCAGATAAGCAAAAGCTCACACTTGTCCCTGGCTGGACATTCTTTTCACCACACCCCTCTGAAAGGAAGTAAAGACTGTAATCTATTCAATATCTTCCTCAATGATCTGGAAGATGGTATAGAGTGCACTCACAGCAAGTTTGCAAATGACAGCAAGCTGGGGGGAATAGTAGACATGCTGGATTCAGAGAGACCTAGAAAAATTGGAGGATTAGACCAAAAGAAATCTCATGAGGTTCAATGAGGACACGTGCAAATTGTTTTCATTTTCTTAATGTAAAAAATATCTAAAAGATTTTTTAAAAGAGATCTAATCTAAAGTAAAGGGATTTCAGAAAAAAAATGCCCATTCCTAAACACGTCACTACTAACGTTCTGAAATGGGGGGGAAGGCACTAAATTCAGAATTATGGTGGAGTGCTTTGAGTTTACACAGGTTGAAACTCACTGCTCTACAGATAAAATCTTTTAGAAAAAGCTATGTCATATTATTACTCTTATTCATTATTTGTTTTTTTGGCAGTGCCAAGGAGCCCCCTAGCAAAGAACAGGAGCTTATTGTGCTAATTTATAGGACCAACAGACAGGATGCAATGGTCTGGCAAAACGAACATGTAAAGTGGCAGTGGAGTGAAAGATGAAGTAATAAAATGTAGTTCATCAGAAAAATGGTAGTCTCAGCTTGCCAATTGTCTAACTCATGCAATTAGAAAAGAATTAAGGCAGACAGAAAGTACACCCTTCTGCAAAGGGGAAACTAAAATACGAGAGGAGAAGTCTACTGCAAGTGGATCAATAATTATTTTCCGTGTTGTACTTTCCACATTCTCATGTAGTAAGTAATATCCTGCAAAGGAGGTTTTACAGGATTTTGCCATTTGAAATATTTTGAAAGAGACTGACAAGAGCACCCTACAATGGAGTGAGGTCTAGTTAGTAACATCTTCTAATCTCATGAGGGGACAAGTCAATTGCTACATTCCACGCTTCAGCTGTATGGACCAATCAAGTGCTTCTGAAATACATCCTCTGGCTCATGTGGCAATGCTGGCCTTTGTGGCAGCTTTGCCTTTGTGTGAGGCTATCTTAAACTCTTGTGAAAAAGAGATAAAAATAGAACACATCTCACACCTGGCAAGTGTTCAAAAGTGTTGTGAAGTTTGTTGTTGTAATTCTGGGATAAAATGGAGTTTGGAGAGAAGTGAAGGGAACAAGTTATCTTTGTGAAACTCTGTACTTACTTTTCAGGTGAAATTTAGTGAAAGATCAAACACTGTGTTCTTAGAAAGCAAAAACTGAAGATAGAGCAATAATACTTCTTGCATTATATCATATGATTAAGTTCTTCCAGTTATGAGAACACGTCCTAGTTCTAAACATCTTTTTGCTCTTCACCAGGCATTCTAATACCACAATACAGAAACTTTACCCCATGAAGTGACCCTGATATGTGGAGGTTGACTGAAGAGCACCACAGGAAGAGAAAACCTGAAGTCCTGGGGAGTTTCCAGAGATCGCTCCTGGTTACAGGTCAGAGATTTAAACAAACACTTGTAGCAAGGCCAAGAGGAAGAAAGCAGTATTTCCATAGACTTTTCTTGACTCCATTTCTTCAACACATTGAAGGAAGAAAAGATTGAATAAAGAATAACAGAAGAGAAGATAAACAATCATTCCTTACTCAGACCCTTGCAAAGGAATTTTCAAAAAAAAGATTTGGGCTTGGGAGTTGCAGAATAGAACCAGGAAAAGTCATCACTGAGGCCAACTAGTTTATTGCAAGGTGTCCTAACCTCTGGCAAAAACTTGTAAAACCTTGAAGCATGGGATTCTACTCTCATGAAGTTAGCCATCTGGAACTGAATCAGTATTTCACAGTTTCTCCACTTCTGTGGGTGCGTATACACATGCATTTAGTCTGGGATCAGTTCACTCACAAGTAAATGCTCCTGGGCAGGCATCTACATGGGCAGAGAAGCAAGAGCAGATTTGCTGCTAATGGCAGCAAATTGCTCCTGTTTCCTGAGGCCCTGCAATGGGCCTCTGCCACCAGCAGGGTGCTAGCTCAGGGGCTGGTAGGGAGAACCAGGCCAGGAACTGGCCAGGGCTAGGACATTAAACCCTGCCCCCGGGGGCTGCCTGCTGCTGGGACAGGTATGGTGAATGTCCCCCTGTCCTGGCAGCAGGGAGCTCCTGGCCTCAGCTCCCTGTTCAGGGGCAGGGGACTTAGAAAGAGCTGCAGGGGTGGGGTAGGTCCCAGCCCCCTGCCCCAATGCATGGGTGGGGCAGCTAGCACTAGCAAATGGGGGTTGGGGGTGGGGCTGGGACCTACCCCAGCCCCATGCCTAGATTACCCAGTTGGGGCATGAGGCTGGGACATGTACCTGACCAGCATAGTTCTCAGCCCCTGCTCCATGGTTACAAGATGGAGGCTGGGGAACGTGTTCCCCACACAGCTCCATGAGCGTGAAGCTGGGTGGGGTACAGGCTGGGGAGCTCAGCTCTGAAAGTCCCTGCCCAGGCTCTGACAGCAAAGCCCACCTTAGCAGCAGGCTGAGCCCAGGGGCAGGGAGCAATCTCCTGCCCCCAGGAGGCTGGCTGACTGGGAGAAGATTTGCTCCCAGTCAGGTGCGTACATGAGCACAACTGCACCGTTCCTAATGAAAAGTAAATTTGCTGCGTGCACTTGCAGGTATCAAATTTACTTGTGATTAGCAAGGTTTATTGCGCAGTAAGCACGTGCATGTGTTCACACACAAGCTTACTGTGTAGTGAACTATGCTGTGCAGTAAAGCATCTGTGATGCGGCCTGTATGTACCAATAATAATGCAATCAAGGGAGCAGATTAGAACAGAACTGAAAGTCATATTGAGGCCATCAAACCCATTTCCATGTATTTGTAGGCAATTCTTTATTCAAAAGTACCCATAGGAGTATTCACCCTAGCCCCTAATCAATACCACAGCCACAAAGCACCTGATAAAAAACTTCACAGTCATAAGAAAGAAGCAAAAGAGAGATGGGCACCAATCCCTCGGCATTCATGTATACTCTTTCATATATTCTGCAAACCAGCGTGGGATTTTTTTTCATAGCTTAAACTATTGCTTGGGAGCTCCTTAGAAGAACAGTATCTTCTTCAATTAACCAAAATCAAGACTTACTATAATTAGGAGCTTCTAAAAACAGCTAACATGAAAGTTAAACATCTATTTAGAAGGAAAAACTATAGCAAGTTAGCCAGGACTAGATCATATGAAGAAAAAGTGCCAGTATTTTGAAATGAGAAGATTTACCTATACAAAGGCAAACAGCCTTTAGCAGCCAGGAAAACAAAAAGAGAGAGAGAAAAAGGGAAACAAAATATAAAAGCAAACTCTTAGCTCTTCTGAAAACTATTTCTCTCCACCTGGCTGGGTTCCCTGGCAATTTCTGTAAAGAGGGCAGATAGCTGATGATAATTCTCTGTTTAGTGAAAGGGTTTTCTCACCCTGCCTGTAAACCCCTTAGGGGGTCTGTACAAATTGTCAGGAACATACAGTGCTGAAATATGTCAGTATTCTTCTCTTTTGTGAAAGGGGAACTGAGAGCTTTTTTACTTGCAAACACCTGATTTCAGGATTTTCCAGGTCTGGTGAACTGGTGAAGAGGCATGGTTTTTCTATTTAAATCAGTCTGAATGAAGCAGAAAGCAAATGCTTTTTTTTATATATGTTTAAAAAAAAAGAAGTAAAACTAAACACAAGCAAATAAATGCTCCTTAATAAAATTCAGCATTCAATATAAACCCTGTGATGTAAGCTTTTATTACAGTTCCTTAAAGACTCACCACTGGGCCTATTTTGGTCATGAATGTATAAAAAAAGATTGCGGTGTTCAAAAAAACTTGTCTTATAGGGAGAACACAAAGCTTCTATTTCTAATTCAGTATTTTTAGTACATTCTGCTTTTACTATTTAAGGATTTAACAAAAAATGACAAAACATCCAGTTTTTCTTTTTTCTGCCTTAGTTATAGAGTTTTGCTTTTGAAGTTCTGGGAATTAATGTTTCTGTCCTATTAATAGCCACTCTTCTTAACTGTGAAGTAAAATAATGGTGAGATATGTTAGGACTCAAAAACTCAATGACTTCCTAGGGCACCACACCCTAATAATGAGTTAAAAATAGGCAAGTTCTAGGAACCTCATCCAGTAAAGGTGTGGGTACCTATAAATTAAATGCTACACCATCGAAATATTTTAGTACCTGCCTCCAGAATTAAGTGACCAAGGCACCATGTGGTGTGCTTGGGGATAGATAAATTCCTCTGAATGGTGATCCAAAAAGCACTATACTGACCAGAAAGCCACTTAGAGCCAACAAACAGGAAATCCTACGCACAAGGTGTATTTGAACTCTCATCCTCCTGAGGAGTTTAAGCATCTGAAATGATGCCTCTGAGCAGCTGGGATTAAGAGTCTGCAACCCATTCCTGAGTAGGCACCTACAACTCTTCTATGAAAGAACTGAACAGGACTCTTTTCTTTTACAATACTGAAGTAGTGGTTGTGCCTTCTGTATAAAAGTGTCATGGTTAGAAAACTTGCCCAGAAAATGGAAGGCCTGATATTTAGACCCTCCTTAGCTAGGGTGCATTCAAACCCACATTTTGGACTTGTCCTAACCATCCATAATATAGGCTATTATGTATAAGGATATTCTCCACCCCTGCACTGAAGCTGGGGTACTGTGCATCCAAGAATGGAAGATTCAAAGAGTTGGAGGGTGCATTTACACATGCATTTAACTGCACAGTAGAGTAATTTGCTGCAGTGTAAAGTGTCACACTCCACACGTGATGTTTTTAGACTGCAGCAAACTAATTTTTGCTGCTGTAAGATAGTACTGTTGGGGACAGCACTATCTTATGGCAGCAAAAATAACTACACCTAAATGCACGTGTGAGCACTGATTTTGGTTTAAATGGCACCCAGTCAGCCCAGGTAGCAGGGTGCAAGATCCCTGCCTGCCTCCTAAGCACATAGCTCTGCTCTTTGGGCACTCTTGTGCCCCAGCTAGCCCTCCTGCTGCCCGACTCTGTGACCCGGAGCCTGGGCCGAACTCCCAAGCCTGATGCCAGCCCAGGGCTGCTCTGTCCTGGCTTAAGCTGCTGTGGTCCTGGGTGCAGGTGTAGATGCTGTGCATGGAAGTTATTGACCACTGGCACTAACTGCGCCAGTTTCTCTCACCACACTAATTGAACGTGTAGATGCACCGAGAAAAAGTAAACAAGAGAGAACCTTATGTAGTCTACTGATTAGACTACTCAGTTAAGAAAGGGAGGTTGGAAGAAAAGTCCTCTTCATTTCTGTCTCCGATAAGAACACTCTCAGCACCCCTTTCCATTGAACTAGGGCTTATTTGTTCTTCCTGAGTTTCGTGGTGGAAAAATTTAGAGGAAATAAAACATGTAATTTGTCACAGGAACACAGGAATTGATATACTGGATCCAACTAGCAACCCATTTAGTTCTGTATCCTATCTCCGGCAGCAGTCAGTATCAGCTATTTCATAGGAACACATTAGAAACCTTGCAATAAGCAATTATGGGGAAATGAGAATTTCTTTCTAACCCTTGACCTGATGAAAGAGGGTTTACATGCAACAGGGGACTGGACCTTGGGAAACATATCCTAGTGCACCTCTTTTGGCCTTACAAGCTATAATTGTATGTTATATGCTTCTAAGAATATCTTCTACCTGCAACTGTATGTAGGACCTTCTGCCTCAGGCTGAGGAGGAGACAGAAATCTTAAGACTGTTGAATGAAAAATCTGAGAGGCCAGTACTTTCAGGGACAAGGAGTTTGGGAGTAAGGAGGGGAAAGGGGAAGAAACCTCAGCTGAGAGGGCTGTAAATCCCAAAAACAAGATATACAAGAACTGTGAAGCCATGGACATAGGAGTCTTGGGAGAAGTAAGACTGTTTGTATTGCTCTGTGTTATTTGGAATCATGTCTATACAAAATGCATAAACCATGAAGGGCATTATACTCTCTTAAATCCAATTATTGTCTTGATCAACACTTTTACCAATTGGTGAGATTTTCTAATAAGCAATCTGACCTTTCTTAAGTTGAAAATGAAATTACCTAAGCAGAGAGATTCCCCTCAACCCCATTCTTTATTGATAAAAGCTCTATTCTAGTCTGCTAATGCCTTCAGTTAACAAGGCTGTTGCACAGAGAAACCAAAACACTCAACTGAAAGCATAAAATCAAAATTGGGTTTAGTTTAAAAGTATTTATATTTTTATTTATTTAATTAGTATCTCATTTCACACAGTGGTAACTTCACTAGATAGTTGTTTCTCATTAAACTTAGTAAAAGTATAAGTTTCTATCACTACTGTAAATGGACAACTAATGTGAACTCATTACCCCAGATCACCATAGGAATTTGACTTAGTAGTCTATACATATAGAAAAGAGTAGACAACAAGAAAGTGGATTAAAGAAAATAGATGATTCTCCTAAAGTAAATTGTAAATATTGTCAAGA
Source organism: Crocodylus porosus (assembly GCF_001723895.1). NCBI lineage: Eukaryota > Metazoa > Chordata > Crocodylia > Crocodylidae > Crocodylus > Crocodylus porosus. Next base: position 45,925,629 of record NW_017728947.1, on the reverse strand, counting down.
ATGAAGTAGTAAGAGAGAAACATTGTGCCCAGCTCAAATAATGTAGAAAATCAGTGTCTTATGAAATCTGCTCTATTGAAATACAAGAGCAGGACATTGATAGTTTTGAAAATACCACAAATGAAATATATTTGATACCACTAATTTCACTGAAATGTATTCATGTTTATAATTTAAATTATTGGCCATGATTTTCTTGCAGGTCTTCAATATCTGCTTTATTTGACTTGGACATACAAAAAGGAAAAAAACCTTAAATATTAGTTATATTATTAAAAAGTAAGAGGTAAAGACTTGAACTTGAAAAGATACAATTTTCTTTTATGGTCACATCATCACCTTCATTGTATCACAAAACAAGGAATTGAGTGGAATGACTTAAACATTTAGCTTGAATATATTCTTTCAGATTTATTTTAATTTGCATGGCTACTATTGGATCCTGCAAGTAAAGAAACAACACAGCAAAACTTAAAAGCAACATCAACATCAATGCAAGATAATGGTCAAACAAAAAAATTACTCGGTAATGACTGTATGCAGCTTTTAAGGGAAAATAAAGTGTTTCTAATGTTGTTGTTCCATTATCTGAAAGGAATATTATGTTTAAGCTTGTAAATATGCCATTCAAAAACACAGAGAAAAGTATGAAAATGAGGTCTTTGAATTTATCTGGCTAAGAAGAATGACATGGAAGTCTGCAAAAACTGCTCAGATATTATTCTAAACAGCAGACTTTGGGTATTAAGTGCATTACTTAAAATACATTGAAAAAATAGAAATAAGTAATATAGGTCTAAAGCACACTGCACAATTTAAAAAAATCTACAACTATCATACATTTCATGGTGGTTAAGTGAAAATAGAGGATTGTTATCTTGGTTTCCCATCAGTAAAACTCTTAAATTGTCTCTACTTCAATACCCAGCTACTATAAATATTGGTATTTGCATGGAACTCAAGAAAGACAATGCAGCATGCAGCCTACACGATAAGAAATGCTCTCTATAGATATGTATGTAAAAAATTACAAAATCAACTGAAAGAGGATTTGGAAGGACTTAGATGATTACAGAGGCATGACACCATGTCAACAGTCTCTGTGGAAATCTGGCCTGAATGCCAACAAAAAATAGGAATGACTTGGGGACAAGACTGAAGAATGGGTTAGGACTGCAATGGAACTTTTGAAGACCAATTCCAAAGAGCCAGGTTGAGTTTACTATTTTATATTTAGTACCAGCTTCAAGGCAATTTTTCTGAAAGTTGAGAGAAACTGCTAAAAATGTAGAAAAATAATATTTTTACCAAAAAAAGGGTTGATTTTTAAACGTGCCTGTCTATATTTTATAGGTTCATATATGATCCAGACAATTACATGCTTACATGATAGGCTTCAGGAGACATTAACTTTTCCTTACCCTGCTATCTAACCAGGACTGTGAATAACTATGCCATTTAATTCACACTTACCCTTTGTAACCTGCCACCTGTTAGTTTACATTCATTCAACGTATTTCTATTGCTAAATTTGATTTAAACTGATGGCCCTATAATTTTTCCTAAAACAGCAGATTCAGTAATAAAAGCACAGAGGGTTACTGGGCATGTTTACATGACATGCTACACTGCCGTAGTGACGAGCTATGGTGATATACCTATTTGTTTCAGCAACATAGCGTCAGTGGGCACAAAAAGCAACACTGCCACTACTGTGTGGTAGCAACAAACTCATCGCTACTGTGCAGTATGGTTGGAAACAATCTGCGTGGCTCTGGGACTGCATGGTACCAGAGGTTACTGTGTAGTCATTTAGTACTTGCTAAAGTAATAACTGTGCAGTGGGGAACATGTGTAGATGCGCTTACTGAGTCTGTGGCACATTTTAAAGAAAAATGAAGTAATTTTGAAGTGCATAAATATATCTACTGTCTCAATTTCAAATACTTTTTTTAATACCAAACTACAATTCCAGTCCCACGTTCCAATTATAAATCAAGCAAATCGTGAGATGTTTTTTGCTGAGAATAATCTGATAAAATCCCTATATATGTGTTTATTATTCTTTATATTCTAAAGAGAGTTCCTAAAACACGACTCTAAAAAAATAAAAATGTTAAATATCTGAATATAAATCAACTACATGCTAAATTAGAATTCCTCTTTGACTCTATTACCTTACATTAACTCTAGTGCAATATGCATTCATGAAGCTCTTTTAAAAATTCAGGTTTCAGGAGGAAAATACTGAGATAGAAACATGATGCCTAGAAACATACATAATCCCTGAGGATGATACACATTCAAATGCTATTTCTTGTGAATTTAGCAGCTGTATGAAGAACAAGAGTTTTCGAGCAAGTATTAAAACAAGCCACAAGCTCTGTGAGGGGTATGAAATTTCAAGCTTCCAGGCATAATTTAACCTCCAATTTAAGGCAATTAAGAAGAATTTCCCAGAGAGTAAGTCATTCCCTAGATGCTTGCTGCTAGGTTTTCTTGAACCTTCTCCTGAAGCAGCTTGGACTGGCCAATATTGGAGACATACTGTCAGAAAAGCTGGGCGACTAGCCTGATTCCAGTATGGCAGCTTGTGAGTTCTCAAAAGTGTTCGCTTCTCAATCTTGTCTTGAAAATGCACTTGATTTTATGGTAGGAAGTGACCAACATGATATAAATTGACTGGACAAAGTTGTGGTCTGTTTTGAGGGGATTCATTCTAAACAACCTCCCATGGAAAACCCTGTTTCATCACCTACTTCACATTTTTCTGCAGTTTCCTTGCATAATCTTTTATCTCATGAAGACAGTCCCATAGTGAGGTTTCAGTTCTCTTTCAGAACTGACATAATATGCTCCTTCTCTTTGTGGTATTTTGCTTTAGCTACTTAGACTTCATTTGAAGCCTTTTGTTAGTATCAGTGCCTATTGTTTATGCTTCTTATTGGCCACAAGTGCTTTTCTTAGGATATTCTTACTTTTTTCAAGAGCCACAAGCCCCAACAGCTATGTCTATTGTTCTTCTCTCTTTTTCTGTAGTTCACCTCTGTCCTGTGTATTGTTTTTTAGTATCTTTTGAGGCTTTATTTAAATTAAATCATTACATAAATGATAATCTTTTTAGGAAATAAAATGAAAGAAAATACTTAAACCAGGGCTGCCCAGCTTCAAAGTGGCTGGGGGTGACATCAGCAGGGGCTGCACCGGTGTGACCCACAGCCCCTCACACTGCACACCCCATGGATGCTCCTCTCCCACTGCTGCAATGTGTGCTTATGACCCCCTCTCATCACGCAACTGTGAACCCCGTGCACTGTGTGCCTGTCACCCCTTTGTTACATTGCACATTGGTAGTCCCCCAACACCACTACAGCATGCCACCCTACTGCACTACAGTCCCACCTTCAACCCCTGTCCCTCCAACCTCCCACTGACCTGTATGACCCAGGCTCACCCTTGGCTTCCCACACCTTACTTAAAGGAGAAAGTTCAATGAATATCTTTCAAAGAAAAGGAGTTGTATAGTGAAGCCCATTGTATGTTGCCCATCAAAATCATTTCCTTCCTATTATAGTCAAGGTGTATAGTCATAGTTCATAAAACTGTCAGAAATTCTAAATTCAGGCAGTTCTACGGGTGGCTGCAGGTCAATCTGATTTGCTGATAGAAAAGAAATGAGATGGCAAGAAAAATGAACTGCCAGATATGTGCAATCTTCTTAGCAAGCAGAATAATCGCAAAGAATCATGATCAATTAGATTACAAAGAATGTTATTGTTTGCAATGCTACAAGTCTATTAACATGTTGATATCAAGGGCTTTAACATGAACAGCTCTAACTGAACACAGATGGAGATCTCTTTTGCAGAAAGCGATCATGATCATTACTAGCCTTGCAACTAGTCCATTCACTTCGCTTCCAATGTACTGTATTTTAAGCATGATACAAAAAGAACATTAATGGGGTTCACCTGAATCAATTAAATTGGTATAGAATGACCTACAAAAACTGAATAATAATCCCACAAGGTTGGCATTAAAACTTTCTTTCTAGTCAATTTAGAGTTGTTTCCAAATAACAGGCAGCAAGTATCCAAGTTAGAACAAAACAAGTTGGCTTGAAAGTGTTTTGAATCCATCAGATATTTTATTGAGGCAGAGAGCTGCCCCAGCCCAGGCTAGAAATGTACACAGACCATTTTGGTGAAGAAACACTACTTGTTTAATCCTGTTAATCCAGGTTTATCTAGACTCTTTGGGGATGGATAAAAATTTTCAAAAGATTAACATTATTATACTCACGATAAATATCATAATATAAAACATCAGATACGTATTTTTAGATACACATTATGCTTCACTATGGCCAGAGAGGAGCAGCAATTTTATATATGACCTTTGGTAACCTGTTGCTGGACCCGCACTGTGATTTGTATAATGATTTATGTAGGAATGCACTACACTATTTTTCAATCATCTGTAATTCTGAAATACATAATCTTGCATGCGAGCCAACCTTTACCAGTGGAAGGGAAATATTAATCAGAAAGATAAATATATGAGCTTAGAGCCGGCAAAGCACTGTACTTACTTTTGGTGTTGGGCAGGATGCAGTGGAGAGACGAGAGGTGGCCTGGGCACGAGGAGATTCTGAAGGGGTAGTGCTGAGGGAGGCTGTGTCTCGCGGAAGCACCTGAACACCACGAGAGATGATGGAATCTGGAATCTGAATAGGAGCAGAGATGCAGTTAACAGTCCAATTAAAAATTATTTAAAAAGCTTACACCTCATTCTAAAACTTTTCAGATCTAAAACCACCCCATTTCTTGGTTTACAATCTACATCACAATTCTTTGTTCTGGTAGCAGTAGTGTTGTCTTCTTTCATTTTCAATAATAATCCACTGACAAGAATAAGGTCATATGCCAGTTGCACACACAGAGAATATTCCACAATGAATCTTGAAAAATCTATGACTGCACTCAGACATGCTATAATATGCAATAACTAAAAGGTCATAGGTGTGACATCTGGAAATGTCAAGGAACTGACAATAAAATATGGAGTTTTCGGTCTTTGGATCTGATGTTAAAAAAAACAACAAACAGGTTAGTAGTAGCCAGACTACTCACATGTGATGGTTCTTTCATCGCCTGTCTAGAAGGAGTTAGGCTAACAATTGATTTCCTGTTAGTAACAGGAAACAGAATTATCAGAATTATCAACTGCTGTATTAGTACTAATTGATCTCCCTGATTATCTAAGAGAAGAGGCCAAAGACCGAATGAATATTTTTTTTGTTTTATGTGGTAAAGGTTTTATTTTTTCTAAAAAAACCCTTTAAACTACATTCGGTGTTGGTGAAAGAAGTTGACAGCTCTCAAACCTGAAATCTTGTATTTATACAAGAAGCAGGTGGAGTATGATTAGTAGCATATGAACTATCTATACCAACCCTGAATTCTAATTCGGAGGGGAAAGAGAAAATACTTTTGTTTCTGCATATCAGATTAGATCTTGGTCTCTCATTTTTATATTTCAGTTTAAGAACTAGGTTCTCAGGTGATGTAAATCAGCATAACTACAGTGAAGTAAAAAGAGTTGTACCAATTTACATTTCCTGGCCTTAGTATTAAATTCAATGCTTAGGGCAGTGCAAGTAAATCTCATTTCAATTTTTCTTCTCTTTTATTCAACTTTATCTCCAATTCCAAGGAAGAGAGATAAGGGGATGAATCTAGAAAGCAGATTGTCTTGCTTCTAAAATATTAAATTATAGAAAATTTGTGACCCCAACTGACATTTGGACCCAACCAACCAGAGATACAAAAGTGTTTATTATAATTGGACAGCTACCTCAAATTATTCATTCACTTGTCCACTGCTGCAGAGGACAACATAGTGTAAAGTTCACTGTGGAAAAAACAATTTTGACATTTTTGAGCTTAATAATATCTCAAACTCTCTCCTCAATGAGACATTAAGGGCACATCTACATGAGATGCTTAACTACTCAGTAATGTAGTTAACTGTGAAATGAGCATGTGCGTCTACACATGCACATACTTACTATGCAGTAAACCTCACTAATCATGAGTAAATCTGCATGATCTACAAATGCAAGATAGTAATGGCGCAGCTGTGCTCATGTAGACAACTGACTGGGAGAAAATCTGCTCCCAGTCAGTCATCCATCCGGGGGTTGGAGATTGCTCCGTGCCCCCAGGAGCTGCCTGCTGCTGAGGCAGGCTCTGTAACCAGAACCGAGGTGGGGACTATGTTTGCCTGCTCTGGCAGAAGGGAGCACCATGCCCCCTATTTTGAGATTGCGATCAAGGCGCGGGGGCTGGGTGATCCTTATCTCCCAGCGCCAGCCCTGTGGTCGCAGTGCTGGCGCTGGGAATTAATGGCCTCCCAGTGCTAGCCTTGCAGTACAAAGCTGGCACTGGGAGCTCCCTACTGCTGGGGGCTGGGGAACCTGTTTGCAGCTGGGCAGGGAAGAGCCTGGGGAGCTTGCTCTCTGCTCAGCTTCACAAGTGTACAGGTGGGTGAGAAGCAAGGCAGCGTGTTCCCCACCCAGCTCCACACTTGTTGAGCTGAGCAGGGAATAGGATCCCCAACCTCCGCCCCAAGTGCAGGGGTGGGGGCTGGGAATGGGAGCTGTCCTAGTCAGGAGCAGATCCCACACTCATGCCCTGATCAGGTGATCCAGGCATGGGGCTTGAAAAGAACTGCTGGGATTGGGTAGTAGGTCCCAACTCCCTGCCCCAATATGTCAGTGGGGCAGCTAGCAGCAAGTTAGTTGCTAGCTGCCTTACTGGTGCACAGGGGCAGGAGGCTAGGACATGCCCCTCCCCTGCAGCTCTTTCTAAGTCCCCTGCCCCTGATTGGGGAGCCAGGGCCAGGAGCTCCCTGCTGCTGGGGTAGGGGGGCATTTTCCACACCCCAGCAGCAGGCAGCCCCTGGGGGCCTGGTGCTACCTGCTAACCCCTGGGCTAGCACCCAGGGGAGCCTAGATCTCCCCCAGTGGTGGCAGAAGCCTATTGCAGGGCCTCGGGAAGTGGGAGCAATTTGCTGCCATTAGCAGAAAATCTGTTCCTGCTTCCCTGCATGTGTAGATGCCTGCCTGGGACTGTTTACTCCTGAGTAAACTGATCCCAGATCAAATGCATATGTAGACACAACCTAACATTTCTGTTTCTAATTTACAGCAGTAAATTTATCACTACTTAAAGAACTAAAACTATTATTACCCATAGAGTAACATTAACAATGTTTTGTGGTTAACAGGTTGAGATGAAGCCTTGGTGAGTAGCCAAATTCCTTATCCTCAGTTGCTAGGAAGGCAGAAATTCAAGGCAAGCAGAAGACACCTAGGGAATACCCCCTTCATACAGGTCTTTTCACAGAGGATACACAGGTTGGAAGAGTTGTAGGGGCAGATTAGGGAAGACCCAGAAGAAGAATGGGTGTGTGTTGGGGCAAGATATACTTGATATGGTATGCTTATTTCCCTAGTGTTTTTACACATGAATTAGCATACTGGGGTCACTTCAACAAGGTGGAAGTTAGGGTAGCCTTGATGCCTAATTCCAGAAAGCAAAACAACTCTGGCAACATCTTAATGTTAGTTGCCTCATCTTATTTTCTGTATTGGTATTTATACCAGGAAATTAATTAATTTAACTCTAGGTGTCTGAAAATATGAAGCTTCCCTCCCTCCAATGACTGATGGAAGGTAGAAAGTTCCCTCTTCCACCCCATCCTCCTGACCACTGAAGGGATCCTCTTTGCTGTAGAAAGTGCAAGGGGATCTCTTTAAATCTGCCCCTTCTCTCCAACCCTGACATGGAATTTTTCTTTCACTCTGCAGTTCCACCAATAGTCATGATTCTGCAATTTTTAAATACTTCTCTGCTGTTCTACTAACATCCTGGATAGCATGTACATGGTTGTGTTTAGACTGAGGATCCGCAACTCTTTTGCATCAGGAGGGTTAAATAGAGATGATTCTGACCAATTTAACTGCTGCATACAGAATTCCAAATTAGTGAAACTGACTGCTGGTTAGCCATGGTTTATCTGAGGCTGGAAGGCTCACCAGGTTAACATAGTTAAGGCACACCATCTTCTGCAGCCAGCAGCACAGAAGACAGTGATGTGACTGGCATCATGCCTGGCCACCTACCAGCATGTTTCCTCAGTGTAACTGATTGGGTACTGATTTACAGCTGGGTTGTTCCTTTGGCACGAGTCTAGACTGAGACTTTACATCTGGAGTTGCATGGAGAAACCTTAACCACTCTGCCACTCTGCCTCTGAAACTGCCTGTAACTTCGTTACTTTCATCCTATTGCCATTTGGGAAAGCTATGAACAATGAAAGAAACCCCGAAGTCCCAAAGAACTAGAAACCTAATTATAATAACAATAAAACACCTTCTGCAGACATTGAGGTCTGAAATCCCATATATCAGGGAAAGTACTGTTATTGCCTGGAACAGATAATACCTCTGAGTTAGGGTAAGAGCCTGTGGGGCCTGGACCTACCTTTTATCATCCTAATAACCTCTTTTAAGACCTTCTCATATCAGTAATAAGTTTAGTGGAAGCAGATTGGTTTTGATTTGAAAATCACAGACTATCACTAAAATGCAAATAGCGAATGCAGCAATGTGGACAGTGTCAAATTTTGCCACTAAGAGTTACAGATAAGTCACCACCTTAAAGCAGTACGATTTTAATATGTCAAACACATAGGATCAGACTATAAGCAACAATGGTCTAGTCTTCTGAGAAAAAATACTGACACATGGGGAACAAACTTTAACATAATGCTATTACTGGGTAAAAGATTGAAATGTGGTATAAAGAACTGTATGACAAAGGGGAATAAGAATATTAATTTAATCAAGATGGATGTAAAAACATATTAAATGGACTACACCATAGTGACTGAAATATAAAATAAAACTCTTCCCATGTTTTCCAGGTTGATATTTAAGAATTTATTGATGGAGTCATATTCTGGCATCATGAAAATTTCCTGTGCAGGTTATTTCCTGCGCCCACAATGTTTTAGTATACTAGAGACATGTTCTGTGCATATGAAAAATAGCTTTTAAAGCCAGATGACTTATTTCCTTAGTCATAATTGCATAGTGATAGCAAAGCCTTAAAAAAGATTTTTTTTCTAAATTAAAAATAAAACCCTAGAAATTAACTACTAGAAGAACAGAAGCTGAACAAGTTAAAACTAGGAAACAAAAATCCTATAAGCTCTGTCAACAGGTTTAAACACCAGAAACCAGTTAGGGTTAGGGGTCACACACTTCTTCAGAACTTTGTTCAGAGTGCCACACAGGATAAAATCTTTTGCCTGATAAAAACTTAAAGGATTGCAAAAGTTCTAAATTTTGTTGGAAGACAAGTCTGAAAATTATTTCACTTCTAATAATAATTCTTATGCTTTTTAATCACACAATGCTGATGAAAAACAATGATGTGTACTCTCATTAAATATACTTCATGATTTTTGTTTTGAAAATGTCCTTTTACAGTGACAAACTTTTACTTTGGTTTCTGACCCAGTCCACCTTAAAAACCAGCAAACCAGTTTCATATTTTATTTTAGACAATATTTTATTCTTTTAAGGAATGGGAGTGTTGATTTTTTTGTAAAGAAACGGAAATCAGGAGCTTGAGTGAGTAAAAAATGTATGAACTAAGGTATAACTCCCCAAAGATGAGATAACAAGAGAGGATTTCACCCCCTTAAAAGGATTGCTTCATGTTCTCTTGCTGCACTCCAGAACTGACAGCATTTTTCATTTCAGTCATTCCTGGCAGTATTGTTTTAAAATGCTGTCTTCGAGGGCTCTTTCAACCCTGAGTAGCCCACATTGTAATTTCAAACTATAAATTGTAAAACTCATTGTGGAAAATTAAATTGGGGATATCTCCCTCTCCAGTAATGGTGAACAACCCATCTCTTCCTTGAGGGTTCTGGTTTGCAGTAAAAGGGCCCTGGAGAGCTAATATAGGCAGTCCTTGACTTACAATGTTTCGAGTTACAATGTTTATAAATTGACACCCTGTTTCAACTTTCTGACATCAGTTTCGACTTTACAACACTTGATCTGACGCCAAGCCATGCCAGCAAACAAGTTTCCTGCATCACCCATCTCCCTGGAGAACATCTGTCCAAACTTCCTTGGACACTTTCTTTAAGCAAGCAGACGAGACTCCAGAAAAACCTGCAGCCAAGACTCCTGAGAAGACGCCAGCCAAGTCCAGCAAAGTCGCCTCAAAGAAGTACTTCCAAATCAATATGATTGCTATTTACAATATAAATACATTAATGCAGCTATATTACTCACCTATAATTGATTGAGTACAAAATTCTGGGTTATTTTTGGTGAAAATAGGGTATTGGGTTTTGGTTCGGGAATCAATCCCCCATTTATAACACTGTTTCCTATGGAAAAATCAGTTCCGAATTACAATGTTTCGACTTAAGACATGGTTTTCAGGAACCAATTGTGTCGTAAGTCTGAGGACTGGCTGTAGAAATAAAAGGCAAATAGGGACAGAGAGATTCTGGTCAGGCATACAGTACAGAGTATGAAGCTAGAAACTCCTTTTCCCTTCTGCATTCATCCTCTCCTGGCATCCCTGCTTAAATATGCTAAAGTTAAATACATAAAAGAGATGACATTCATAGATTTCATTTTGCCAGAACAATGCTATTTCCTTTATTTAAAAGGCTTCTTTTAATGTCTGTGGTTCGGGAAAGTGACATGACATGAATTTCTGATAAAGCGGTAACAACAGAGGGAATCCTAGTAGAACTTCAAACAAGGAAATGCATTTATTCTTCTGCCGTAAAAGTATGTGTGTGGCTAAAGTATGTCGAGGTTCTCTTTTAACCTCAAGGGCCTCAAAAGACAAAGAACCTCCCCTTTTGGCGGAAGGTAGCTGGCTCTGGCTACTCTGTCTGAAGTTTTGGTCAGCAGAGCTTACTGGACAGCAACCTGAGGTTACCCTTCACCTCACTCCCCTAAGGGCAAGTGGCTACTTCTGTAGCTCTTTCAGAGAAAAACCCCTTTCTGTGTGACAAAAAGACTAAAATGGCGCTACTCAACACTGAACTGCGTGGAACAGAGATTATTTCCTCCTGTGAGAAAATAAAAGTCAAGTAGGATTCCAGTGGGGGCAGCAATCAGTTGAAGTGCACAGGGAAAGGAAAATGCTGCCCATAGGTATTTTCATCACAGGAGTAATTATTCCTTGTATCTTTGCCTTTGCAAACATGCAATGAAACAACACCAAGTTACTGTATATGTAGCTTGTATCTTTTTTCTGGATCTTCCTGTCATCAAAAACTCCTGAGGTTCCAGCTGTTCAGAGCTTAAGAGTGAGTCAAGATCCAGAAAGTGTTCCTCAAGCAACCAGAGGGATTCTGACAATCTTACTTTGACTGACAAGTACATCAGCTGGTACCAGTGCAGCTCTGAGACTGCTGACAGATGGCCAGTTAAAGATGCAACAGGATCTGATCCATGATCCCAACAACTGCGTCTCCCGCCATGCCACGATGTGCATAAATCCACACGTGCATAGCAGGAGGAATGGTTGTGGGACTGGGAATCAGATCCAAATGACACCAAATGACATGGTGTAGGGCAAGAGCAAGTAGCAAGCCAGGTGCCCAGTAGTCCTCTGGCTGTGTGCTGGTCAACTGATCAGTGCTCCCAGCTGTGGAACCACACTGGAGCCCTTTAAGATTCTGATGCACCGGTGTGAATGGGAGTACCGGTCTCTTGTGGCTGGAAGCACCAGCCTAGGGCTCCATGCATTCCCATGGCTGGAAGTGCCAGTCAGCTGACTGGCGCTCCCAGCCTCTGGAGCATACTGAAGTCTCGAAGGGCTCTGGTGCACTCTTGAGGCTGGAAGCACCAATCAGCTCATACAATCATACATTTAATTTAAGGTATGATGGAAACCAATCACAAGTTACTACAAAATATATACATTGTGGCATATTCCCTTTTTTATCATGCCATTAACTGAATCAACATATGGCTGGGTTACTACTTAAGACATAGGTTAGTTTCCTTTAATAGGAATAAGTTAGGTTAGATTAGAAATAAGTTGGTTTATTTGCTCATTTGGACAATCATTATATTATACCAAGCTGAAAGCAAGTTATAACAAAATAACATTCAGGGCATAGAGAGGAAAAATACAGGTTTTAAACTTAATACAGGGGACAAGTGCAGCATGATAATTCAATGCAGTTACATATCCATGGTGAGAAACCTCAGCTTGCTAACACCACCAGTTATTAGTTCTCACAAGGAAAAATAGGTTAGTTTTTAGACAGCAAGTGTACTGACAAGACAGTTATCCTCTACTGTGACTGGGGAGTGTGCTGCCTGACAAAAAACAGTATTGATATTGTCTCTATAGCACTATACACTAATAACTTAAGAGGAGGAAACAGCAGAAGGAAAACATTTCTATAAGGCCTATGTGGTCTGTGTATGAGTAAAAGAAATGACAAGACAGGGTTTATGTATACATGTATGGGTGCAAGAGAGACCAAATGCATATTTCCAGAAAGTAACAAAAACCTATAAAAGCTTATCAGATTTTGATACGCAGCATTAATTTTCAACAGATATTTTTTTGAAAATCCCATCTTAAAAAGTTGATTTTTCTCAGGTGACATGAGGTTTTTAAATTTTCCTGAACATGGAATTCCCAAAGAGAGAATGGCAGGAGCTCTGTTTTTTCAGTTTATAGGGTTTGGATCTTGTTTTTTTCCCCTCCTAGCCCTTCTTTTTCTGGTGGCTAGGGAAATTTCTATAAGATTAAATTAGAAAAGTTTGTGGTGGAAGATAAAGCTAAAAGACCAGGATGGAGCAGCAAGAAATTTGTTTTAGATAGTTTTATATGAGGATAGATAGATAGATAGATAGATAGATAGATAGATAGATAATAAATCCAGGTTTATAAAGAGCCCATGTGGTGAATGATACAGATAAGTGTGTGTTGTTATTTAACATTACACTACATACTGATTGAGAAAAGAAAAGAGTACCAAAAAAAAGCTGAAATAGTCAAATGAAGAGTTCCTCTGATTCAAAGCTCAGTGTCAAAGTAAGGTTGAAGGGAAAGATGGGAGTCTGGAACTTCCCAGAAAGCAGGAAACAAGACCGGGACCAAAAGGATGCCATAAGGACTTTAATAAAAGGACCTGAGGTCTCGCTGCCTCCAGACGGAACTTGAAAAAATTTTTTTTAAAGAACTTTAAACATACTCACCATTCTGTCTATAGGGCCAGAAAAGGACAATTCAGCACTGGCAGCAGAGCATGCCTCTGAAGAATTAATGGCACTTAGAGCATTAATACTAGTCATCAGTACTGAGTATGACTATGGTGATGTTATTCGTGCTGGAGTCATTGTTGCTGGAGTGGATGAAGCATAAAGTACTGGCCTCACTGGTACTGATGTGATTACTACTGACAGCAAGTGAACTGATGCAGACAGAACCAGGAAGTGGCACACATTAGGGCTGTGTGAAGCTTCAGTCCTTGATTCGATTCGGCAGAGATTTGGCCCAATTCGGTGGCCGACTCTCCAAATCTGAATGAAATCAGGAGACCCTTTAATCTCTCCAAATTGAACTGCAACCCTCCAAATCAAATAGGATAGATTCAGAATGATTTGGCGATTCCGACATAGCTTTAAATGTTTTTTCTCAAGGTACCAGGAGGCTCATGGTACCAGGAGGCTCATGACCTCCATGTACCTTTCTCAAAGTACCAGGAGGCTCATGACCACTACGATGGTGGGGTGGATGAAACGTCTCACAGGAGCGCGGGGGGGCTCCCCAGCATGCTCGGCAGCAGTCCTGGAAGCAGACCAGAAGCACTTCTGGTCCACTTCTGGCTTCGCTGCTGAGCATGCAGGCGGCTCCCCCATTCTCCTGTGGGACACTTTATTCATGCCAGCATTGCAGCATTCGTGAGCCACGCCTGGTATGTCAAGGTATGTAGAAAAAGCATTTAAAGCTGTGTCTATGGCAGAATCTCTGATTCTCCGAATCAGCATCGAATCTTCATATTGGGATTTGGCTGAATCAAATTGGGGACAGTGATCCAAATCAACGAATCAAATCACTATCCCCAATTCGGGCCAAATCCAAATCCAAATTGAATACAGCCTGTTTTGCACACCCCTAGCAGACATTACACTTAAGACATGATTAACCAGTTAATCACGCCTTAAGTGGTCACCCCACCACATGTTCATTCACTTAATGGTATGATAAAACAGGGAATAAGCCACAAAGTTATTATACATATTTAGTGTCTCCATCGTACCTTAAATTAAATGTGTGGCCAGCACCGTTTAGTAGATTGGTGCTCCCAGCCTCAAGAGTGCACCGGAGCCCCTCAAGGCTCCAGTATGCTCCAGAGGCTGGAAGCACTGTTAGCTGATTGGTGCTTCCAGTCATGGGTGGGAGTGCATGGAGCCCTAGGCTGGTGCTTCCAGCCACAGGAAACTGGCACTCCCGCTCACACACGCGCATCAGAATCCTAAAAGGTTCCAGTGTAGTCCTACAACTGGGAGCACTGATCAGCTGACCAGCACACCCAGCCACGGGACCACTGGGCACCCAGCTTGCTACTTGCTGTTGTCCTGCACCAGCAACATGGTGTGATTTAGATCTGATTCCCAATCCCACAACCATTCCTCCTGCCATACACATTTGGATTTATGCATGTGTGGCACAGCAGGAGGCACAACTGTTGGGACCATGGATCAGATCTCATTGTATCTTTAACTGAACATCTGTCAGCAGCATCAGAGCTGGACCAGTTCCAGCTGATGTAACAGAAACCTTGTCAGTCAGAGTAAACTTATCAGAATCCCTCTGGTTGCTCAGGAATGCTTTCTGGGTCTTCACCCACTCTTAAGCTCCAAACAGCTGGAACCTTAGGAGCTTTTGCTAACAGGCTGTACACTAGGTCCTCTCTTCCCTCCAGGTCTTTCAAGGTTCCTTACTCTGAGCTTAAGTTCTTCATAGAAGGAACAGCTGAAGGAAAAGTAGCTGACAGCACTTTTGGAGAATATTTAGTCTAAATCAGGGTTGTCTATTTCTAAGTGGTTGGGCCTGCATGCTATGCAAGCCACACCATCAGTGACCACATACCACATTACCCATGGCCTGCTGGGCCACATGCTGCGCTTGCACCCCCTGTTGCACCAGCACCATGAGAGTGCCTTGGCCCCTGCTCTAAGCTTTTCTGGCTGTGGGCTCCCCTGCTACATAGTCTCTTTCAGCACTGTGGGCTGTGCAGTGCTGTCCTACCCCCTGGGATGAGAGGATGAAGCAGAAACTGGAGGAGGGAGAGGAGCCTGGGGATCCTAGCTGCTGCAGCAACTGAAGTGATGGAGGGGAGTGGCAGCCAGATGGGAGTTTGGGAGTTCAGGAAGTGACACATTAACCCCTTGTGGGCCATATGCAGCCAATGGTCTGCCAGTTGGATAGCTCTGGTCTACATGATCAGTCGTGGGCTGGCCAGGATTGGAAGCTAAGCACATCGAGCTTCCAATGAGGTAAAGGAGAGGATTGAGTCCTCTTAGAGAAGGATCTACAAACAATGCATTTGTCCATAATGGGCCCTTCACCGCAGCAGAGGCACTTATTATATCTTTCATTTGGAATAATTTCTATCTACAGGTCAAGCTGTTCTTAACTTCTGAGGAATTATGCCTGGCTATTCAGTACTGGAGTTCCACTCCAGGAGCTAAATAAATAAAACCACTTTCCTACAGGGGAGAACAAAGGAAATGCTTTCAAAGCTGTGACTATTTACTAATAACTAACTGTTTATGCTAGAAAGGCAGCTGCTAACCAGTAATAGAAACAGAAAGCATGAGGCACCTCAGGACCCACAAGTGGTAAGGAGGAATGAAGAAGGTGTTGGAGTGACCCTTCCCACTATACTCTGTGTTAGAGGCATGAAGACATTCAGGGCACATGCCTACTCCAACTGACCCTGCTGATCAAAACTGTCCACTAGACTGAGAGGTGTACACACACACACACACACACACACACACACACACACACACACACAC
>NW_017728947.1:45900296-45909373 GCF_001723895.1 Crocodylus porosus | reverse complement strand
ACACACACACACACACACACACACACACACACACACACACACACACTCCCTTCATTCCCAAACATCTAAAACAGTGGTGCTCAATCTTTCTTGCAACTGGACCAAACCTTAAAATCAGAAATAGATCAAGGGCCACATTATAGTTCTAAGCTTGGGCATATCCTAATGTGACATAATTTAAGTAATATTAGAAAAAAAAGATAAATTTTAGTAATGTTAGGCTTATGAATATATAGTAGGAAGTGCAGTATTCATAGTATTATTTTAGGCTTCATAAAAATAATGAAACTTTAGAATCATTGCAAAAAATAATAAAACCAACCACAATAATTCAAGAACTATTTCAGATGACAGATGAAAATTACCCAGCTGGCAGCAATGTACCACACCCTCAGCTTCCTGCAATTTCCAGTAACCTGCCAGTGTCTCCTGAAGACAGAGCAATGTGCTTTGGGAACAAGTGGCAGTAGGACCATGCTCTGCCCCAGAGCAGTGGGTCTCTCTCTGAAATAACTTTTTTCAGGTGCTGTAGCCAGCCCTGTGCTGTGCCAGAGCTCTGTGGGTGGTGGTGTGGGGTGCTGCCAAAGGAAGGTCTCCATGCCCTGTCCTCTTCCAGCTGCCCCAGTTCTCACAGCCTCCAGAGCCCAGGAGCTGAGCATCTCTTCTGTCACCTTGCCCTCTTCCTTCCCCACACCGTCACTGAATTCAGCGGTAGGGAAAAGAGGGGATGAGCAGCAGTGGTGGTGCTCAGGTCCAGGGCTGAAGACCTGCTTGAAAGCTCTGAGCTTCCTGCCAAGTTACAGCAGGATCTGGATGGAGCCACAGCTTTTGTTCAGCTCTGAAGCCCAGGAGATGAGAGTCACTGCTGCTACTCTCCTCTTTCCCTCCCCCACCAAATTCAAGACAGGGAAAAGAGGGGACAAGCAGGAGCAACAGGTCTCAGCTCCTGGGCTCAGGAGCTGCACAATAGCTGTGGCTCTAGCCCAAGTCCACACTGACAGGCCAATGAGCCTAGAGCTTTCATGCAGCTCTAAAGCCCAGGAACTGAGTGCCTTCACTGGTGTTTGTCCCCTTCTTTACCCTGTCACTGAGTTTGGTGTGGGAGATGAGGAGGAGGAGGTGAATGGTAGCTGTGCTCAGCTCCTGGGACCTGTGCTCAGAGCTTCATGAAAGCTCTGAGCTGGCTGGCATGGCAGTGGGGGCGACAGTGCTGCTGCTCATACCTTCCTTTCCCATTACTGAATTCAGGGCACTTTTACCTGTTAGTGATGGGCCAGTCACACCAACTTTACCAGGTCCATCTGGGCCGTGCAGAGTTTGAATACCACTCATCTGAACCAATCCTCCTATCATGCCACTCTGATTGTATCTTCTTGAAATCTCTTCAGTGGTTCTCCAATCTTCCACAACATCAAAAAGAAAGTTTTCTCATAGTCAACAAACTTGTCTCTATAATCTAGCTCTATCCTATCTATTCAAACTTCTATCTTATTACAAGATCAAGGTCAACTACAGCAGCCACTTCTTTAACAGGCATTTTCACACTTTCTCCCATGCTGCCTTTTACAAGAGGGAAAAGCTTCCAACTAAAATCCACAAAGCCTCCATTTTATCCTGTTTAAGTCCCTCCTCAAAATCCATCTTTTCTTTTTTCCATATAGAAAACAGCAATCCAGAAGTGCCTAGACAGGACACAAGTTTTTATTTCCTTGGTGGGCTCAAGCATGTATATATATCCTTTTTTGTTACTGTCTCTGATTGCCACCCTGATCCACTTTCTTCTGTTATCTACTTCTTATGTCTTGTCTCTTAGGGTGTAAGTTCATATGGGCAGGGACTTGTACTTTCTACATATTTATACAGTTTCTAGCACAAGAAAACCCCAATCCAATTGACTCATAAGTACTATTGCACTGTAATGTGAGATATCAATTCTAACTGATAATTTATTACTATGCCACCCAAAATATGCTGGCACTTTATAAATGAAAAGTGCCTGCCCTGAAGATTTTACATAAACTGAAAGCATACTAGAATGCAACAGAATGTGTAGGGAAAGAAAGCAAATAACTGACAAGGAGATACCTAGATGAGGATGGACAAGGCAGGGTACCAAAATTAACGCTGGGATAGAAAAGCACAGGGAAGAGTTTAGAAATACATACTTGGGTGCAGGGATTCAAGGAATGGAGAGAACGAAATATTGAGCAGAGAACAGGATTTGAAATGGTAGTGGAAGATGGCAACAGGCTGTGAGGAGGAGAAATGTTTTGAGGGAAGGAGGAATGGAAAACAAATCAAGTTGGAAGAGGAAACCAAATTCACTAGGAAGGACTGCAGTCAGTGAAGAGTGACTTGTTAACTGAGGAACGGCTACTCCTCCTAGCCAAGGAAGAAAGCTGTCTACTGTTTTTCTTTACTTTCTCTTCTTGCCAGCCATCATTATGTTTATTCTGATTCTGAAGAATATCTTTCTGCCTGACATTCCATTTTCTCTTAGCTGTTTTTTTCTTGTAAATGTTGAGATCAGAGAATAAAGTAGTGACAAGAGAGGGGAAAAGTCAAAGAAAACAGTTCCTTATTTTCCCTCCAGGAGCACCTCAAGAGCTGTTGACAGGGCTTCCAAGTTATCATGATTGTTATCATGGTTGTTACAAGGGTGATATGAATAAGAAAAGCAGAAACATCTTGTAGATGCAAAAGAAGGAAGGTATACAATTTTAAAAGTTCTTACTAAGATAGTTCGTAACATGACACATTAAATCAGATTAGGACTATGGAATTCCTCTCCATTGTACAAAGGGATGCTTATAAAGACAGTAAGAATATGAAACCTGAGGACTATCTAGCCAAAAGCCTATATCTAAGCCTAGATGACAGCTTAGAAATAGGTTGTTGAGAATGCTGTAGGATAATATTACTATAGTTGCTTATTACAGTAGCACCAAGCAAAGAATATTGGTACTGGTACAAGTTCATATATTAAATATGGATTCAACATCTGCTATATTCATTCAAAAGCCTTATTTCCCCAATCTCCAGTGACTTTTTTTTAAACATGTCCTGTCATGTCTGAAATACAGAAGCATTACATGCTTGATTGATGGTTTTGATTACCATCTGTCTATGGAGACAAAAAGGTGAAAATCAAAGTGCAAAACCACAGGGCCTCTGTCAACAAGACTAATGATATAACGTCTAAAGAACTTTTACCAAGAATTAATGAGAAAGTAGCCTGCTATTCAATGAGATATGAGCTAATAAGATAGTACAAGCCTCGATAACCAGCTAGAGCTGGGTCTCACTAACCTGCAGCTATGAACATAATACATTATGGTCTTCCGACGTCACCTTTGCACATTCTTCCTTGAAACCAAGGTTCAATTTTTGAGGGGGTGAGAAAAATAATAAATCATCTTGCTAGAGCCTGAACTATAGCACGCCTATCTAAACTGGCTGCTACTGTCCAAAAGCTGGGCTTGTCATATCAAATCCTACCTTTTTTTCTAAGCACGCAACAGTAGAATTTAAGAGAAGCTATAAACAACTAAAGCAAAATATGAAGGAATTAACACATATGA
This sequence comes from Crocodylus porosus, assembly GCF_001723895.1. Classification (NCBI taxonomy): domain Eukaryota; kingdom Metazoa; phylum Chordata; order Crocodylia; family Crocodylidae; genus Crocodylus; species Crocodylus porosus. Next base: position 45,905,792 of record NW_017728947.1, on the reverse strand, counting down.
TACATCATGTTGATACATGCATCACTGAGAAACATAACGCAATGTAAGTTGATGAGGAAAAGGTTACCAAGATTCTACAACTCCAGGGATAATGTTGGGGGATTATTTTAATTGGGCTGGGTAATTTGAATATGTGAGATGATGAGTCTCCTGAATCAGAAACTCAAGTTTCAGAGCAATGAGCCTCTTGGCAGCCAAATGATGCAAACTCATTGACACAACCCACATTATCTTAATCCTAGAATAAATATTCTGGCTAAAAATTAAATCCTGTTAATTTCTGTGTCCTACACAGAATATGCTCAGTGGCACTTAAAATTATATATATATACACATATACATACATATATATATACACACACATATATATACACACACATATACATATACATACAGATATATATATATATCTATATATACACATATACATACATATATATATACACACATATACATATATATATATAATACACATTTTCTAAAAAAGAATCACTGCTGTCTAACTGGTAGAATATAACAAATAACAGCATCTCTTTATACGCTAGGCTAGGAGGCAGGCAGTATATTTGCAGATACTATTAATTCAAAAGCCTCTTGTAGGTGTGTCTTACCGGTTCTCCTGCACTGCCTGCTGCGTGATGGGAATAACAGATGAGACCAGGGATGGGCTGTTCACCTTTTGCCATGATAACAGCAGAACTGGTGTAGGATGGATGCTTCTAATGTACAATACATAACAGCTATGAATACAGTGATAGGAAAACATGAAACTACACAAGCAAAATGACAAAAGGAACAAGGGTGAAACAGGTGGGACACTGAAATGCTAAATGATTACAAACTTATATGAACACAAACAGTTTAGATCTCAGGTATTTTCTGTCCTTAAAACTGCACTGAATACTGGTGCCTCTTGTCATTTCAAGTGAACTAATTAATCTATTTAGACCTTACATTAAAATTAATAATAACAAAAAGTACAACTTGAAATTGTTAACTTAGTGCATCTATTCCTGCAAACATACATACATAACCAGGATATTTGTAAGTGAGAAAATAATCTCAGTTGGAGATATTATGAGACTATGAATTATTCCTAAGGTTCAACTTCTGAGAACAGGAATGCTGCTATTATGGTTTAAGTAAAAAGTGGTATAACATGATTTTGATATACTTAAAATTAATTACTAATAGACAAACGCCGGTCAATGAGAATTGAAAAAGTATAGACTATTCAAATATAAGCTGAATTAACTTGGATAACCTTTCCCAAACATCTAGGAAAGTGTGTATCTTATAGTTCAAAACTGAACCTACAAACAAATTAAAAAGGGTACTAAAACAGGGTACTCCAACTAAAACATCATCATTCATTTGGACAAAGTTATACAGAAATATTATTTCAACAGATTGGTACATGATGAAATCAAACTTTTCCAAGTGATATTTGTATAAATACTGTGATTTTTTTCTTTTATACTTCCAAGTTTATATTCCAGTTTGGATCACATGTATCTGCCTAATCGAACTGGCGAAAGCACTGAAGTCTAAATAGCGATGACTTATTTATTTATGGTAGGAAAATGCCATACTTCTAGTTCTCTGTTCCCAGAATGCAGCTATGCACAGGGAAATACAAGTAACCTGGGTGTTTTATTGTCCACTAGCTACTTGCTACATTTGTCTGTCATCATTTCTGGAAATTAGTATTATCCTTTCTAATAGGACTCTGTCATATCAGAAAATGCTAATAACATAATTCCTTAAAATACCACCTACTGCAGCTAATATGTTTAGGCATGGCAGATGTTTTGATCAAAAAAAAAAAAAGGAGTTACATCAGAAAATGGTATTGTTAAAAGCATAACAGCATTCCAGTAACAGATGGTATGTGCATAGTGCCTTACAAAGTCTGTGCTTAATTTCAAAGCAGGGCTCGCTCACATATTTGTCTAAAGCTGGCTAATGTTAATTTCTAGACTGTCCAACATCCACCAGTATGTAAAAATCAAAGCCAAAAACATAGTCCTAAAATACAGTTTGGTGATGGTGGAAAGTACCTGAGAAAGAAACCTAAGTGCCTCTCATGCAAATAGCCAAGACTCACCTTAGCTGCAATGGCTGCAGCAGTTATATGTGAAGAAGAACTGTCCTCTGTTGAGGCAACTCCACTATCCTTCTTCTCTTCCTCCTCTTCCTCACACTGTACACCTTTGTCTTCTGTCTGCTTGTGAGGGCTGGTGGTTGGAGGAGGAGAAAGAGGTGGTGGTGGTGAAGGTAAGTCTTCGAGTTCGTCATGTACCTCCTTAACTTTTACAATGGCATCCCGCAAAAGGTCAATGGCGTGAGGTAGGGCTGGCAGTATAAACTGAAAGCATTCCTATGTATAAGAAGAGGAGAAATTATACTGAAAATTTACCTGCCAATGAAAATAGGGATTTGTCAGCTCTGTCATAAGGGTTGATTGATCTGAATTCGTTTCCAATCTGATCAGAAAACAAACAAACAAACAAACAAAAAAACCCCAACAAAGCCTAACTGCTTGTTAGGAGAAATAAGCCAGAATTTAATCGAAAGGTAAATTGGGGTACATGCAGTATATTATTTATACGCAAAAACCTCTCCGTTGTGCAACATTTAGAACTGCTAAATTTTAACCAAGACTGCAAACATTACCATACAGTAAATCACCAGTTAAGTCCCATTAAATACATAACAAAGCAGCCAATCTAAGAGTTATAGAAAGCATAATCATTAAACAAACCTTACAAAACATATAAAAAAACCACACTCCAACAGAAATGTAAAACTTAACAAACTTTAATGCTACACTTTCATTTATTTATTTATTTGATTTATAGCCAGCCCTATCCAAATGAGCTTTTGTGACATTAGCCTCAAATCTTCACTTTTTTGTTCCTTTTATATCTAGAGATTGATTCACATCATGAAGGGTTTCTTAATACGGCTGTCTCTATAGTAAGATATACTATTTTTTATTCATAGGCTTTTTTCTGTGGACTTTTAGAGTGACAGACTTGCTGATATCATCATAATTTCTCACAATTCAGAGTAATTTTACAGCATCCACATAAAATTTGTCTTCTAATTCTCTCGGCTTGTTTTCTTGTAATAGATTATAGGACATTTCCATTTTATGGCTGGAAAAAACGAAAAACTGCAGAGACACTGTGTAAAAGACTCTTGCCTCTGAGAATGGCCGTAGCACCTGCTGTAATTATATTATTTGCATTATTTATCACAAGCAGTATAATCTCACTCTGGGTTCCCAGGTTGTTGCCCTGTCCTCAACTGTGACACCCTGTTGGAAATAAATATAAGATTGGGAAACTTCCCTTAGAATACTGGATTGAGCCTTGAAGTGCCACACTGACCTGTTCATCATCAATCCTTTGCTCTGGCCTGATCTTTGGACTCGGTCCCCTGAACAGGGAGTCCCTCCCTATAATTGGCCTCTTTTTGTCTCTTTCTGGGGCTTGTTCTTCCCCTAGCATCCCCAAATGACTACTCTCCTTCAGGGCTTGTTCTCTCTCTCCGGCACCCTCATTTTTAACACTCTTTCTACTGGGCTCTGTTTCTTGCCCCTGTGCTCAGGCTCCTCTCTCTCTCCCTCTTGGGGCCTACAGTCTGCACCCCTTGACCAGTCCCTCTTAGGGCCTGCAATCTCTACCCGACCCATTCTTCCTGGGTCCTTATAGCTCTAGCCTCCACCAACAGTCCTTTTACAGGGCCTTCCAGCTCCGGACTCTGCCAACAGTCCTTAGTCAGGGCTAGCACGTTAGCGTCTCACCCTTGGAGCTCATGCTAACTAATCAAATGCACAGGTGCCTTCCCAAATCAGCCACTGTGACCTCTCTGTTTCCCTGCAACAACTCCCATAACTCCTGCAAAACAGAAACATAAACCAGTTATCTGTGCATGAAACAGGCTTTCCTGTACAGCTGCTTCTCGTGCAAGGATGTGGGCTAGTGTGACTCTCTTTAGCCCTGGAGCCAGGCCTATATGCCCACTGACTCTCCTCTTTTCAACAGGACCCAGGATCTTCTAATCACCTATTATTGAGCAGTCTGATGTTCTGCTGCTTGCAGTCTGCAGACTGGGCTCTGATGCCCTTCAACTTTGCCGCTCACACGTGCTGCACTCTGCAGTCGCATAACACTGCTTACTGTGGTAACAGGGGGCAGGGGCCCCTGTGACAGGAGTCACTGTACTTCTTTTATGTTATCAGTTGTAAGTGCGCTGTGTTTTCACAGGTTGTGTTCACATACAACCCATGTACTTAGGAATATCTGAAAAAAATTAAAACTCGCTAGGACTGTGTGTCTTCTGAAAAGGGTGGATGTATGTGTGTATGTGGTTTGTAAAACCCCTGTTAGACATATCCAAGAACACAATTATCTTCACTTAGCTAAACTTTAAATCTCATCAACCAAATGGGAAATGAAGAGAGGAAAAGGAAAGCAAGTTGTGAGCTAACCCATCATGAAATGCAATGAACTTGTGAGGAAATTCATAAACAGTTAACACATTAGGAAAATAAACATCCCACCAGTAAGCCAGTATGGCTTGACTACTGTTAAACAGGTATTATAATATTTGCATTATTTATAGTATGCAGTATTTATTTTGGCAAATGCTAGAACATTGTGGCAGAATCTCTGTCCATATAACTTGTCATCGGACCAATAATTGCTACGGGCTTATCAAAGTTTAGACCAGACAAGGATCTTTTCCAATTTTTGTTGAAGCCATGTTAAAGAAAAGAATGGGGCATCCAAAGAGAGGAGGAAGTCTCCCACAAAGGCTGATTCTGTGGCACACTGTGAGAAAGGTCTCTGGCAGTAGCATAGTGATGGGGTGGGGTGACCCAGGCACAGGGATAGTGATGACTTCCAGCTGACACATAATTGTCCAGCTATCAGTAACAGTTGCTTTTTTATGCCTCTCCAGCAAGTCAGTGCCTACGGTGGTTGCCCCTTTCCTCTTGCTCTAATTACATGGAAAGCACATGATAATGCAAAAGGAGTCTGACTGTACTCTAGTGGTGAAGGAATTCAACTGGCAGGGGAGGAAGGGACTGTCGTGTGTTCCTGTTTCCATTTCTGTCCCCTGGACTGTTTATGCATTTTACATTAGACAATCATTGGATAGAAATGCCAGAGTGCAGGACCTCCATCTAACCCAGGAGGTGCACAGCCCCACCAGGGGAGACGCCGCCTTGTTGGACCTAGTGCTGGCCACGGGTGATGACCTGGTGAGGGGGCTGCAGGTGCTCGACCACCTGGGCATGCAGTAAGGCAGCGGCCCTAGATTTTAGGAGGGCAAACTTCAACGAGCTGAGGAGGATAGTTGGAGAAGCACTGAGGTCCCGGAGGGGAGGGGAGCCAGGTGTCCAAGGAGAGTGGTCACTCCTTAAGGAGACGATCCTCCAAGCCCAAAGGAAGGTAATCCCAACGAGGATCAAGGGAGCAGGAG
>NW_017728947.1:45878268-45900285 GCF_001723895.1 Crocodylus porosus | reverse complement strand
ACCCCAGTACTCTTTCCTGCCATGGCAGGGGGTCGGACTAGATGATCTGCTCAGGTCCCTTCCGACACTAGAAACTATGAAACTATAAAAACAAATAATCCTGAGAGAAGTCACTGGGACCCTGGCCTATTAGCTGAGTACCCTAACTACAAGGCAGCAGAGTCAGGCTCACTCCTATTTGCTTTTCTTCTGGTCCCAATACTCCTGCATTCTTTGCTTCAACAGGGCAGATGAAGGATGTGCCCAAAATGTTTTATAGCCTGATGGTTAGGGCATTCTTCTGACAGGTGGGAAATGTGGCTATGAAAACCCTCTGCCTGAGAAAGCCATAGAACTCAAGTTATCAGTTTCCTGAGCAAGCACTCTAACCACTTGGCTACTTCCTCCTTTGACAGTGTTACTGAACGAGACTGGCCTTGCTCACTGTACATTATACTGAATCCCATGCTGCTGCTGTTAGGCATGCTCAGAGCACAGCTACTGAATCAGGAACCTCCAAGAACTTAGGCAGAGGTGAATCGCTGTTCTGCCTCATACCTGGTTTGTGACCAAACTTAGACAAGAACAGTTTAGGCATTCAGGGATCATTCCAAAACATAGCTGCTAAATTTAAGGTAGATTCAGAGTTCCATTGGTGCTACAGGGCTATGGCAGCAGATTCTCCTTTGTACAAAAAGTGAAGATGACAATTGTTTGTTCTAAAACATAAAGGAAACATATACAGAAGGAAGAAAGTTTGTATATTCAACTTTTCAGACTATAACTGGCTTTAAGTCTCCCCATTTTTACAGACACTAGTCTTATATCTTGTCCAGCTCTGCTGTCCCGTGATATTTCGTGCATCATCAACAGGTTATATTAGTTCCATTTCATGTATTTATATAATAAAACTGAAGAAAATATACAGCTTCATTTATGGTTTTATTACTGAAACTGGAAAGGAAGTAATATAGATCATGAAAGAGAGGAAATCCTCATTTAAGGAGGTTCGTGAGGTCTCTGCTGCCAGGGATTATCTCTCTCCATTGTAATAATATTTGCTGAAATCTCAGAGCTGTGGGATCTATTATGCTGTACTACCTGATGAGTGAAAAGCTTACCTTCATAGTAGACAACTCATCAGGTTACAAAAATTACTGCTATATAGTGAAACTTAGCAGTATTTTTTCCTTTCCAATACAGTGATCTCGTATTATTTGCATATATGAAATATGCTTGTTATACTGTCTCTATTTGTATTGTATCCCTTTTCCTCACCTGCTGTTTATTTGCCTTTCTTTAGATTGTGAGTGCCCCAGGGCAGAAATCATGCTTTTTCTCAGCTTGGAAATTACCTAGCATATTGCAGACACCGCTGAATGTAATTAATAAAAATGACCAGAGACAAATGCCACTCTTCCTCCTCCATAATTTGATTCAGAGGACATAAATCTCTAGCAGATAAAAAGAGAGACAAATAACATATTGAAATAATGTGGCTGCTTGGGATTGCTACGTAGACCCTGAGAACTTTTTCAGGGTTGTTCAAAATCAAAACATGCTCATTCTTTTTTAATTCATAGTATATCTGGAGAAAAAAAATCTTATTCTTATGTGAACTTTCCTCTGCAGTGATGGAAACTCTAAAATATAACATAAATGAGGTTAAGACATCAGAATTAGCAAACAAAAATGACTACAAATTAAAAAAAAAGATCATTCTAGTTTCATTGCCCAGCCTGAATGAAATGTAATATAAACAGACAACACAAAGCATAAAAATGTAAATTTCAGTTGAGTTTTCAATTGCAAATATTAAAAAATCCATAAATGAAAAATATTTGAAATATACTTATTTTGCTAACTGTTTAAAAATGATTTTCTTTTTTTTTTCCTTAGCAAAGGTGGTAGTAAGAAATCTATGAATTCTTCAGACCATTGCCACACTATTAGGTTGTTTCAGACTCTTTTGGAGAGTCTTCAGAGTCTTTTAACTGTAGGTAACATTGCAAATGGTCCCACTTCCGGCTATATGGGCTTTACACAGCTCTAGGCATTTTTGTAAAATTGGTTGTGGTAGCTAAGCTCCTGTCATATGCAAGAAAAGTATCTTGAATCCAATAGGATCAAATGTAAAGACAGACTCAATATGAATACTTCTTACCTGTGACCCTTTCTTGCTACCTGGTAGGTTAATTATGAGAGTTTTTCCTCTGATTCCACACACAGGCCTGAAAGGAAACAGAAAGAGTTTGAAATACAAGTATTTTCCTCCATGGGAAAACATAGCACTGAGGGGTAATTCTGACCATCTATCTCTGTGTGCCAGTTTAGTCTGTAATCTCTGAAAATGCTTGGGAACCACATATGGATAAAATGGCTGAAAGGTAGGATTATCTCAGGAGAAGCTGAGACAGCATAAGGCAAGGTGAAAAATAAGATTTCAACATATAAACAAATATAAAAAAGAAATTAACTGGACTAGATCTTCATTTAGCATCATACAGTGTAACTTCATTAACTTCACTCTTTATTTACAATAAAGTGAGGATCTAATTTATTTTCCATTTGCTCAAATTCCTGGTTTGGTTCTGGCTTGACGGCACCAAAAATACTTTGGCCAATAACTAAAACAACTGATAATAAAAGGTCACTCAGTTGTACTCATTCTATCATATATATTTTTGAATTATAACATATGAAAAGCAGAAAGGATAAAATCATTTTCCTATATAGAAATGCAATCACAAGGGCTCTTGATAGAGCCACTTGGATGGAGTTGTAGTATGTACAGTTCAAAACTAAAGGGAAACTTCTTTACAAATCTTATTCTTCCAGAGATCCTGTTCTGCACCCCAAAGCAGCACATCAAGCAATGAAAAGGCTAAGATGAAGTTATGATTTACATCAGACAATTTGAAATTAGGGTCTGTAACATCAGCATGTAAGATCAAAATGAATAATAATACTATTATTATGCACTCATGTAAGACTATACATTTTAAGAGTTCTACATTTTAATCAATTATTCCATACAGCACTTTATGAAGCCAGCAAGTACTGCTATCTCCTTTTTACAGATGGAGAGGGGAAGGAAAAGGCATTTTAAGTTACTTGCAAAAAGACAAAGCAGTTTATTGTTTATTGGCTGAAATGAACTTATGTGTTCATATTTACAAAACCATATTCCAAATACAACATTTCTATCCACAAGCTATAAGTGGTGACTGTAAACATATCAAAAGGCAGGTTTTGCTTTGTCACCAGAAGAAAGATCTTGACCCTTGCCAATTGTAACCCAATCCAAACCCCTTCGTTTTACAAGAATCCACAACCTATGGAATCAAAAAGAGGTTGCAGGAGACATTTTTTCTCCAAAACTCAGCCAAAGACTATTTTATCAAGACCAAGAAAGGATAGATCAGGTTGCATAGAGAGTACTTGGCCTTTACCTGCAGTCAACCTGAATGATACAAACCAGAATGGCAATTTAGATAGTGTAACACTGCATATTTATAGTGCAGTTTGTTTCCTGAAAACTTGTGTTACTGGGAGCCCTAACAGATATGGATGGCTATATTTTTTTTGAGCCCATTTCATTGAGGAGTGTTTGCACAAGAGGTTCTACAGAATTTTTCCAGTCACCATAGCTTCTTCTTATTTGCTAGTGAACAAATACATTGTAAAGAAAATTTATTACACTTTTTTCCTGTTTGTGAAATATCTATGAAGAAATGGAAAATGTTGCATGATTTAGAGACAGAATTGGTTACAAATGTTCCTTCCTTAACTGCTTGATATATAAAATAAGAAATCTGAATTATACCATTTGGTTCTGATTAGTCATACAAGTCATATAGCCTTGTTTTGATTTTCCAGTTGGTAAACTTGGTATAACTTGGTAGAAAAATTGGCAAAAGATGAAGTGAAATACACCCCATGGTCACATCCAGATGTGCAGGCATGTGCGGTTTGTGGTGCTGCAAACTGGACACTCAGAACATTAAAGTATGCCCTGCCCTGCAAATTTGCAAATTTGGAGGCAAATTTTGCTACCAGGAAATCCTGGTAGCAAAACCCCCTCAAAAAACAGCAACAAAACAAAAAAAACCCAGCACAAAAAATGTGGCCGGGCGCATGCGACATGAGCGTGCTCTGGTAGGGCTTGGTTCTCCAGGGACACACTTTGGCTGCCAGTCAGAGTCTCCACTCCTTGAGTTGTGCTCTGGCTCCTTGAGCACACTGGGAGCTGGGAGGAGCGGCAAAAGGGCAGTTTGCCCAAACCGGGGCAATTTGTCCTACACCAAAGTGTAAGTGCAGGGGTGTGCACTGAGCAAAAAGTAGTAGCACAAATTTGTACCACTGCTATTTTGCCGCTGAAAGCGCACCCCCCAGAAGTGGGGATGTGTCCTAGGAGTACTATATCATGTGAGTGCAAATTTTACTTTCTACAGAAATTCATGCTAGTAAAATTCTTGAAGGAGTCTAAAATAAGCAACAATAAAAAGGGGAAATAAATGGCCAAACTCAATTCTTGTTAAAAAAAAAAGAATAAAGAAAAAAGTAGAAGGACTTTTTTTTGCAGTCCTCAGTTACTTTCGAATTGTCAGAGTCTGTCCAAAAAGAGCCATGAAATTTACCTTTTACACGATACTTGTTCCCTAAATTAATGGTAGCTAAAGAATTTGCACAATCTTCTTTTTAGCAAAAAAAAGGGCGAATTAATTAAAAAGGGAAAAAAAACCTTTAGAAGCTCTGTGGATGTCTTAAGAGAACCTCTCTGTTTAATCCACAGAGCTGGACAAATAACTGGTAAAAAAAACTTGGGATGAAAAACATAAATAAAAACAAGTCACATGAAAATGTAGGGTCGTAGTCTGAGAAAAAATAATGTATAACATCATTTAGCAAACGGAAATGCTAAACAAAGAAAAAGAGCAGGAAAGAGAAACTTTTTTTTGTTTTGCTTATATGCTATTTAACATTTAATGCCAAGGAACATAACTTGTTTGTGGGGAAAGGAATTTCCCTGGATTCCTTCCTACATAAATCATTCATTATACTCAATGTCATTAGAAGCTATATCACATTTTCTGGCAGTCAGAAGTATTCTAGTGATAGTTGCCAAAATGTCTGCAGTGGCTTTTCAGAGTCTCAAAATGAGCCTTTCATACCACAATTAAGTTGACCCACATAGGGGACAAGTCTTGTTTTTGACTGTGAGCTCAATTGTGTCCTGTCTCCCAGTCTGCTCTGCTTCCCCTATTTGCATATTTCAAGTGCAATATTGCACAGTTTTGAAATTCATTTCAAAGAAACACAGTAAGAGCTTAGGGCTTAAAGATATCTTGCAGAGATTCAAGTGGCAATTTGTCTATTAGATAATGTGAAGTGCATGTTTAAGCATAAGAAAGCGCTGATCTTTCCTTCTTTTTGTTCTTCCCTTCCACAGTCTGCCACAGAAAATGGCACCATGTAAAAACGACACTCACCCTTTCATGCGAGCTGTTAGTTTATACTTCTTAGGTCTAGTTTATTAGGCAGAATAACTTTAAAAAAAAACATGCAAACCAAAGTTTAATTATTTCACAGACGGTCCAAAGTATACAGCCTGTCAATTGAGGTCTTAATATAAACTTGTATATATTTTGTGTCATGTTAACAGAAGTTTATGTAATTTTGTTTGTAAAGAAATCTGTGGTTTACATTACTCTACAAAAGATGTGTTTTTAAATGTGTCTTGCAAATGTTTATACATGTGCAATATATGCAAATTAGGGGATTCCATCAGATTACTGCTAGTGTATATAGCTATATCAAATCTCATGCCGTGTAGAGTCTGAATATTTGTCTGACATCAATAACTGGTTTACGCTGAGGGAATAATATAAAGAAAGTAGATGTATACATCAGCAACTACTACATTTTGCTTAAGGCTGGACTTGACAACAACATTTTCCTGAATTTGCCTCCCACACAATCTCTGTCCTCTATGTTAGGAAAGAACATCCACAGGTCCATGAGACCTTCTGAAGGGTGCCACTAGGTGTGACAAGATAAACAGATGAGAGAAGATAAGCACAGGTGTTCAGGCTACTCCCTGCCTAGCCACTGCCCTGTCCTCACTGCCAAGCCCCTGTGCAAGAAGATAAGCACTGTAATAAATTATGTTTTGAAATGGGGTGCTGTAGCCGGGGCTGGTGTCCCCCAGCACCCTAAGAGATCGATGCCCCCCTGCCCCCAGTTTAGGGCAGTCTGCCCTGCATTCGCCTGCCACCCCTTTGATGTAAAAATGAACTGATATAAAAAATGTGGGATGCTGCCCATTTGTGGCCCTGGTATTCTGTGACAAATACACAGCTGTGAACCACCACTACACCTTGCAGATAGTCCCATGCCTTACAGATAGCATCCGAATCCACTACTATTCAAACCCCTAGCCCCTTACTGAGCCGCACTTGGCCTCTGGCCCATGCAGGCCTCAGGTCCCTCTAGGTGGACCTTGGCCCCTCAGTGGACCACTCCCCCAGCTGGACCACACTCTGACCCGTCTCTGGGTCACACACTCACTCCACCCCATTACTGGGCACACATTCACTCTGCCCTCTTACTGGGCCACACACTCACATTCCGGGCCTTTTGCCCCTTGGGCCTCAGGTCCCCCCTAGTGGGCCTTGGTCTCAAACTTTTCCCCTACAAGGCAGTGGGGGATGAGACTTTACAGCGTCCCATTGTCACCTTTCACTGGGGAGGCACAGGTGTGGCATTTCCTGGGGGCTGCCTCATGATAGGCAGTCCCACCACACCATCCAACCCCAGCAGGGTGCAGTTTCAGGTCTTACCCAGGACCAAAAAGAACCTCATCCATCCCCATAGTTCCTACCCTAACCTCCAGATGTTCCAGGAGCTTCAGTCTTCAGGCTGAGGAATCTTCCTCCTCCAGCTCCCCAGATGTAACTGCTGGCTCTGCTTCCAGGTTCTGGGCTTATACACACCCTGCCTAGCCCTCCTCCAATCAGGAGGCCACTTGTGGTCAGGTGACCACCTAACGTGGCCTGAACTCACCTGCCAGCTACTGCAAAGCCTGCCTGATGTTCTTCAAGTGGCAGGCACAAATAATGCACTGCCACAGGTGCTGATCAATTCACACAAGTTATGGAGGGGCGCCTTGAGTCACACAAGGCATTCTTCACATCTAAAAAGGTTGAGAACCACTGCTATACGAAATACAAAGATGAAGAGCTTACATCTACAGAAACTGTATCTGGTGATGCAAGTGGATTTTATGAGGGCTTCTAAATTGTAATTCATACAGATCAATTTGGTGAGGCCCAAATATGGGATAAAACATCTGACAAAAGCCCAAAATAAAGGGGGCCAAATTATTCATGAAGAATCTTTTCCTCTGCAAACAGGAAGGTGAGACACTTAGGGTAAGATTATATTCCACCTATTAGGCACCTAAGTGGAATCCTGTTCCATCCTGTTTGAATCTATAAAAAAACTGTTAAAACAAAAAGCGATTTGGCCCTTTCTGCTTTTTTGTGATTAAATCCTAAGTGTAGGGTGATGGTGTGTTACACAAGCAAAGGCACTCATAGATTTCCAGGACCTGAACAGTGTACAACAAAATTGTACTTAGGCACCTAAGACCACTTAGGTACCCAATAGGTGGAATAGAATCTGACCCTTTTTTTTTTAATGAAAGCTCATGTTCTAATATTATCCTATTTTTCCAGGAATAGACCTTTTAAGTAAAAAATAAAGAACTGCAAGAGTCATGATGAAATTGTGAGAACTGGCACCACTGAGCACATCCAGATGAGTGAGAATGTGTTTCCCCAGGGACAAGTGGCAGTAGCACACCTGGTGCTGCTGCTACTTGTCCTCAGGGAATGCCTTTGCCACAGGTGCTCTGGCACGCAACAGGTTACGCCAGGTGGGTAACCAGTAACTGTGCTGGCTCCAGCAGCCTTACCTGGGGTCCTGAGCGCCTCCAGGAGCTGCAGCCATGGTGGTCCTGCAGCAGGAAGCCTGGCTGGCAGCTAGAGCATAGCTCTGGCTGGCCAGGCTCCAGTTTTGGGTGGTATGCACCACTGCCATGTGAACCGCTGTGCTTTTTTTTTTTTGGCATGGGTTTTTTTTGACCCTGGGATCTCTTAGAGTCAACCCTGCCCCCTGCCCCCAAGCAGCACCACATACTGTACATTTAGATGTTCTCTGTGCTGCAAGGAAGCGCTGCCTAATTGTGCCCTCCTCTGCTTTTTTCCCCATCATTTTTTTGAACCTCTGGATCAAAAAAACCCATGGGAAAAAAAAAAGCAGAGCAGCACACGCACAGGCAGCAAGCACCGCTGAAAAGCAGAGCCAATACACTGCTGAAAAGCAGAGCCAATACACTGGAGCTGTGCTGTGGCTGCTGGTCAGGCTCCACGTGGCAGAACTGCCACTGCTGCAGCCCCGGGTGGCCCCCCAGGGCCCCAGGTAAGGCTGCTGGGGCCAGCCCAGTGCTGACCCCACCCTCCCCTCCCCCACCTGTGGTATCTTGCCGCACACCAAAGCATGCATTGCACAGGTATTCCCCAGGGACAAGTAGAGGCTGCTGGATGAGGCCAGTATGTCCAGTATTTATGACATCAGGAACTTCTTGGTGTGGCAAAATGTCTCCTGTGATTCTACACTTCCTGGACACTGTATTTCCAGGAGGACTTACTTGATGTCATACAAAGTTAAGCCCCAGACCCTTGCAAAGGGCAGCAGCAAGACTGTTACTTCTTTACTGTAAGTAGTTCTTTATATAAGACTGAAAATAAAGCATTGCTTTTACATCACAAGCCTTATCAAGATACTACCAACAGCTTGCTTGCTGCTTTGGGCAATAGCTACGGTGCTCAGCCAACAGCTAGAACTGTGACAGAGTTAATGCAAGACTCCACTCCTTCAGTTTGCTGAGCAGACACAAATGCCTGCCATCTTTACAACTGCATGGCATTCACAGTTTCTTCAGAAGTGCTCCTTTTCCAGTGAACAAAACAGCTTCCCTACTTAAAGCATACACTCCAATTTGAGGGGAAAAGGTGTGTATTATACATGAAAAAATATGGTACTATGTATTTGTTGATCTGGGGGGAAAAAGACTGTGAACTATTTAATCTGTTCTGCCATAGCACAGCAATATGTAAATACACACACACATACACACACACGTGTACACATATACATACATACATATCATTTGTATCTATGTAGTGTCCAAAAGGATCCCAAGCAGAAATTACTTTTCACCTGCCTCTTAACTGCAGCTGAATATAGGGTGGAATTCAGCAGCTGATTAATAGCACACAGAATCAATAAACTGGAGGATATAATAAGGCATGAAGAATACTATACTCATAATTATTAGTGTATGCCTATTTGACTAAATGAAGCCATGGCATTATCAGTGACAGAAATGACTGCTCTTAAAACTCCCATCCAACTTGATTAGGAGACAGTCCTCTATCATGAGAATCATAATCTTTACCTCACTGTAACTTTAATTTGGATTGTCCCAACCAGTGCAAAAATGATTTGGGAAGGTTTTGGAGGTGATACAATAGATTAAAACCTGATCGCCAAATAGGTCAAAATCTGACTAACAGGAAGGTTGTTAATTACCATTGAACAGCGCTCTTTCTTTCTGCCAGACAAATCTCACTTCACATGTATTTTGCCAGATCATCACAGCTACACCAATACTATAAGACCATTATAACACTAGGGATGTTGCAAATTGAGGCAATCCATAGAAGGCTTAAAGAGATTAATGTTATAGAGGGAGGTCAGGTGGAATTTCAATCCTTGTTACCATTTTGGCTGAAGCATCTGCATAAGGAACATGTGGCAAAACAACGTTACTCAGAACTTTCAGCAGAGATGTGGGTTGTAGAATCCCTGGTATAAGGAGCATGGCTACATGGAGTTGTATATAAAGCAATATAATATGGGCCAAATGGGCCCAGGTTCAAAGCACAGTATTTTGCTGTGGAGTGGCAGATGCCAAGGACCCTTGTCCTAGAAATATGAATGTTGGATCTGCAGGTGGACCAACTTTCTTTCAACTTTAAGGGAAAATGGGTCCAAGCCTGACATTTAGCGTACCTCCCTTCTCTTCAAAACAGGCTGCTTCTTCTTTGTTTAAATCAGAGAGTTGCAGTAAGTCACATACCTGTCAAGAGTAACACTGGAACAGATCAGATAGTTTATTTTTTACTGGGTGCTTGTTAAGACATATACTCAACTCCCACACTGCAAAGGCTTTACAGAGCAGGAAAATGTACCATGATGATTTTGGAGTATTCAACTGCAAGCACCAGTTATGGCAGTAGTTGTAAACCAATCAGGATTTGAGGTGTCTTCAAAGACAATAAACACCTGAGATAGTGTGCCAAAGAAGATATCATCAGTGAAGATGAGTTTATGGGATAGTTTCACACAAATCATTATTTATAAATTGAAATAAAAGCATTAGAGCTGGTAAAGAACCGTGAGGAAGACCATTTGAGCTGGCTTTTCCAGTAACTGGTTGTTTCACTCATGTGAAATGGCATTTGTGCAAAGAAGTTCCAAACCAACGAAGGAGTATTTAGAGAATTAAATTAGCTGTCCACTATGCTATATTATGTTGGTGGTAGAAGTCAAATAGAGGAAGGAATTAGCAATCTTCAGTTTCTTCTGATAGATACTGTCTATGTCAGTTGTCAATGTAAAAACTTGATCATAGGTGCTATCCCAACGATGGAGACTACCTAATGGTACAATTAAAAGGTTGTTATCTCTTGGAATGTTTGATCTTCCAAAGGATCTTGCTAGTACCTTGCAGCAAACACTGAGCAGCAATGTAAAGTGTTATCACACTGCAGAACACGGATCTTTGCCTCTTATCTGGGCAATGATTTTCAATTATTGCTGTGACTTAGGAAGTTCTCCCTGAAAGGATTCTTGCAGAGAGTACAATAATAAAGATGCTTCAAGAATTCATATGAAATGCTGTCATCCCTTAGGGGGGTACCAGTTTTCAGATTCATCAGGTCACCAAATTCCACAATAACCACAATGGCTTCTAGACACTTTTGGTAGACTCTTTTTAAAGGAACTGTTGCCATTGGCTGAGCATCTTGCTCAAGACAGCCTTTCTGCCTTTAAGTAGATGAGTTGTAACCTGGCTTGCATGACTGCAAACTGACTCTGAATTAAAGTTCTCTGGGTAATTAACAAACCAACAAATAACATTCCAGATTTTCTAGTTTCTTTTTGTAAAGTGTAGATTGGATGTTACTTCTTCTGAGCAGGTGCAACAGGCAGATTTTTTTACCCCTATCAGATGACCCACATACACTGGATGTAATTTGCTTAGGATGGACACATGCACAGCTTTAAACAAGGTGTCACAGAATCCACAGTAAACTTCCTTAATGGGGAAACAACAAGGAAGGAAAAATCATAACTGTAGATTTTCAAGTGTCATACCAGGCACACCAGCTGGCCTCTAAGGTACTGAAGAACTTTTACAAAATGGAAAGCCAAAAAAAATCAATTATGATCAGTGTTGACTATAACAGAAATCATCAAGAATGATGCATGAAACTGGATTGGGGGGGGCCTTCAGCTGAGATGATCCATAGAAGTTAGGATAGAAATCACATAACAGTCTTGCTGCCTGAAATGTACCATATTGCTCGCGATCATGGATAGTACAAGATAATCATATGAAGCACAATCTTCCCTTCCAGGTTTGATTTATTATATCTCCATTCCATGCGATGGCTACTAAAGCCACTATATTAAGTAAGGAAATCAACATGTTAAACTCCATGTTCCAAATGAAGTAACTCTTTGTCTTTTCAGTTATAATCAGTTGAGGGCTTAAAATTTATAATTATACAGAAAAGCTGCATTAAAGAATTGCAATTCTTTAATGGTATAATGGATCATGACCTTCACTTCTTGTCTTGTTCAAAAGATAGTACCTTAAACATAACATACCCTGTCATAATGTTGGAGCATATAAGAAAATTATTCAGCAACGTAACTTTCTGAAATAATGGAAATTGATAGTGTAATTAAGATTCTCCTACATCTGTGAACCATGAGAGCTATGGAAAGCCACTTGATACCCCCAAAGCAGCATAGCTGTTTTTTAGCTGATCAGGAGCCTGCAAGACAGCAGCAAGACAACCAAGACAGCATTAACAGAAAACAAGTAAAAAAAGTTACCACTGATATGGACTTTATGTTTTGTAAAAGATTTCATTTCAAAAGGTTTTATAATAAGTCTGTCTTGTTTCTCAAAATTATGTGAAAGGCTTGAAAGATCAAATGTCTCAGCTACTTTTCCTCCTGTTTACTAATCTCTCTAATTAGGACTTGAACTGGGTGTGGGACTGACAGGAACAGAAGAGAGAACTGTCATCTCTTTTGAAAAATTAAATACAATAACTCTTTAGATAATTCTGCCTATGGATTCAGAAGACAGGTGTGCTCTACTGTTCTACTGAACATTTACCATTACATGCCTGGTTTCAGCCATATGGACTGTGTGACTCACCAAAACAAGGCTGGCTGTGCAAAGTCAGTCCTAATCCCCACTATAATCAGCAGAGACAGAGGAGCTAGAGCAGGGGTTTTCAAACTTTTGAACAAGTGTACTCCTTCTATCTCAAAGTTTCAGCTCATGTACCCTTTTATATTAAAATTATTGGGGGGGGTTGAGTGCATGTGCTCCCCCCAGCAGGTAAGTCTGCTGGGGAGGGGAAAGGGCCGTGAGGGGCTGGGGTGAATGGGACCCTGGCCGGGTGAGGTTGTGGGATAATCAGATCCTGGGCAGCTCATCCAAGAGCACGGGGGGGGACTCCTGCCACTGTGTGAACCCCAGCAGAGGCCTGGGGGGCATGTGCCGCCCTGATCTGTGCACGGGGCAGAGGCAGCTGCCACTGCGCGCTGGGCTTTGCACACTGCTGTAGCTGCCTTGGGAAGGGTGTGATGCCATGTGCATCCCACTCCCAGGCAGACAGGGGTGCAGCGCAGCCTGGTGGTGGCATGTGGAGTCGCACTGCTCCTGGGCCAACAGCAGTGCCGCACAAAGCCCAGCACGCAGTGGCAACTGTCTCTGCCCCACACACAGATCAGGGAGGCATGTGGCCCCCAGGCCTCCACTGGGGTGCATGCAGTGGCATAAGCCACACCCCTGTATGCCATATGATCATTTTAAGTACCCCTAGGGATATGCCTACACCCAATTGACAACCACTGAGCTAGAGAATTCCCTTGTTCCCCTGTATTTTTTGTGCAACTGATAATGGAGAATTCTCTCCCCTGGGGCCCTACAAAAACATATTACGATGTATGGGTAATTGCACATCAGATATGGACATAAAAACACTTGGCATTTTCAAGTGTTAGCTGAAAGACGTTAATGAGGAGAATGTTGCACTTACACTTGCACACTACGGTACTAAGTTTTCAAACAGAAACTGTCAAATTACTATGACCCTCAGTCTAATCTTCTTTAAAAGAGTGCAAGCATTTATGTAAGAATTATCTTGTATTAACAAATCCCCCAGTATTATTATTATTATTTTATTATTAGTTCCATCACTGTCACTGAGAATAAAGATACAAAAGGCACTGTTTCTCAGTTGACCCCCAATATTTTTGCTTTGCTTTTTAAAATGTCAGATAAACAGCAAGCATAACTTAATTAACCCAAACTATATCTATTCTACTTAAATATCTCTAACAGTAGATAGATTCAGCCATGATACTAAGGACCTCAAGTGCATAACTAGAATAAAGCATATTGATATGTGTATCCTATGAAGCACAGAATGACTGGAGAAGACACTGACTGAAGAAAACACCAAAAGAATGAAAATATTGTCCGTCAATAGACAGTAAATAACAAAAATTAAGAGTTAAAGCATAAAAATCCACAGAAATGTGATCTCACTTTTCACTTCCAATGTTTTCTCATGGATGTTCTTTGCTAATGTTAGAAGAAGTTACATCATTGTGGTTTCTTTGTCGGTCAAAGAAAAGGTGTCGTCTCTGAACCAAGAGTTCTAGAGTTTTGCATCATCAAAATACTGCGCTTCCACTTAGCCAGAACTGTTTTTATCTCAAAGGAAACTTCAGCATTTTTCAAGCTACATAAAAGGAACTCAAATGCAACTGCACAGAGGTGGAATCAGACAGCTGTTTAACAGAATACAATCACACTATAAACAATTTGGCATGGAAGGTACAGAAGAATACAGTATCCAGTGGAAACTGTGAGGGGTATTTAACAATGCAGAATGCAATTGCTAGAGTTGGACTGTGGCCATTTCACTGAGGCAAGACCCCTACCAATTCTTGAGAAAAGTGACAAGCATCAGTTCTTTACTACGCAGCCATTGCACCAGCTTGAATACTTCACGTCAAATAGTTCTCTTCTTACTTTGTTGGTAACGTTCTTACCTAGAGAGCATGCCCAGAGGAGTAACATTAAGTGATCCCATCAGCATTGCCAGGGCCATCCCTGGGGCCTCTCGCTCTATTACTTCTTTAGTGGCCTGTAATCAAAGATTAAACAGCAGACTGAGTAAAAACAACAAAAAGAAAGAAAAATAAATGTGAAACTGGCTAAAATTTGTAAACGAACATTTCTCTTTTTCTCAAAAGTGATCAGCCTAAAAGTTTCATCTGGGGGCATTATACGATCAGAAAACTTCCTTCCCCTCATAGGGAAACTGGATTCTGAAACTCATCTCTAATGAAAATGCTCTTGCTTGTGGAAAGTAAACCATTGAAAATCAGTGTTAGCATTAGTGCAGAGACCCATTCAGAGAATCCTAAAGCTGGGTGTTTTGGGAATGGTACATTTGCAGGAACCATTAGGCATCACTGCAAGAGAGCTATGAGAACTCCCTCTACCGACAATGAAACTAAGCAAGTAGACAACTAACTGTAACTGCCACCTCCTTTTCATCCTGCACAATTTCCATTCGACTTTTCTGGGGCACTTGAAAGTTAAAAGGATTCGCACAGGAGGCAGGGAAAGGAACTTGCTAAGTGAAGCCCATGTGACAGACAAGAAAGTAGTGAAAATGGTAATGATAATGGCTTGAGGTGGTGAGGGTGGGAAGGCTGCAGCCTTCCTTTTCAATTATATCAGCCAAGGGGTGGCTTTAAACAAGCTGGCAACTTGTGTTCATAGTCAGTTCACACGCAGTGGAAATCAGCAAGCTGGGAGAGCACAGTCAGAAAATGCATAGGGGTTTTTTTTTGTATAAGGAATGGGGTGAGGAATTATTTTCCTGGCATTTGAAGACATTTTAGCAGCTACTTCATAAAACAGGATTTTACTTACTGGATTACACCATCTGTTCTAATCTCTAAAATCTAGCATTGGCTAATACCTGACATTTCAAAACGGAAGGTTGAACTCCCTTCTCCCCTGCTACCATAATGCACCTGACTAATATTACAGATGCTTTATAGCAGGAAGGAATCCTCCTGATGCTTGCAGGAGCCAGTTTATGATCTGAGCTCTGATACTGGATTATTGTTTTTACCTTGTATAATTAAAAAACTAACAACTCATAACATTTCTAGACTGAATTTTCAAAAACTGATCAGTAGTATGACTTGACACTGCAGTAATCAGTAGAGACGGTAAGGAAGGAAAAAAAAAAGCTTTCCTTGAACACAAAGGGCTCTTTCAATAGGCTAAACTCACTTTACATAATATTTTCCAGTTGGACCCATTAAGATAATGGAAATAAAAAACATAGGCTAAGAACTATTGGAAGGTAAAGACATTACACATCCATTGCATGTATACAGCACGTTTCATTCAGAAGAGCCTGACCTCAAAGTGCTTTACAAGTTCTTGGGGCAATTGCTCCATGGCAGTATTAAGCAGTACAGAACTGCAGTGAGACAGTAAGATAGGGGTGGGCAATTATTTGGGCTGGAGGGCCACGTAAGGTATTGTATGGGCTTGGTGGGGAGGGTGCTGACTTGGCCTGGTGCTGTAGGGAAGAGGGGGAAATCTGACCTTGCCTGGTATGGAGGGGTAGGGTGCTGTCCCAGGTTGGAGTAGTGGGGGGGGGGTGGAGGGGGGACACAGGGTGAGGGGTAAATAATTGTATCTGGTCCACGGCCCATCTGCCCCACTCTTACCACCAGGGAGCTGGACAAAATGGGAGGGCAGGGTCTCCATGGAGAGTGGCTAGGACCCCTATGGATAGGGTGCACTTGAACAGGTGGATGGGATGGGGCCATAGGAGGGTGGGGACCAGTGTCTGGGAGTAGGATGGGTGAGCAGGGGGGTGACAGTATGGGGACAGGGCCTGGGGCAGAGCCATGATCCACTCCCCACGCAGCCCTGCAACGAGCACTGGTTCCACGGGCAGAGATGTGTGGGGAGTGGATTGTGGCTCTGCCCCAGAATCGCAGCTCCAGCTAGTCCATCCTGCTCCCAGATGCCACTTCTCACCTGCCCATAGCCCCATCCCATCTATCTGGCCAAGCATGTCGTGCTCACAAGGGTCCCAGGCCAGGCCAGTCTCCATGGAGACCCCATCTACCCCCCTGCTCTCTCTGGTGCTGCTGGTGGTGGTGCCAGACAGATGGATTGGGGTGCCCAGGCAGCAGGGCTGGGTCCAGCAGTGATGGTGACAAGCAGTGGCAGCGGCTGCCAGTAAGCTGAGTCTAGGTGCTGTGCACAGCCCTGCCACGCTGTGCACCTGGGGGTAGCACAACCAGCCGCAAGTGCCACGTCCCTGGCTGCTCCCACAAGTCTGGGCCAGGTGGGACCAATGGACCCACCAAGAGCCCAACAGAATCTCTTGGCAGGCTGAACCTGCCAATGGGTTGTATTTTGTCTGCCCCTGCAATAAAGACCCCAGGAGGTGATATGATCCAGGAGGGTACAGTGGCTCTATATTGCTGTGCTATGTGGCTATTGCCTTTTTCTTGAAACCTTACTTCCCATTAGCATGAGAATTTCATTTATTAAAGTAACATTTTGGCTTTACAATTATTAAAAATTTACAAACAATAAATTGCAGGTGGTTTGTATTTACCTTGTTTGTGTTTGAGACTGGTTTTGAATTGTCAGGCTTTTGTCAGCAACCTCATAGATAATCTCATGAATTTAGGGGACTTGTCTAGAACAGGTTGGCATTGATGGTATCTCAATCTGAGGCCGGGTACTTAGCTAATACCTCACTTAATGTGGGTACTATATGCTTTACCTATCGCCATCTCCCATACCCATAGCCTTTGGTTAATGAAAAATGCAGTATTAACTGAGAAGTACTTACACTAAGGGAAAGGCAAAGACTGCCTTTCCTTCAACTAGTGGCACAAAGGAAGAGTGAAATAAACGTTGAAAATACAATCCCTATAGTAATTTAACTTCTTATAGTTTCAGCTACTAGACACAGTACAGATGTTACAGTTCCTAAAAAGAAAATAGGAATTGGGAGGAACACTGTTGATATTAGGAACACTTTGTATTTACTTTGCAGTATTAATCAAAAGACCTCAAAACACTTTGCAAACATGAATTCTCTCTCATTTTACCTTTGAAAATGAAAGTACCTTCCCAATCTTAAAAGAGAGAAAACTGAACCAGAGAAGTTAAGTGGATCGTGCAAGGTCACAAAGCAAACTGGAGGTCCCAAGAAAATAATACATTGTCCTATCTGCAAATCCCTTGACATTTTTCAGGCAGCAGTGGTAAAAAATAATGAATATTCATATTATGTTACCCTTATTTTCATGTATTGTCACTAGCAACATAACATCTTCTAGAGGCAAATATTACTATTTTAATATTCTATATTAATAAGATATAGCCACAAAGTAAAACCTCCAATTTTTATTAAGATACAAACTGTTCTGCGTATTCAGTACTGGGCAAGGGGAAATCTGGCTCATGCTAAATCAAAGAAATGAATGCAGTAGCAGAAGACATTTTTCTACAGATCATGCGTGCTGTACGTGGCATACAGTATCTCCCATCTTCAGTTTAGAAAGCAAAAAGGTATATAAATGGAGCCTCACATCTGCATCACTGAGAAAAGGAAATTGGAAGACATGCTCTGGAAAAAAAACAGTATGTGGACAAAACTCAAATCTTGATGTTGAATGAGATGTTCTGCCAAAAATATACCTGGTGAGATATTAAGTTATCAATTACACATTAAAATACTGGCGAGAGTCCAAGAGTCCTACTATTTCACAGCAGAAAAAATATTTTACTGCAGCGTTGGAACAACTTACTGAAATTTCACCTTGTTGAAAATGAGGGAAATAGGTAGGCTACTCACTCACACACGTACACAAACACACACATACAGAAAAACCACACACCTGCCTGCATGCTCTTTACCCATATGCATTTTACCTTCATTTAAAAAAATACTTTCTCTGCTACTTAAAACTAGTTTTAAACATAATTTACATTTTGAAACCCATTTTTACTTTTCAGCAGAGGATGTCATTAGTTAAAATTCTCAAGAGCTTCAAAGATAGCGCAAGATACAGAGAAGTTCCATAAACAATGATCTTGCAAGCCCAGGGAGTCCTGCAATGAAATTCAAACCTATTCTTTTAACTGCACAAGAAAAATGACCTTGACAAAAAGACATTGCCAGTAGGCAATGAGATTATTAAATATGTGCAGATGACACAAAAGCAAAATCTGAAAGGGCAGAAGTCCAGACAAGCTGTATGACCCTCAGTATAAGACACTAAATATACTGCTTTCTCGGTATATATGCTTTCATTTATTATTACAGGCAGACTCTGTGAAGTGGGGAGCACTGCCTGTTCTCACACTTGCAGCTTGGCTGGATGATTTAATCAAAATGGCTGCTGCTAACTTACATTCTTTACAGTGCCATCAGCTACTACATCAGCCACTGGAGACTGCATTTTTGGGATGTCCTTAAATAACAAGCAAATAAGTGTGCAGTATACAGGGATTGCAATTTTCCTGAAACTGGGAAGCATGCAGTTTATTAATCACATGCAAATTAATTAAAGTAGTTGGGACAGATGGTTTGCCTATTATTTGTGGTCATCTGCAACACGCTTCATCTTCAACCAGTTATTTTCTGCAGTGTTTTTAACCAGCTTTTAAAATAATTTCTTTGTAAAATGGAACAGAAGGAAGAGAAATGCTAATTTAATATTTATATCTGTGCCCAGCTCAGAAGCTAACAGACAGGTACATTGAATGACCTGCATACAAATTGTTAAGGAAATACAATGCTTCAGCTTCTTTGTATTGCACCAAAACTAGAGGTTTGGCAAGGCAGTTAAACACCATGTGATGAACTGCTTTAGATTACTACCATTACCATTCCTAAAAGATCAGCATTTGATCCAATTCATTTTATTATATCAGAATTCACTTTTCTTTCTCGGCCTGACAGAATTGGAGATGTTGCTTTTGGGAAAATCTACTGGAAAAGAATACATGAGCATATTAACATTAGAACAAATATTATCCATAATACAGCAACAGGCACAAATGGTACAGTAGCCCTGTCACTAATCTACTCATGTAGACAGTGCTTGTTTTACCAGGTCACCAAATTGCTAACTGTCATGATTTATTCTGAGTCTTGCAATATTTGTGTTTCAATTTTAACACGTTCTATTGTCTCAAGATTGTTGGCATCAAACTCTTGATTTTTCTCTTATTTACGTACTTAGTGGTATATTTAATGAAATTAAAGACAAACTGCTCCCAGTCAAGATGACCACTGTTTTTTAGTTATTTGTATATGGCAGTAAAGCTGGCCATATTGAAAATGGCCACCAGCTCCCACTGTTATCAATAGGACAAGATAGTCATCAAAGACAGGTGACTATTACCCAATGGTCAGGGAAATTTACTGGAAAATATGGGGAGGAAGAGGCATGTGAGAAAGAGGAGGAAAGATAAAGAGATACAAGAGAAACAAAGGTTTACATCATGAACAGATGTGCTGGGAACGCAGGAGAAGATAGAGGGAAAGGCAAGGTATTCTGAGTGTGTAGGTGTGAGACAATTATGGTCAAATGAAATACAAATGGGAAAATGGAGACAGGGAGTTCTGGGGAATGTGTGGTATAGAAAAGAGTAAGGGGAATAAAAAAGAAATACAGAGGGTGCAGGAATATGTGTGGAGTAGAAGGAAAGTGAAAGGAGACAGTGGAACGTAGAGACCAGGTTCGGTTGCCGCTTGTCTTGAATTTCACAGAACAGTTCTAGCATTTTTAAGGAATGTTCCACAACCAGCAAAGCTATTATTTGGGAAGGCAAAGGTCCTGGTTTTGAGTGACAGCAGGCCCATGGAGTTTCAGACTTGTGTTGGCATGGAGCAAGAAGAAGCTTTGGCGGGCACATAGGCTGAATGCAAACATGCAAGCATATGTGGTTGGTGGTGTGCAAAGCTCTTTGCAGCACCACAAACTGCACGTTTTGCATGTTAAACCATGCATGGGGCTGCTAATTTGCAGTGCGGGGGCAAAATTTGCTAGTGGGATTTCTTGGTAGCTACAAATATCTTGGGGAAAAGAGTGGCACAAAGCACACCAAAATACTATGTGCTGGGAAAAATGCTTTTTATTGCTTTAAATATTCAGTATCCAGTAGAGGAGTCCACAGAATTTTTTCTGTACATTTCATTGTTATAAGTATAAATATTATAATAACAAATTTTGTCTAGTTTGAGGTCCCTTTCTTTTTTGAATGAGGGCAATATGCCGATAACCAAACTGGTCTATTTTGGGGCATCTGTGATGTAGCTGTGCTTGTTCGGCAGATGGCTTACTGCCAACCTGGCTTTAGAGTAGTCAGTAGATTACGCTTAGCTGTGGAAGCCCTAAAGGCAGCCTCTGTGACAAGCACACACAGTAAACTGGTTTTCTCAAAAGGCCAAATATTCCCCTCTTTGAAATGCTAGGAAAACGATGAGCTTTCTGTTCTAATCTTTAAATATAGGAGCATAACCTCTTACTTTGTTAATCACTTGTAACACTTTTGCAGCTGTATACCACATCTGATATATTTTTCTCTAATATAGGAAGGATATTTTTCTGGATTTCAGACTAATACACATTAAGAAATCAGGAAGACAATATATCTTAGGTGAGATTAAAATGGTCAGATGTGCCTGTGAGATATGTGAATGTGTTGAATGTACATATGCGAATCTAAAATTACTTTCTGTGGAATCTGCTAATGGCAATCAATGTATAGTTTTACTTTATGTTTTACAATATATTTCATGCTTGCCAGTCTCTCGGTATTCTTTCGCATGCTTGTTGTTACAGTCATTTATTTATGAATGCCTGGACAGACAGAACAGTGCCCTGGTAAACTTTATTTCTATTGCAATATTTGGTGTGTGGCTCTGCTAAACCATTTAATAAAGCAGCCACATCCATGAACAATAATTTGAGAAAATTGTTTAATGAATTAATGTGCATATTTGCACATAATTTGTGCTTTACAAATTATATAGATTTAGTGCTGAGAACACATATGAGTTTGTTTGACCTCTGCAGATGGGCCTTGCCTCAGAAATAACAACAGAGTCCACTGAGGGTCAGAAGTCCGTGCCGGGAGCAGGGGAGAGACCGGGGATGCGCTGCCTCAAGCCCCACCCCCACCACCCACTCCTAGGCATGCCTGCACGCGCCGGTGCGGAGCTGATGCCGGAGCCCGGCACAGCTGTTTGGAGCCTCCTGGTTGCAGATGCCCCGGCTCTGGGGAGCTGCTGCTAGCCAGGATCCCGGGCTGCTCCCAGCAGGCAGCTGGGATGCTGCAAGCCCTGCTGGGAGCAGCCTGGGCTCCAGCAGCTCCCCAGAGCTGGGGTAGCTGCAAGCAGCCACAGAGCCAGGGCTGTGGGGCAGAGGCTTTGGCTGGGGTGCAAGGGGCAGTAGGGCTGCGGGGCAGGGGCTTTGAGGGGAGGTTAGGGGGCAGTAGGGCTGAGGGGAAGGGGCTTTGGGTGG